>NC_085139.1:144009271-144336697 GCF_024139115.2 Armigeres subalbatus | reverse complement strand
GCCCCTCGCCAGGGCCCAATGACAAAGCGCCACAATCAGAATAATGTAAAATTCAACCTCGCCATGTCAACTCTCATACAAATCTGAAACGACCTGTGCACGGTAAGTCCCTATTCAAACCAGCCCAAACCATCGGAAGACACCCATAATATGAAACATATTCGACTGAGCGTGGCGGAGCAAAATAACTTTGGAGCCACCCTAAATATTAGTTTGCCGCTGCCGGTCCCGGTGTTTACATTCGCTCCGCGATCCGTTTTTAGTGTTTTTTTTTCGGTCAAAAATAGCAGTTTTAATTAAGTTTTCGCTTCAAACAAGTGTCTGATTTCAAAAAGTGATGTTTAATTTGCATTCCATCAACATTTCGGGCTGCTCATGTGCGGAAAAGTGTGTGAAAATTTGATTTTTTCAATGCCCTTTGAGAAGAAGTGAAGTGCAGTGATAAGCCCACCGTATCGCGAACGGCTATTGAATTGGCACGAAACTGCTGATTTATGCTAAAATTCGTGCCGAAATGCATAGGACTCTTCGAAGAAACATGTTCATTATCACGGGAAGTAAATAAATATGCTGTGAGCAGGTTAGTAATTTGAATATCAAACTTTTGTTCGGTGCTGTTCGATGCATTCGAATGTTGGTGGAAGAGGAGTGCAGGAGGTGTGGTATTGACCCGTGGAAAGTCCGGTACCATATTGACTGCCATCGTGGTACTCTTTCAACTATGTCCTTAAATAAATACCTTTCCAACGTTACTTTTCGCTACAGCTCTAATTATTCCGTCTGGTTTTGATTCGTTTCAGGATGTTTGTGTAGTTTGACCAGCATACATAAAACATATTTTTATATCTGATTCTCTCAACAATGCTGAGCGATTAAAACTGATTTTTTTTATATGTAAATTGATTGCAATTTACATATAAAAAAAATCAGTTTTAATCGCTCAGCATTGTTGAGAGAATCAGATATAAAAATTTATGTAAATTGATTGCAATAAGAACGTGATGATCGGGCAGCAGGGACTATGTCCAAGGGCTTGACGATCCCTCCCCAGGCCATCTGCGAGTTGTGGGACTTGCCTAGGATGTGGTGGGGTTTGACAGTGGGCCCTGTTAAACCTCTATAAAAAGCTGCATGTATCCGCAAGTAGGCCCCACCAAAGCGACCGTGTGCCGCGACAAGCCCAAGTCCTGGTGTTAGGTGGGACGCTAAACAGCCCTGACACGACGGCCCTCCGACGAGACAGGAGGTTTGCGCTGGCCCAATAAGCCGCCTAGAAAACCAATCATTACGAACAATATAAGAGATAATGCGACTCGATATAATCGGCAAAGACCTAGGCGACGAATACAGGATCACGATTGGAAGCTTGGAACATGGAATTGCAAGTCGCTAAGTTTCGCAGGTTGCGACAGGATGATCTACGATGAATTACATCCCCGCAACTTCGACGTCGTGGCGCTGCAGGAGATTTGCTGGACAGGACAGAAAGTGTGGAAAAGCGGGCATCGAGCGGCTACCTTCTACCAAAGCTGTGGCACCACCAACGAGCTGGGAACCGGCTTCCTAGTGCTGGGTAAGATGCGCCAACGCGTGATTGGGTGGCAGCCAATCAACGCAAGGATGTGCAAGCTGAGGATTAAAGGCCGTTTCTTCAACTATAGCATCATCAACGTGCACTGCCCACACGAAGGGAGACCCGACGACGAGAAAGAAGCGTTCTACGCACAGCTGGAGCAGACATACGATGGATGCCCACTGCGGGACGTTAAAATCGTCATCGGTGACATGAACGCACAGGTAGGAAGGGAGGAAATGTATAGACCGGTCATCGGACCGGATAGTCTGCACACCGTATCGAATGACAACGGCCAACGATGCATAAACTTCGCTGCCTCCCGCGGAATGGTAGTCCGAAGCACCTTCTTTCCCCGCAAAAATATCCACAAGGCCACATGGAGATCACCTAACCAAGAAACGGAAAACCAAATCGACCACGTTCTAATCGACGGTAAATTCTTCTCCGACATCACGAACGTCCGCACTTACCGCAGTGCGAATATTGAATCCGACCACTACCTCGTTGCAGTATGCCTGCACTCAAAACTCTCGACGGTGTACAACACGCGTCGAAGTCGGACGCCGCGGCCTTACATTGGGCGGCTACAAGATGGTAGACTAGCCCAAGAATACGCGCAGCAGCTGGAACTGGCACTTCCAACGGAAGAGCAGCTAGGCGCAGCGTCTCTTGAAGATGGCTGGAGAGATATTCGATCCGCCATTGGTAGCACCGCAACCGCTGCACTTGGAACGGTGCCCCCGGATCAGAGAAACGACTGGTATGACGGCAAATGTGAGCAGTTAGTGGAAGAGAAGAATGCAGCATGGGCGAGATTGCTGCAACACCGCACGAGGGCGAACGAGGCACGATATAAACAGGCGCGGAACAGACAAAACTCGATTTTCCGGAGGAAAAAGCGCCAGCAGGAAGATCGAGACCGTGAAGAAACGGAGCAACTGTACCGCGCTAATAACACACGAAAGTTCTATGAGAAGTTAAACCGTTCACGTAAGGGCCACGTGCCACAGCCTGATATGTGTAAGGACATAAACGGGAACCTTCTTACGAACGAGCGTGAGGTGATCCAAAGGTGGCGGCAGCACTACGAAGAACACCTGAATGGCGATGTGGCAGACGAAGATGGCGGTATGGTGATGGACCTGGGAGAACGCGCGCAGGACATAATTCTACCGGCTCCGGATCTCCAGGAAATCCAGGAGGAGATTGGCCGGCTGAAGAACAACAAAGCCCCTGGGGCTGACCAACTACCAGGAGAGCTATTTTAACACGGTGGTGAGGCACTGGCTAGAGCGCTGCACTGGGTCATTACCAAGATTTGGGAGGAGGAAGTTTTGCCGCAGGAGTGGATGGAAGGTGTCGTGTGTCCCATCTACAAAAAGGGCGATAAGATGGATTGTAGCAACTACCGCGCAATCACATTGCTGAACGCCGCCTACAAGGTACTCTCCCAAATTTTATGCCGTCGACTAGCACCAACTGCAAGGGAGTTCGTGGGGCAGTACCAGGCGGGTTTTATGGGCGAACGCTCCACCACGGACCAGGTGTTCGCCATTCGCCAAGTACTGCAGAAATGCCGCGAATACAACGTGCCCACACATCATCTATTCATCGACTTCAAAGCCGCATATGATACAATCGATCGGGACCAGCTATGGCAGCTAATGCACGAACACGGTTTTCCGGATAAACTGACACGGTTGATCAAAGCGACGATGGATCGGGTGATGTGCGTAGTTCGAGTTTCAGGGGCATTCTCGAGTCCCTTCGAAACCCGCAGAGGGTTACGGCAAGGTGATGGTCTTTCGTGTTTGCTATTCAACATCGCTTTGGAAGGGTAATACGAAGAGCAGGAATTAACACGAGTGGTACAATTTTCAATAAGTCCGTCCAGCTATTTGGTTTCGCCGACGACATAGATATTATGGCACGTAACTTTGAGAAGATGGAGGAAGCCTACATCAGACTGAAGAGGGAAGCTAAGCGGATCGGACTAGTCATCAACACGTCGAAGACGAAGTACATGATAGGAAGAGGTTCAAGAGAAGACAATGTGAGCCACCCACCGCGAGTTTGCATCGGTGGTGACGAAATCGAGGTGGTAGAAGAATTTGTGTACTTGGGCTCACTGGTAACTGCCGAAAATGACACCAGCAGAGAAATTCGGAGACGCATAGTGGCTGGAAATCGTACGTACTTTGGACTCCGCAAGACGCTTCGATCGAATAGAGTTCGCCGCCGTACCAAACTGACAATCTACAAAACGCTAATTAGACCGGTAGTCCTCTACGGACACGAGACCTGGACGATGCTCGTGGAGGACCAACGCGCACTTGGAGTTTTCGAAAGGAAAGTGCTGCGTACCATCTATGGTGGGGTGCAGATGGCGGACGGTACGTGGAGGAGGCGAATGAACCACGAATTGCATCAGCTGTTGGGAGAACCATCCATCGTTCACACCGCGAAAATCGGACGACTGCGATGGGCCGGGCACGTAGCCAGAATGTCGGACAGTAACCCGGTGAAAATGGTTCTCGACAACGATCCGACGGGCACAAGAAGGCGAGGTGCGCAGCGGGCAAGGTGGATCGATCAGGTGGAAGATGACTTGCGGACCCTCCGTAGACTGCGTGGTTGGCGACGTGTAGCCATCGACCGAGCCGAATGGAGAAGACTCTTATATACCGCACAGGCCACTTCGGCCTTAGTCTGAATAAATATAATATAAGAACGTGATGAGTAGATTTTATTTATATTCAATGTTAAATGGGGCTTTACACCTCGGGAAAGTTTTCCACCGGATTTTGGTCCCTGTGTCCTGGGGAAAAAATCTGCGGACCAAATTCCCGAGGTGTGATGCTACCTTAAAGGACTTTATGCATACTAGAGATGGGCGTTCAGATCCGGAACCGTTAAAAAGAACCGGATCTCTGAAGTGAGTGAATTTTGAGTCATTTTTTAAAAGATCTGGTTCACCAGTTCAGCAAATTATTTGACCATTTGTAAGTAAATGACAAAATAAAAAGTTCAATACAAACATTCCATACGCTTGTAAACAAGAAAGGGTGAAGATATTTTCAATACGGTTCAAAAGTGTGAGAATGAATGACCAAAGCTTCATTATTTCGCATTCTCCTTGCATTTTGTTCTGGGGATCCGATCCGGTTGAAAGATCCGGATCCTTAGAATGAATGATCCAGATCTGATCCGTTCATCAAAGTGATCCGTTTTGCCCATCTCTAATGCATACGTATGTAAAGAAATCAAGTCATTATTTGAATATTATGAAAAAGAAAGTACATAACGTCGTTATTTCACACATAAACGAAACGAATATTTAAATACATGTGAGAGACGTGTACAACAAAATTTGAGATAAGTAGGAAATCAAATATACTATTCCTTTAGAATAGTCACAAAAAATCTTTTCATCAATTAAGGTGAAGACTTTATTCGGGCATATAGTCTATTCGGGGGAATGATCGATTTGGGCGAATGGTCTTTTCGGGCGAATGGTCTTTTCGGGCGTTTGGTCTATTTGGGCGAATGGAATTCGGGCGCTTGTCATTCGGGCGAGTGTCGTTCGGGCGTTTGTGATAGAACCGAGTCCAGTCCTGTAGTAGTGGGGGTCGCGGTTAGTCGACGACTAACAAGCTTTCCCGGGATGATTTCCTTGTTCAAGGCACTACATTCTTACAATAATACTTTTCTAGTTGTTTCCCTTGAAAAGAGGAAAAGAAAAGAAGCAAGGAAAATGCTGAGTCCACCCTCGTGCCCTCAAACGATTGCTCATGAACGCCTCAGATTAGCCATCTTCTTCTTCTTCTTATTGGCATTACATCCCCACACTGGGACAGAGCCGCCTCGCAGCTTAGTGTTCATTGAGCACTTCCACAGTTATTAACTGCGAGGTTTCTAAGCCAGGTTACCATTTTTGCATTCGTATATCATGAGGCTAGCACGATGATACTTTTATGCCCAGGGAAGTCGAAACAATTTCCAATCCGAAAATTGCCTGGACCGGCACCGGGAATCGAACCCAGCCACCCTCAGCATGGTCTTGCTTTGTAGCCGCGCGTCTTACCGCACGGCTAAGGAGGGCCCCCAGATTAGCCATATTGTATTCAATTTGATACTGCGTCCGCCCTCGTGGCCTCAGACGAGTGCATACAATGAACGCCTCAGATTAGTACTCAACCCACTTCTCACACCTCAGATCAACATAGAGACTGTGAAGGTAGTATCGAATATTTTATTTTTTGATCCCAAAAAAAATTGTTTTTGGAGTCTTTAGTTTTCAATCCATCCAATGAACTCAACGATATCAGGTAAAGGAATCCATTGTGAACCATTGGCGTAAATAAGGGGGGGCCCTCCCTAGAAAAAAAATAGCCCCCCCCTAGGATTTGATAAGTTAGTTAGCAGTAATATCAGTTTTCAACATATAGCATAATGAATTACCGAAAAAGTTCGAAGACTAAAGAGTTATCTCTCATATTCACTCTATCATACTTAATAAAATGAGCGGAAGAAAAATTAGCTTGTTTCTGAATTCTGAGAAAGATTCCCATCAGCATCCGAGAAGGATTCTCATCAGAACCCGAGACGAATTCTCATTTCAATCTCTAAAGAATTCTTTTCGGATTCAGCGAAGTATTCCAATCGTAATCCAGAAGAATTCCTACTGGATTCTTTTCAGTAATGTTAAGCAATGCCCTTGGGAATCTGTGAAAAATACCCTTTAAAATCCATGGAGGATTTGCTTTAGAATCTCGTTGATTTGCTCCGGAATATCTCCAGATTCGTTTTAAAATTGGTTTAGGAATTCCTTGACAATCCTTCGGCGATTTGTTTCGTAATCCTTTGAAGATTTAGTTCGGAGTCTCTCGACGTTTTACAAATGATCTGCGTTGGGATCTCTAGACGATAAGGAATCCGGCTGACGATTAGCTTCGGAATCCCGCGAAGAATTGCTTCAGAATCATTGGACGTTTCGTTTCGGAATACATCGACGGTTTGCTTCAGAATTTCTCATAGATTTTGTTCAGAGTCCCTTAACGATTTTTTTTTGGAACCATTCGACGCTTTGCTTCGAAATCCTTTGATGATTTGCATCGGAATCCCTCAACGATTTGCTTCAACATCCTTGGAGGATTCCCCTCGGGATCGCTGGAGGATTCATTTCGAAATAACTGAAGAATTAATTCGGAGTCGCTCGATGATTTGCTTCGAAGTTCTTCGACGGATTGCTTCGGAATCCTTCGACGATATGCGTCTTCATGCTTGGAATATTGCTCAAGAAATACATGGAACCATCATATTTGAATTCCTGGAGGGTTTTCGACGAAATCCCTGGAATATTCCCTTTCAAATTCCTGAAATATTCCCGTCGAAATTCCTGGAGGGTGAAGGATCCCTGGTACATTCTCGTCGGAATCCTTGAAAATTTTCCGTTAGAATTCCTGAAACATTCCATCCGAAATCTCTGGTGGATCCCCTTCATGATCCCTGGAGGCTCCCATCGGTATTCTCGTCGAAATAACTAGAGATTCGCGTCGGAGTCCCTGGAACATTCCAGTCAGGATCACTAGAGGATTCTCATCAGAATTCTTGGAAGATTCTCGGCGGAATCCATGGAAAGTTGCACTATTTTTTTTTTCATTTGAGATAGGTAGAATATTTATGAAGTATGCAAATATATCCACTGCCTGACGCTAGTCGAGCGCAATTAAACATAGACTGTGAGTTGTTGCTCATACGTGCACGTGCTTGAGAAAAGAGAATAATATGAATGAGTGTGATGGATCCGCAATTGCCTTAGGTGGTTGGACTGCATTTGTTACATTACCGCTGATAACTTGATGAGATGTTAAAATGTTCGAGAATTTTCAAAAAGAGGATCAATTTCGAGAAAAAATATTAAGGGGCTATAGCCCCCCCTAGGCATCGGAGGTAGTTACGCCAATGGTGATAACTGTTCCAAAACTCAGCTTATTATTTTTCCACATAAGCTGAGAGCTTCTTATTTGAACCTTCTAGCAGACATATTGTCAAACTTTGTCTTAAGAACAAATGTATGATTTATAAACAAATTTTAAGACCAGCCATGTTGTATGCTGTGCCAATATGGACTAGTTGCTGCAATACCAGAAAAAAGGCACTTCAGAGGGTTCAAAATAAAATTTTGAAAATGATTTAGAAGTTGCCTCCGTGGTATAGTACCAATGAACTTCATAGAATTTCTAATATTGAGACATTGCAACAAATGTCCAATAAAATAATTTCCAGTTTTAGACAAAAATCGTTGCAATCTTCTATTGCAACGATTAGCTCCTTGTATTAGAGGGTCTTTGGGAGGAAAGATTTGAGAAATACCTGTAGGGATTTCGGAGTAATTTCTGGATTATAATAATTTTCTGGAGAAATTTGCAACTGAACGTCCATAAGTATTCCTAGAAAAACTTCTTGAGATATTCCCGGAAGAATTTCTGGGGGTGTGTAAGAGTTGGGTTAAAAATTCTATGTGAGTTCTCGGAGTAATTTATGAAGAGTAGTACTATCATTTCGTTTGCATCCACTTCGCATAAGAGTGTTGTATTGATTGTTTTCCAAAAAAATATAAAGAAATAAAAATTCTACGTAGTCTCTCGGTATACCTCCCCGTGCTCCCTCGTAGATAAACGTAGACTTTATTGAAATCCCTTCCTCCCCTGAAGAGTCAACATGGTGTATGGATAGCCCATAACCCGAACAAGAGAAAATAACTCAATAATACACAATTCTGTTATTGATACCTTACTCTGTTATGAACTTGTCTTGCATAAGAGGTAAAATACATACTCGATTATTACAATACCAAACGCAAAATAAATTATTATTCGTTTGGTATTAAAATTCCCGAGCCTGTTATGCAACGCAAAATGTATACCAACTTCTGTTTTCGAGGTCCTGCTCGGGAACGGACGATGAATCATTTCAAGCAATAAAATTAGCCATATCGAACAAATGCCATTCTTACCAGTGCAAATATGCAGCAGACAAACATTTGATACTCGAAAATGGGAACGTGTCTCTCTAGCGGTAAATCTTTGCAGAAACATTGGTTCTCGCTCAGAATCCTATAGCAGCCATGCTGCATGACAGCAACCGTATAGTGACGACACTCGCACCTGTCGTACCGACTTTCCGGTCGTGTTGACTTTTGCAGACTCACATGTGTGGCTCGCGAAATTCAATGTTGCCCGTCATCAGCAGCAAGATAGCATTAGATGAACATTAACACGTTCCAACGTCCGTTTATTCTGGTAGCAACAGTAAAATGTGCGCAATGCTCAATTCTCACTAATGGATTATGCGTTTTTGGTTCACTTTTTGTGCAGTGCCGTTCATATCGTAAATTTGAACTTTTGAATTTTTGGTAAGTAAAATTAATTTAAAATAATACTCGCAGCATGTGAATTTGAGTTTAAAAATAATTCCAGCGAAAGCATACACCTCCACGAACTGAAAACATGTTCATTTGAACTTTTCCGCGACGCTCATCTGCGCAGCACTCAATGCAAGAAACGCAAGACAAGGCCAAAACTTTTTCAATTTCGGGAATTTTTATTCCCAAATAAATAATTCCCCATCTACGACAAATTGTTCTCTTTTACGAGTGGCACCGAAGAGGCAAGAAGCGAACCCTTCCGCCGCCAGTGTTGGTTGCACTTACTTCGAGCTACTTGCAGGCAGATGTTGCTGTGGAAATTACTTTCCTCATATAGCTCGTGACTGCGGATAGATGGGTACCATTCGACCTCACTTCTGCACTGTGAATATATTTCCACAGCTGGGACTGAAATTTTGTACCAATGATTTTGGTGTCAGCCTCAACGTTTAGTTCATACACATTGTAGTTTAATGATTTTCCACAGTTGCAGCTTCTTACCACAGTGTTGCATAGAAGGGACCGGCTCTAGGTGAGAGTGATTACTAGATTACTAGTGATTACTGGTTTATACGATTTTTGCAGAATTTTTTTTGAATTTCCAAAGATTTTTTTTTTTTTAATTACAAAACTTTCTAGGGAAAGTATAAATTACTTCGAGAAATTTCCTAGAAAAGAATTCTGAATTTTCTCGGAGAATTCATCTGAATATCCTCAAAAACTTCAGTCGGAAAACTATTCTGAATTTCCTCACTCATGTGTCCTAAGGATCCAAGTTTCAGATTCCTATTGACTTCCTTTATTTCTTTGTTAAGGCAACGTCGTGGCGTTCAGCAACACAGATTTTTCACATTATGTAGCGGATACACGCTCAAATACGTTGGACCAACATTGACTCCGCCCCCAAGAAAATGCTTCGGTTGCTACTTTGTTTGACCATGTGTGGCTCTGTTGGAAAAATCAAAGTGGTTTGATTTTGGATCGCCGAACATGTTTGATCGTTTGTAGAGAAGTCGCACAAATACTAATTATTTTTTGATGCTTGGTGTTTAAGTTGGCGCTTCGGTCGTTCGTGTGTGATATTGTTGGTCGAATAAATGAATTGTTCATGCCGCTGATGGTAGAACTTGGTGAATGTTTGATGAAACAAGAGGTGGAGTCAATGTTGTTCATACTGCTTGACCGTGTGTACGCTGAATTAAGGGGCAAGCCAGTGTAAACGACAGTGAGCCAGTGTGAAAGAATACGGACTGATTTTACGGCGACGACTCTTAGCGCGAAACAACGGACACGAATAGGAACATGGAACGTTTTAACCCTAGCCCAGCAGGATAAACTGGCACAACTTGCCAATGAGGCACGCCGCATGAAGCTTGAGATCCTGGAACTGAGTGAAGTCCGTAGGCCAAACTTTGGAGAACACAGAACGCCGTCGGGACAAGTTCTGCTATACTCTGGTTTAAGAAGTGAACACGCTCCCGGCACCGCGGAGTTGGCTTCCTACTAAGCGCTCAGGCACACTCTGCGCTTATGAAGTGGGAACCTATAAGTGAAAGGATAATCGTTGCCAGATTTAGAACACGGGTCCGAAACCTTACTATAATCCAATGTTATGTGCCAACCGATGCTGCCGATCTGCAAGACAAAGAGAACTTCTACAGTCAACTCAATGCCGTCGTAGATAGATTTCCGATGGGTGATATCAAGATCTGTTTGGGCGACTTCAATGCGAAGATCGGATCCGACAACTCGAACCATGAGCGCATTATGGGACGCCATGGTCTCGGAGAAATGAGCGAAAACGGAGAGCTGTTCGCAGAATTCTGTGGTAATAATGACATGGTGATCGGGGGATCGCTCTTCCCTTATCGACCGGTTCACAAGGTCACGTGGATCTCCCGTGATGGCTTTACAGAATATCAAATCGACCACATCTGCATCATGGAAACGGAGCCTTCTTGATGTACGGAATAAACGTAGTGCCGATATCGCGTCTGATCATCACCTCTTCATCGGCGAAATACGCCTGCGCATTGCGCGGATTCGTCGGCAGGAGGAAAGAGTTGGACGACGATTCAACACACGCCGACTGGAAGATGCCACGGTGAAACGGTCCTTCGTTGAAGAACTGGAGACGCGTACTGCAGATATTCCGGAAGGTGGCAGCGTGGAAGTTCAATGGACCGCCATCAAGAATGCCTTCATCGCCACCAGCGAGAACAATCTGGGCGAACTACGCACCCAGAGAAAACAATGGATCACCGATGAGATCTGGATGAAGATAGAGGAGCGAAGAGAAGCCAAAGCCGCGATAGAGCGATCGAAAACCAGAGGAGCCAAAGTCTTAGCCCGTCAACGACACGCGGCTCTTGAGAAGGAAGTAAAACGCTCATGTCGACGGGACAAGCGAGCGTGGGCAGACTCTCTGGCCGACGAAGGAGAGAGAGCCGCCGCAACCGGGGACATTCGCCTCCTCTACGATATCTCGCTTAAGCGGGGTGAAGATGAATGCAACGATGCCTGTGAAAGACGCGAATGGTCAGTTATTGACCGACCCAACTGACCAGCTGAAACGCTGGTTCGAGCACTTCGAACAACTTTTTCAAGTGCCAGCCAGGCCATCACCACCTCGGCATGATCTGCCTAGGATCCGACGTATAACACGCGTCAATACCGAAGCTCCATCACTGCTAGAGATTCAAACAGCCATCCAAAGCATGAAATCGAATAAAGCCCCAGGGGTCGACCGCATATCAGCCGAGATGCTAAAAGCTGACCCCATGACATCCGCTACTACTGCATCGTTTATTTCGAAATATCTGGGACACCGCAACTTTCCCGGTCGACTGGATGCAAGGTATCTTAGTGAAGGTGCCCAAAAAGGGTGACCTGACTGTATGCGATAACTGGCAAGGCATTATGTTGCTGTGAACCGTTCTCAAAGTTCTGTGCAAAATTATCCTACACAGCAAATACTTATGAAAATTCAACGATTTGTAAAATTACAGCTAACCCTATCAAACTAATTAACATTCGATATTAAATCAAATTTGATTGACTTTTACAAACAAGCACCGTTTAAATTTATTTCGATTTAAAACAACAGTGAGATCGATTGAATGTTACGTTTATTTGCATGCTCCAAATATGTGCATGAAAATACATTTAAAATCACAACATATTTTTATCTGTGTAGCCCGGATTCAGGAGAAGATCGATGCGACTCTCCGGCGGCAGCAAGCCGGATTCCGTGCCGGAAGATCCTGTGTGGACCATATTGTCAGGCTCCGCATCATTCTGGAGCAGGTCAACGCATTCCAAAAGTCCCTTTACTTGGTATTCATTGACTACGAAAAAGCTTTCGATCGTCTTAATCACGAGAATATGTGGGGCGCCCTGAGAAGCAAGGGAGTTCCTGAGAAAATCATCGGCCTCATCGAAGCACAGTACGAGGCCTTTTCGTATAGAGGCTCGTGTGAGGCAAGGATGTATACTATCACCGTTACTGTTCCTCATCGTAATCGATGAGATTCTGGTAGATGCGACTGACCGTGAACCAAACCCGCGGGCTGTTATGGCAGCCTATAACCATGGAGCACCTAAACGACTTCGAATTGGCGGATGATGTTGCACTCCTCGCGCAACGGCGCTCTGATATACAGAGTAAGCTCAACGACCTTGCCGAGCGCTCCTCTTCGGCAGGTTTAGTCATCAACGTCAACAAAACCAAATCGTTGGATGTAAACACGGTGACTCCTTTCAGTTTCACAGAAGCTGGGCAACCAGTGGAGAATGTTGAAAGCTTCCAATATCTTGGTTGCCAAATGGCGTCAGACGGCGGTACCAAGATCGACCTAGGCGCACGGATCAAGAAAGCAAGGGCTGCCTTTGCGAGTTTAAGAAATATCTGGAAAAACAGGCAGCAAAGTGAACGCACCAAAATACGAATTTTCAACTCTAACGTGAAATCTGTGCTGTTATACGCTAGCGAAACATGGTGTGTATCAGTGGAGAACACCCAACGGCTGCAGGTGTTCATTAACAGATGCCTGCGGTATATAATTCGGGACTGGTGGCCACACAACTGGATCTCAAACAACGAGCTCCATCGTCGTTGTCACCAGAGCCCGATAGCAACAGAAATTCGGGATCGGAAGTGGGGCTGGGTCGGCCACACTCTACGTAGGGGCGGAAACGAAATCTGTAAACAAGCATTAGACTGGAAGCCAGCGGGACATCGCAGCAGAGACAGACCCAGAGGCTCATGGCGGCGAAGCCTCAATAAAGAAATAAAAGAAGTCGACCGAAATCCAGCTATGGGAAAACTCACTCACTCACACGAACCACGCAGATTTAAAATCCCAATCCATCAGCGAACACACGATTGCAAAATGAATGCTACTCAACCCAACAGCGAACCAACAAACTATTCATACCTACTGAGTGCCTCCCCAGCAGAAATAAGTGAAACCAAAGATTGTGCGAAAAGAAATCGCGATATGAGGATAAACCGATGTGTAGTGAGTGCAGCAGAAAATACTGAGTTGGACTCAGAAGATTGATTCAATTTAGACTCAATGATTCGTTTTGCGGGCTGAATCTTTCTGCCGAATCCTCACTCACCACTCAATTGCGATTTCATTCGTTTACGAACCGAATGTAAACAAATACTCGGCTATGCATCATTTGCTATCTGTGGGAAAGATTGGGTGATGAATTTTGTCTGTTTGTTTTTGGCACGATTCGTTACTAACTGAAGCCAAACGGTAGACAATCGAAATCGAAAATATTGGAAGGGCTCGTGTACGTTTGTCTAATTTGCGATTGTGTGTAGAGGTGAGTGAAAGATTAACGCTAAATGAGCCGATTTTTCCCATACCTGCCGAAATCTAACCTGGCAACAGGTTAAAGCGATACCCGGCCAACGCTCAGGATGGAGATCTTTCAAGTCGGTCCTTTGCACCACCGGAGGTGTACAGGATCCATAAATGAAAAAAAGTGTAAACGCGACAGCGCGAAGCGACAGTTCACTGATAATAATTGCTCGAGGCTTTGTAAAACAGCACTGAGCGGATTTATTTTACTGATTTGTGATAGCGGAAATGTTCCGATCTTCATCTCACTGGATATATATTCATCTCATCGCGAAACAAATAAATACTGCACCAATTCCATCGCTTCTTTCTGAAATCATGCGTGCCCACCGCTAAAAAAAATCACAAAAATAAGAAACAAATCAAGGTTTTTTCTTATTGCTTTATTTTTGATAAGATGAACATCAGATCTATGAGATGAGATCCAGTAGCAGTTCCCCTATAGTGTAAAGGGATTCTTTTTTTTTATCAATTCATGCGTACATTTAATGAAGGATTGGATTTGGCGTTGTTCGTGAAACCTGCTGCCTATTAGAGCGCCGTTGCACTAGTGGAGCAACATCATCAGTCAAATCGATGTCCAAGGGAGGTGTGGGCAGTGACCAAATAGGGAAGTAATTGCCCTTAAATAAATCGGAAGACTCTTTCAACTGAAAAGCGGGGAGTAAAGACCGACTGACAATGGTCACGTCGATGACAGTGGCCGAACAGTCGTTGAAAAAAGGGTGAGCCATTATTGAGAGGCACCTAGTTCTGCCGTCTCGAACGCTTCTAAAACAGCAGTATCAGGAACCGACCTAGGATCTCACCGCCCCGGAATTATAGATACTGATACCACTTTCAACATCTACTTATACCTCCCAGCAAGGGAATAATGCATTGCATGGAGAGGACCCAATTGACTTTTTGAGGGCTATTTGGAAGACCGTCGCGTGTTAGGTTGGGAAAGTTAAAAAAAACATTTGACTTCCGTCTCTGAAGTCTGTTTTCAGGGGTTTCCAAAAATGATTACTGCTGTGAAAACCACATTTCTTGACCAATTCCTTTGAAACAAGTTGCATTTCATATGGAAAAATTCCATGGTTCCAGAGTTTTTCTAGAATCCGTTGGGGTCAGTTGCCCTCGGAAAAAGTGTCCATTTGACCAATTTAGGTCAAAACAGATCGTGTAACACCTCAAACTTCATGATTTCACAAAACAATGATAATAATGACATTTTCACAGTTCCTGGGCCACTTCGATTCAATCCGGCCACATCGACCACAATCCGGAGGACTTCTGGAATGGCCATTTGCTAAATTGAGTCAAAATAGCTGGTGTGGTACCTCAAACTTCATGTGCGAAATCATGATTGAAGTACTATTTTTTAGGATTACTGGACCATCGGCCGCAAACCCGGGGACCTGTGGAACGACTTTTTCCTAAATTTAGTCAAAATAGGTTGTGTGACACCTCAAACTTCATTTTTTCACAAAACAATGATGAAAATGATATTTTTAAACCGGGAACCTACGGAATGGTCATTTCCTTTATTGAGCCAAAATAGAGCGTGTGGTATAACAAACTTCATGATTATAAAAATGGTATATTTACGTCTCCGGGACCACTTGGGTACAAACCGTTTACATTTGCCATATTCTGGAAAATTGATTTTGATGATTTGTTTTGATCCAATTGAACAAGTTTTCGTTTAGTAGGCTTCAGAATTTATTTCATTGCTTCGTGGAATCTTGAAGTTTGAGGTGTCACGCGACCTATTTTGATTCATTTTAGAAAATGGCCATTCCGAAAGTCTTCCGCATTGTACCGCTTTTGCACCTAAGTAGCCCAGGAGTCCTGAAAATATTATTCCCCTCATTGCATTATGAGATCATGCAGCGACGTGCTTCGGCTCAATTTAGAAAGTGGGCATTCTGGAAGTTATTCGCATTGTGGCCGATGTAACCGGTTTGAACTCAAGGAGCCCAGGAGAAATAAAATATCATATCCAGCATTGGTTTTTAAAATCAATAAGTGTGACACCTTAAACACGGCTCATTTTGACTCTTTTTAGGAAAGGGCCATTTATCAGGTCCTCCTGATTGTAGCCGATGCGTTCGGAGTTAGAGATGTCACGCGACCTATTTTTAAATTAGGAAATTATTTTATTTTAATTTAGGAAATTATTTTATTTCAATTTAGGAAATGGCCATTTCGAAGGTCCTCGCATTATGGTAGGTGCGGCCAGATTGAACCCGAGTGGCCCAGGAACCACGAAAATATTATTCCTTTTATTGTTTGTATTGTGAAATCATAAAGTTTGAGGGCACGACCTATTTTAACTCAATATAGGAAATGGCCATTCCGAAGGCTCCCTGTATTGCGACCGGATTGAACCCAAGTGACTCAAGAACTCTAAAAATCATTCTCATCATTGCTTTGTGAAATCATGAAGCTTGAGGTGTTACACGATCTGTTTTGACTTAAATCTGTAAATGACCACTTTTCAGGGGCCAACTGTCTCCAGCGGATTGTATACTGATTCTGGAACCGTACTGAGGCTTGAAACATATGCAGTATGAATAGAAAGTTGGGATCCATCCGGATGGATGGAATGCAACTTTTTGCGAAGGAATCGATCAGGAATTAATTTAATTTCTTAAAGCTCTTAAAGACAGACGTCAGGGACGAAAAGGTTAATATTCCAGTGCAGGAAGTGTCAGACGATCTGTTTGATGAACGGCACTTCTGCAACTTTATCGACGTCAGGACATATCATGGCGCCAGCAATGACTCTGTTCACTATCTGGTGATGGGTCAAATGCACCCAGAGCTATTCGTCATCAACAATGTACGGAAATATGGGAAACAGAACAGCTACCGCACGAGTTGAAGGAAGGGATCATATGCTCCATCTACAACAAAGGCGACAAGTTGGAATGTGAGAACTTACGATCGATTACTATCCTGAATGCCGCCTACAAAGTAATTTCCCAGATCATCTTCACCGTCACCAATAGTGACTGAGTTCATAGGGCGCTATCAAGCTGCCTTCGCTGACGGTCACTCGACGACGAACCAGATCTTTACTGTATGACAAATCCTTCAAAAATGCCATCAGAACAGACTATGTGGAGCTATGGAAAATCATGAACGGGACAGCTTTTCCGGGAAGCTTAAGAGACTGATTAAAGCAACGATGGATGGTGGGCAAAATCTTGTGAAGATTTCAGAGGAACAGTTTGTTCAAATCCCACCGGGTGTAACAGCCGGAGTACGATTTTAAACATATCCAGTCAATTTATGTGTTTCGAGGATAATATGGACATTATTGGCCGAACTTTTAAAAAGTTGGCAGAACTGTACACACGCCTGAAAAATGAGGCAACAAAAGTTATACTGGTGATAGATGCATCGAAATCAAAGTACATTCTACATAGTAGGCGAAGCCGAGCGCGACAGAGCGCACCTGGGAAGCAGTGTTCGAGGTGGTCGATGAATATGTGAATCTTGGATCCTTTCCTTGCAAAGTCGTTCAACAAAATGAGGGCAAATTGATATTAAGCTCTGCTGTTAAGATTGTATTAAAAAAAATGATGAAAATTATTATTTAATAAAAATTTTGGGACGAAACATGTTTTCAATATACGTTCGAGAGGTATCAAATTATGCTGTCGAATATAAGAACCCTGATCTAAACTAAGTTATTTACGAAGATTAAACAAACAAAATATGCTGTTGTTGTTATGAATGCTCATAAGAATGATCCAATCGAATACTCATTTTGATATCAAATTAAGAATCTCATGACTTCAAACTTAGTAATCATCATCTGACGCATCATCTGTGCAAGTCGGAGCTACTACGGACTCTGGAAGAAATTGCGTTCAAGGAAAATTCACACCCGCACCAAATGTGCCAAGTACTGAATCTCATAAGACCGGTGATCCTCTACGGACATGAGACTTGGACCATGCTCGAGAAGACATACAAGCACTCAGGGTATTCGAGAGACGGGTACTTAGGACCATCTGTGACGGTGTGGAAGAGAACGTTGTGTGGCGGCGAAAGATGAACCACGAGCTCGCCCAACTCGACGGCGAACCCAGTATCCAGAAGGTAGCTGAATTTGGAAGGGTACGATAGGCAGATCTTTTTGCAAGAGTGGCGGACAACAGCCCTACACAGAGAGTGTTCGTTTCCGACCCAGCAGGTTCAAGAACGTGTGGAGCGCGAGAAGGACAGGATAGGTACATAATGACTTGGCGAGCGTGGGGCGCAACCGAGGATGGAGAGCTGTGGCCTCGAACCATGTATTGCGGCGTCAAGTTGTTGATTTAGTGTTATCTGTTTTGATGGTGACTAAATAAATGAAATGCAGGCATAGGATGAAGCAGTGAGAATGGAAAGGAAGCTATAGGACTGCCTTGATCCGATCAAATGGAAGGTAAGGGTGATGTGTAAGACGTTGGGATTGTGTCCCCCGGAAGTATCCGTTGGTTGGTCAGGTTTGAGTGATGCCTAGACCAGGAGATGTGTTCAGCGGATGGAGGTGGATTAACGTATGGGCTAATCGGGAAGAATTCTACGAAGGATACAATGAACTGCTGGGGGTGGTAGGCTTATCATCTAGGTTGGACTGCCCAGGTTGGTGCTCAGAGGTGCCCAAAGGCGGCATAAGGATATAGGAATTACTGATTTTCTGTTTTCTGATTTTTTTTCCTAAATTAATTTGGAAAGTTTTCCAGAATTTTATTGGGAACATATTCAAAACTGTTTAAAGATTTATTCCGATTTTTTCGGCAAATTTCCCTGAATTTCACTCCCAAGCAGCACATTTAGAACAGATTTAGTTGCAGCAACTTCAATGTGTCCGCATTCGGTCACACATAAGTTACGTCAACTAAATTGCAACATGTGTGCTACTTGGGTTGGGAAACTCTGCTGAATTCTCTTGGGAAAAAACTATAGAATATCCTCTAGAGGCTCTCCTGAATTTTATCGGAGAATTCTTCTTAGTCTTCTTGCGATTTTCTTCCAAATATTTTTTGGGAACTGTCTTAAAATTTCACTCGTCCATGCCTCTTTTTTTTTATTTATATATTTATTTGGTAGGCACTCTGTGTTCTTAACCGCTACTGTGCCGTGATCTACTGTGGTATTCTGCTGTACAGAATCCACACAGAATCTATTTTTAGATATCCATTATTCGTTATTGTTGTCGTTGCAAGTTCATCTTTGTCGTGAGTCCATTGTGTCCGTTTGTCCATGTCGTGTATCCAATGATCGTTGCTTTGTTCGTTTGCCATTTAATCCGGGTAACGTTGGAGGAATGCCTCCGTGAAGAACAAGTTGTCAGTCGTCATCAGGCAGCCGTGACGGTAAGGCGCGTACCCCAAACGCCACCGTATGGGCTGCGGATCCGGCGACTGACGAGGGTTTGGTGGAGGGGCTGGGAATCGAACCCATGACCATTCGCTTATAAGGCGAACGTGTAGCCAACTACGCTACGGGACCCCCCCTAAGTCCATGCCTCTATTTTTTCGAAAATTCTACTTTGTCTCAATATTTTTCCGGACAATATCGACATTTTCTCGGACTGTGCATCTCTTGTCAATTGTGAATAAAAGTCAACGTAATTTGTTTTCAAATATCTTCTAAGTTTCTCAGGATAAGAATATTACTTTCCACGGGAATTTCTTTTACTAGAAATTTTCTCCAGAGAATATCCCGAAGACAAATATACTGAATTTCCTCGCACTTCTCTGAACTTCCGCGGAAAATTCAACTGAGATTTATCCCAGACTCACTTATGGCTCAGCTGTCCCTGCACAATTGGCTCTTGCCATAATTCTCATGTTGCATGTTGCATCTAAAGTCTCAAACCACGTCAAGCCATCAACAAGTGCCGGTTACCCATTATCGAAGTCTGAAGGCAAAATTTTACTCAGTAGTTTTCTTTGAATTTAAAATGATGGTATCAGCTGCTGGAGCTATAAAAGAATAGAAAATTTTACTCACTACGTGACCCAGCTAACTGAAAGCTCATACGAAATCAACAGATTAAAACCATGACTCCCGGTGGCTGCCTTGTGCCTCAATTTTTTGACCGTGCAATAGTATATTCCCAGAAATGAGCTACATTGTAGACATGTTGTTCTTTTTTACGATTTTGAGAAATAATTTACGTCAGAACAGAACAATGTAGAGCATTCGCCTCTCAGATGACTTTGGAGGCCATAAAACGTTACCCGAAATATTAAGACATCGTTTAGGGGGTTTTGCTGCTCTTGAAATGTTCGTTTGGCTAAAAAATCGCTTTCACGCCTCTTCATTTTCACTCGCTTATGCACGACAAACGATAAAGGTTGGCGATTGTTGTTTATGTCGCTTTATTCCACCGGTATAAGTTAATGCGCTTCTTTTGTGAGCAGGAGACATTAAGAGCATGTTCCTTTCAAACCATTTCTTCAGGAGATTTTTCGTTATTTGACAAATAATTCAAACCAAACGATGGCTGTAACTTTCGCATTTAATATACCTAGTGTAGTACAACATGATCAATATATACGTAGGGGGAGGAGCGTGTGCTATATCTCAGATATACTTAGCGACCTCATGTTTCAACAAAGGTGCAAAGTGACAAAAGTTCGCCAGCTTTGGCGTTGGCTTCAGTTTAATTGAAGCGGTTTGCTCTTGCGTCTGAATGATACAAAGCAGCTTCTTCAACAGCATCGGGTTTGAAATAAAAAAAAAATAAATAGATCTACTGGGTACCACCACAATTTTATATTCATATTAAATCAGTTTGATTTTTTACATAACTTGAAATGAATTTTGTTATATAACAGAACACTTTCAAAAGCTGCCAAATTTGAACAACACTTTTCCAAAGCCTTGTGTAAATAGCTTCGGTCTCACTTATTACAGCTAAGGTACACCCAATCAGCGGATGGCAGATTTTATTACAGTTCTGAACTAGAAAATTGCAAATATCGTATGAAAATTCTGGCTTAGACAACTTCGGAAGATTGAAATATAATTAGTATATTAAAATCTCACACTCTCGCATTAGTTCATTACATGTTTTACAAAATTTCATAAAGAACTGTAACATTTGGTTTTTATGGTGTACTTTTCACTTAATTACAATCACTAACTTCTTATATGATTCGATGAACCCAGTGATGACATACAGTGTACAATGGAACACACGCTCACAAGTTATATACAAGTAATGAACCTATATTAAAATTAATATTTGTTCGAAGGAAAAGTAGGGGAGCTTCAGACGTCCAATAATTGTCTGGCATGTGGCTACCATGAGGAGAATAATCATAATATTATTATAATTGACAGCAGTACATACCTGGGAGCGTTGGTGTGGGTAATAGCAAAAATTAGCGAAATATGAGTACAAAATGCGAAAACCATGTTATCATTTCTTCCGTATCGGCTTCCCTGGGAGGACTGGAACTTTCAATGGGCAGTCACGGCTGAGTTTCATTCGCTGTCGCAACACGTCGGATAATTTGAGATCCTGTGGAGGAAAGCAACGGAAGCGATAGCGGTGATGGTTTCTCGGCAGAATGTTATTGCAACTTGTGGATCAAGTTTAGTGTTCACTCCCGCCAGCGGTGAATTACGGGGGGACTTTTTCTATGAAGCAGTGTGAACCAGAAAAAGGAGAAGTAGAAAAGGGCGATTTCAAATAATTCTGGGTGAAAAACAAAATCTTCTAGGAATCATTCGGGAATAGAAAGAACATGAACCATTAATCGCACAACGCCGCCACATTGTGTGAGGGTGGAAAATGGCATAAGATGAGTGTGACTGTGACTGTTATTTATATGTATGGCTCAGTTTTTCAACCGAAATTTTCGGTAAGAATTCGTGTTTTAAACGTCAAATGCTGACCTAACAATCATAATACCGCCACAGTCTGTACGGATAGGCCAAATTATCTATTTTGTTAAGAAAATTATTTTGAGCTCTTTAGTGAAATATCTTCACTTGTCATAAGACGAGTTTGGACAATCCCATTTAATTCCACCACTCAATTGAACCTTGACAGATATGTACGTATTTCGACCTTAGTGTTGAGGTCGAAATACGTATCTGTCAAGGTACAATTAAGCGGTGGAATTAAATGGGATTGTATAAACTCGTCTTATGACAAGCAAATTATTTAATTTGAAAGCTGTTTTAGATCTGAACTCTTTTTCACTATAATCATCGGTAATAAAAATCAATGAAAGAAAACTACTAAACGGTTTGATGAGCTAAGCCAATTTTAGTTTCAAAGGGTTGAGCTGAAATTTAGGTTATTCAACACTAGGATTAATTTGTACAGAAAATCGTTGTAACCAAATTTTCATATGCCTATACCTCAGTTTTTTTCAACCCATTTTCTCAGTTTTTCCCCCAATCTCTTAGCCAATTTTTCTTGTAGCTGGACATTACAAAGTATTTTGTTGTTACAGTATTTTGGCCACGGATAGTCCAGTTCTCAAGAACGGAACGGTACGATACGATAAAAGATACTGAAAACTTCACCAACTGCAATCCTTCAGTTAGAGTAAAACAATAACGGCCAAACTGACATATCCGGGGTCAAACTTGTTACGATATTGCAATATAGGATCGCTGGTAATCACTCACACCAGACCAAAGCGTACTTAACCAGACTGCACGGCTTACCTGCTTTTCTTCCGTTGCAAATCGGCTTCGACCAGAACCCTAAACTGAATAGAAAAATAAATAACAAGTTCGCTTAAGTGCCAACACACTATGAAGTGTGATGCGGAAATGCCTGTTGAAGCCTTTCTGGTTAGCTCGCTCAGGGCAGGTCTGACGAACGCGATTCACTCTCAAGAACTCTACCAAGGACTTCAAGAGAATCAGAAAGACTAAACCAACTAGAAATTTGGTTGATGCATACAACAGTGGAACTTGATCTCGAGCATGGTACTAATGAATTTCTAATTTTTAATACTTTTAGGAACTACTCTTGTGCGCACACTTCTTTACTAGTACTAGTGAATAATAATAATACGAGATCTCTAACCTTGATGGCGACCTTACTGCTGGGTGGCTGATACGTTCGCTGGATCGTCGACGCCGGAGTACTCATGCGATGTGGTGGTACTATGCTGACGAACTGCGCCCCTAGCAACGAACTGACCAATGCCGACGCGGTTTTACTCGACTTGAACTCGGGTTCAGACGGCGCTTCTTGCTTGAGCTGACAGACGATTGTGGACGGAAAGCAAACTATATCAGTAGGTGGCGCCTCTGGCTACGCTGCCACGGTTTCACAGGTCGGCGGCCGGTGGACACCTACAGTGCTGGCGATGTATTAGCGATTGCCGACGACTGGCGGCCGTGACACATGCTTGGCGGTAGCCGATTGTTGGCGGAAACGTTTTTGCCGACGATTAACGGGCACTTCACTTTACTTTTTCCGATACGCTACATTTGGCATTTGCCGATGGCCGACGAACTGGAATCTGCTGCGCCCCCTGGTTTACGCCGACGATAAGATCTTTGTGCCGGATGGCACATACTGAGTCTGAAACCTCGTCGGCGGTGCACTAGAAGACGGCGTAAATAATCTACAGCGTATGCTTATACTTGGCACTAACGTTTTTCTTCTTGCACAAAAAAAAGGTCTATCAAAAGTATCTATCCAACGACCAATTTGCAAATGGCTTGGTCTTTCTTTTTTACTTTATGAGAAACCTTCTGTCAAGAAGGCGGCGTTTCGTGGCCTATTGTCAGTCACTAATAAGGCAAACTAGTTGACTTTATGGTAATAAGGTGATGAGAGTTTCTAATTAGAATCAAATATAAACAATCGTCGCACGAATCTGATCTTTAGCCAAGATTTGGACCAGATGAGCCAAAGAATAACGCACGTAACTCCTGGCTTCAAATTTTCTGATGATTCTGTGAGTTTTGCTGCCAGCATCTTTTTCTATCACAAAATGTTACAAATTACTCCCAAAAGCAACAAAAAAAAAATTTTTTTAATACAAATTTTATTATTTTATTGCATTTGTTACTTACTTGTAAGGATTATAATAAACAACAGTTGGGTTCAGCTTTATTTTCTATCTTTTTTTGATTATTTATTCACAAAAATGCGCACTTAATCTTTTCTCTACGATTTACTAAGACACGTTCATGTTTGGTGCGTTTTTTTTTGACTGAAATCTGAAAACCGACGGATCGTTGTAAAACGGGGAAGGGTCGTTTGGCCAAAACCCATTCGACCGAAAGCCATTTGGCCGAATGCCATTAGGCCGAACAGTGAGAAGTGAGAATTGAGGAATGTGAATTAAAACGTCTTCCTTCTTACTCCTTATTTTTCACTTTTCAAATGATCTATTCGGCCAAATGTCCTATTCGGCCAAATGACCATTTCGGTCAAACGACCCTTTTTTGTCAAATGACCCTTTCGGCCAAATAATCCTTTCGGAAAAAACAACCATTTCGGTCACACGACCTTTTCGGCCAAATGACTCTTTCAGCCAAATGACCCTTTCGGCCAAATGACCCTTTCAGCCAAACGACTCTTTCGGCCAAACGACCCTTTCGGCCACACGACCCTTTAGGCCAACAAAAAGTTTAAAGAACTCAACTTTGAGTACTGTAAAAATACTGCTTGCATTATGTCATCGGCATCGGAATGAACCCAATGATGTAATCAGAGTACATGTATTTCATGTGTGTTTCAAATCCAAGCACATGAGATATTGCATCATCTCCAAATTGTGCTGGAGTTCATATTGAATAGTCTACCGAATCAATCATGACTTCTATCATGTCCCAAGCGTGGAATCTACCCAATTATGTCCCCCAAGTATTGTCTTCACTTGCGTTTAAATCCTGACATATGAGATATTGTAAGGTCTGCTAATTGTTCTGGAGTTTGAATCAAATGGTTTATCGAGTCCCACGACTTGCATAATGTCTACGGCAACAATGGATTTTTTTTCTAGGATATTTTGTGTGTAGATGCCAGTCAATACTGAATTCTTATATACTCGGTTGGATGTGTACAAACAATACATAGAAAAAAATTGATAGAAGAATGGAAAGCGAGAGTTCGGCTATGTGCCAAGTGTTGAGAATTTGGGCTCATCAGTCGACAAGGTCAGCATGGAGATCCTTCATAGCTAAGTAGGGAATGCATATGTCAAGCATCCGAATGAAGTGATTATCTCCGATACATTATTCGAACTAAAGCTGTCATCAGCTCTCCATATGCAAACATGATATTTTTTTCTGTCAGGGTGGTCAATACCCGGAAATCTTGGATTGAATTGATATTGCTGCTGGAGACACCGTGGAAGCCATTGTTGGTTCAGTTGACCAAACTGGAGAAAACTTTAGAGACCTTACAGCATCTCATAATACAAGATGCAAGTAAAAGACTATACAGGAACGGATTTGAGCAAGGCACTAGTATTCCTTAACAGCTGTTATAAGTAACTCCTTAGCTTGCAACTTCCACAGTATGTCGTCACAAATCCGATAGTCATGTTGTAATCAACGTGATTTTTTAGGTTGGTTCTATCATATTAAATTGTAGGAATCTAATTTCTTTTGCCGGAATCTACATAATTTTATGAACTTACTGTACAACAGTTGTATTATCGTATTTCGTAATCAATCCCATTAGCACAATGAAGTAGAAATTCGATAAGGCTTGCTTATTAATTAAATTGTCCTCGACTTACGGTACCTAATGAGTCAATTTCTAAGAACATTTAGGATTAATGGAAACAATCAATCATATTATCAGTGGTCGAAGGAGAACAAATTTCCTATCTAGTTACAGAGCAAACGTTCGCAATTTTCTTCTAATTTTCTCAAAACATACAAGTAAACCGCACACAAGCAAAAACTTTTCTGAGAACTTGAACGTTGTTTTATCCGCTTCCAATTTCTACTAATAGCATGTGCCACTTTCTTTACTCTTGTTTTCAGGTTCAGCTCGGAATCCATTTTCATCTATGCGCCCCATTTATCCTATATGAAGAAGTCGAGTTTGTACCTGCCAGCAATGTATGCGAAGCGCAAACTAAAGCAGCACGAATGTCTAATGGCAAACGAAAAACTTTCTCCGGTGGATCCTAACTAACATGGAGTGAATTCGGCAATGAAGAAAATGCATTTGCTCTATCCTCGCTTGTTTGGCGCTGCACAGCGAATTCAATTCGTTTTGTCCAGAAACAGCGGGGGCTTTGGCGCAGCGAGTACACGTACTTCGTGGATGAGACGTCTTTTCCATATTGCAAAATTTCTATCTCACAACTTTCTTTTGAATATAAGTTTTAAAGAGCAACCGAATTTGTAATTCGCTTGAATTGTAAGCTCGCTTTCCAATGGATCGTTTGCTTAGCATAATCTTGACATTGTCATCATTTGAGCTTTACATTTTTCAGACTTGTATCTTAAACTGTAGCAGAAGCACTTCAAGGTTTTTATTACAATTTAATTCAATCAAAGTCTTCCATTGTGAAAATATTTTAAACATCCGCTAGTCCAAATGTCATATCTTTTTCGATAAGCAACGAATAAGGGCACCTAAATAATATCCTAATGAACTTCCAAAAACTGACAATAAACTTTTGAGCGTTAAGGCACAATGAACATTATAGCTGAATGCAAGTATACATAAGCCGTCCTGACTAACGACATAAATTCTGAAATGATTTTAAACAAGAGTTTAAATGTTATTCGGGAAAAGTTTCTTCACTATTTAAATACCAAATTCGGGTTTCCATGGCACTGTAATAAATATGGTTTAATGTATGAAACAAACAAGACTTCTTCAACGTCACTGCTACGAAACAAAAATTGCCTACTTATTACTCACTAATGATTTCTGTGCACCCCGAATCAGGCAAAGTTGCAAGATTTCATTCCGGCCGTTTTTCTTATTTTATTATGGAAGTTACGCCGCCATGAGCCTCTGGATCTGCCTCTGCGATGATATCCAGCTGGAATCCAGCCGTACTGTCGAAATTGTCGTTTGGCTGAATGATACGGTCGTTGAACATAAAAAGGCCATTTGGGTGAACAGATCATAAGGCCACACACGTTGTATTGTCGAACAGGTCATATGACTGAACATGTCCATTGACCGACCTTAAGACTCGTTCTGCCAAATGACATTTTTTGGGCAAATGGGGAAGGGACGAAAGCCGTTTGGCCGAATGCCACTTGGTCAGGCTTTATTTATCTAGCCGAATTCCATTTGGCCGAATTTGGACGTTTGGTCGAATGGGATATTTGGCCGAACCCCAGTTTGGCCAAAAGCGACGTTTGGCCTTATAAATCTTTAAGACAAAAATGTCAATTGGCCCAAATAATCGTTTGGGTCGAAGGGTCAGTAGGCCGAAATTGTCATTTGGCCGAACGGTTAATACAGCTGGATATGTCGTTCGGCAAAACAGGTCGTTTGGTAGCAAACGCCCGTTTGACTGAACGGGTCATCATCATTCATCAATGTTTAACTTTTTATACGACCTTTTCAACCATCCATGTTCCGCTGTAGATACAGTATGGTACTTACAGTATAGTGTAAAGTATCGGAAGTGTACTCACCTTATGGTACACTCCCCGGCAGTGGTGCAATTTATCAACAATGCCTGCTGAGTGTGATTCTTTTGTTTTGTATTTTTCCCTGCTCCTCTTTGCCTATGACGGTGCCTTTCAGTCAGAACGACAAAGCAGGAGTAGCTTAGCAAACTCGGTTTGCCAACAGCGGGCTGAAGCTGATGATCATTCGGCACAAATTTCCTGTCATTGTCTTTCAATTGATAGTAGTCACTCATGCATTTATATAGGGCCGTCACATTCACACAGCAGCGAGTGAACTGAATAGACTGTCAGTGCGGGCTGCGTGTGCAATGAGAAGAGAGGTCTTTTGTTTACTTTATCTTTGATTGCTGCTGCTAACCATTTTCAGTTCTCACTGCTAGGAAGTGAGTGTGAAGAGGGAATGGTATCAATATCCAACTAATTTCAGTCACTGAGATTGAGAATTCGCACCACTGCCCCCCGGAGTATTAATTTCCCCCAATAGTAGTTACCGATTGCCTTACTCCTTAAGTTCCGTGAAGAAACAGCTAGCAAAGATGCCATAATTTTCATCCAATTAGTTCCGACAAGATCATAGTCTCATCTTTGTTTGGACTATGCAATCCATGGTTGATTTGGTCGATTCAGTTGATGAATCCGGTCTCACACGCTTGATTCTAAGGTTCTTCGATCCTATTTGGCCTATATCTTGAAAATTCGACGGCCCCACCCCAGTACCCCGAATACCAGTACCCCGTATGCCATTACACCGATGGCCACTACCCCGTATGGGACAGTACCCCGAAAACCATTACCAAAATGGGACACTACCCCGAAATCCATTACCCCAAAAGACCAGTACTCCTAAAACATTTCGAATCTGTAGCTTTCCAGTATCATTTTTCACACTCACAGATATCGATGAATCCAAAACGACAATCTTTGCAAAGAATTAAAAAGAGTTAAAGGTCCTTGGAAACACGCATTGAAGGTTTAACCAACTGTTTATCCAACAAGGTTGATTTTTCATCTAATTAATTGTCATTCCATCCCATTATTACCAGGAAAACTACTATTCTACGAAATATAGTAAAGGAGTAATAATGTCTCTTTCAATAGGACGTGTTTGCAGAGGAGATAATGCTTTCTTCAAATGAACGCGTTTGTCCAGTATAAGGCGAACAGAGGAGATGATGCCTTCTTTGAATGAACGCGTCTGCCCGGTATAAGGCGGATAGAGGAGATAATGCCTTCTTCAGATTAATTATTTTTCTCTGTACAAGGTACACATAGGAGTAATGACTTTTTAAATGAACACGTTTGCCAGGAACAAGGCACTTAGAGAAGATAATGTCTTTTTTGTGCGTTTGCGTTGTATGAGGCGAACGGAAGAGAGGATAGCTTCGTCAAATCAACGCTTCTTTCCGAAGATAAACAGAGCTCTCTCTCTCACCTACACACAATATATTACTCACTCACAACCTCTTCTTCACTAACTTTCACTCACTCTCCTACTCTTACTCACTCACCACTCACCTTCTCTTATTCACTCACTTACTCTCAATCTCTTAATCACTCCTACTGATTCACTTACTCTTAATCAGTACTGCAAAAGGTCGTGATCGTCATAAGACATACGAACGAAGTAGAACGAAGCGCTTTTTCTATATCTGGCGACCAAATGGAATAATCGTGGGTTCTTTGATCAATTTTGCATGAAAAGCAGTCATGAAAGGATGTTGTGTTTTGTTTTAAAATTAAAATTTCTAAATTATTTTAATAGATATATGCATATAACAGAAACTGGACGATAAATCAATCATATTTCTTCAATCCAACTAGTTGAAAGAAGTAATAAACACAACAATAAAGCAGATATTGCAAACTTTCATGTCCTGTAACGGAATAAAAATTGGTGAAATTTTTGCAGCATGCCTTTCATTCTTCGCGTTTCTATAGAGAATGAGAGGGGCAGATATGTAAACATCGCGTGACATCTCTCATTGAAATTGAGAAATTGCAGTTCCGCCTAATCACTCACTGTCTTTTATTCACTCACTCTTACTCATCCAATCGCACTTACCCACTTTCTCACTCTTACTCATTCGCTCATTCTTACCACTTATTTACTCTTACTAGCTCACTCACTCACTTTCACTCATGCGCTCATTCTTACTCATCTACTCACTCACTTCCACTCACTCACTCACTTTTACTCAAAAGCTCGTTCTTACTTACTCACTCACTTGCTCTTACTCATTCATTCATCCCGTTACTCAATCACACTTGCTCATTCAATCTTACTCACTCAATCTAATTCACTCACTCACTCTTACTCACTTATTCACTCTTACTCACTTACTCGCTCTGACTCACTCACTGACTTTCTATTACTCACTCACTCTAACTGGGGGCAGCAGGGACTTTGTCCAAGGGCTTGACGACCCCTCCCCATGGCCTCTGCGAGTTAGACTGGGACCATCGTCCCTAACCCCTAATCCCAAAGCGTCAAGCGACCCGTGCCGAGGGGATGCATGGCCAGGGTGGTGAAATAATAAGCTAGGCCTTTAACGGAGCCTGTGGGGTACCTGGGCACCCTCCACAGTAATTTTCCCTTACCGCGTCATGCTGGGCTCTGGCGTGGTGGACCTCTTTTCCCGAACAACTCGTGGGACCAAAATGGAAAACCAAGGCAATTCTTCAACTAGTGGTAGTAGTGTAGGCGACAACCCCTTTGCAAGAGGTGGGTTGTTCAGGTCTCCGCCTAGGAGGCCAGAGGCCATAGTCGGCAGCTCAATGCACAGCGCCAGCGTGGGTCACTTAACCTTCCTCTCGGCTAAAAAAACGCCGGTAAAGGTTATTGACGGCCCATGGCTTGTGGAGGCGATGAACCGCAAACGCGATGGGCCTTCGGCCTTCGATGTGGCGACGGAACAGCTGGACGCCATCATCGAAGCATAATATCAGTAAGGACCTCAAGAGGAGCTTGCTGAAACTTCGAATGTCAATGTTGGACGCCAAGCTGGAGAGGGCGGTCGGGACGGCCAAGTGTAAACCCGTGAAATCGGTGTAGTCGAGGTCTACCCAGACTGAGCCCCAAGGATTCGCGGACTCGGGCAAGGTCGAATCGACCGAGGACGTGCCAGCGAATACGGTGGTACCAAAGTCTACCCAGACTGAGGCTCAAGTATTTGCGGGTACGTCAGTGGTGACTGCTCCAACGGAGCAGACACAAAAACTGGGGAGACAGTCTCCAGGGGATGAGCTCCCTGGGGGCCGCTCCAAAACGCGGAGGGTTACTACCCCAAACAAGGGTAGTGGGGCTGAGGAGCTGAACCCCGGTCAGGTACCTCCAAAACCGGGGGAGGAAGGACCTGGAAAGGTCCGTCCACTCAGGAAAGACGGTGGTAAGGGGTTACGGCAGGCTGAAAGTTCTCAGCCGCACCAGACCAGGGAAATAGAGGGGGATGACGCCTCCTGGACCCTGGTCAAGAACAAGAGGAAACCGAAGACGTCAAGGGCCGAAAAGAAGGCCCAGGCGAATGAGGGTAGCAAGAATTCTAGGATAGGCGCCAATCGCTCCAGGGGCGATACCCTAGTCATCACGGCGGACGAGGCAAAGTACTCGGATGTTTTGAAGGCGATGAGGAGTGGCGTCAAGCTCGGTGAACTCGGCGCCGACGTACGTCGAATAAGACGTACCCGGATGGGCGAGATGATACTTGAGCTGAAGCGGGGCGTCTCGCAAAAGGGCGCCGCCTACAAGAAGTTGGCGGAGGAGGTCCTAGGCGAGACAGTCAAGTTGAGGGCACTCACGACGGAGGTGAATCTAAGGGTTAAAGACCTGGACGAGATCACTGAAGTCGAAGAGCTCGTCACGGCACTGCGGCGACAGTGTGAATTGGAGACGCCCACCGCAGCCGTTCGGCTACGGAAATGTCCGGCAGGGACGCAGGTAGCATTGGTTCGGCTATCTGCAGCGGACGCCTCCAAGGTAGTCAAGTTAGGGAGCGTCAAGGTGGGATGGTCGGTATGCCCTGTGCGCATATACGAGCAACCCGAAGTTTGCTTCAAGTGCCTGAAACCGGGGCACAAGCAATGGGACTGCAAAGGCCCTGACAGAAGCAATCTCTGCTGACGCTGCGGATTGGAGGGACATAAGGCACAATGCTGCACGAACCCTCCCAATTGTTTGATTTGTTCCAGCAAAGCTGTGAACAGCAAGCACCTCATGGGGGGTTCGATGTGCCCGGCGTTTAAGCGTGCTGCAAAATCAAAGTGCAGGTAACGCAGCTGGCTTGCTCGGCCTCGCCCGAGTGTTTGGTGTGCGCAGGTTTAGAGGAAACGGCGGAACACGTGTTGTTCGTGTGCACACGTTTTCGCGCAATGCGTGACCACATGCTTGCCACATGTGGTCTGGACACTACCTCGGACAACCTAGTTCGGAGGATGTGTAAAGACGAAGTTGGGTGGAACGCCGTTTTATCGGCTATCGCCCAAATCGTCTCGGAGCTACACAGAAGGTGGCGCGTGGACTCAAGGATGGCTAGTTCAGACGCAAATAAGAGGTGGTCCAAGGGATCGGAGTCGGCTTCATGGGTCATACCGGTGGTCATGCTCTGTGGTCAAAGTCGGGAAGCAGGCGCGAAGTCGACCCTGCCCACCTTCCGAGGACATAGGGCGTAGTAAGGCCACCTGGAAAGCCGGCAATGCCCTGGCACGATACCATGGTGTTCTTCTAAAAAAGCGAGTCACGATGTTCGATGCTGCAAGGACACGCAGCTAACCTCGAGGGTGCGTCATGCACTGGCCCCCCTTTGAAGCATTACTTTCTGGTTGTACCGAAGGGACGATGGGCTTGGCGGCAATGGAAACGGTTTAGCTGGTCGGGGATGCAGTCCTGCCTCCCTCATTGGAGGTGGTCCCTAACCCAGCACTTCCTGGTCAACCCAGGATGTCTGTTGAGCAGATTCCTCCTCCATTGTTTAGGAAGAAAAAAAACACACAATATATGACTCACTCACTACCTCTACCTAACTACATCTTCCTCACTAACTTTTACTCACTCGCCTACTCTTACTCACTCACTGACTTTCAATCTCTTAATCACTCCTACTGACTCACTTACTCTTAATCAATACTGCAAAAGGTCGTGATCATCATAAGACATAGAACAAAGCGCTTTTTTTCTATATCTAGTGACCAAATGAAATAATCGTGGGTTTTTTGATCAATTTTGCATGAAAAGCAGTCATGAAGGGTTTTGTGTTTTGTTTTAAAATTAAAATTTCTAAATTATTTTAATAGATATATGCATAGAACAATAACTGGACGATAAATCAATCATATTCCTTCAATTCAACTAGTTGAAAGAAGTAATAAACACAATAATAAAGCAATTTTAATTACATGACAGGCCATGAGACTTTGCAATATTTTCATGTCCTGTCACGGAATAAAAATTGGTTAAATTTTTGCAGCATGCCTTTCATTCTTCGCGTTTCTATAGAGAATGAGAGGGGCAGATATGTAAACATCGCGTGACATCTATCATTGAAATTGAGAAATTGCAGTTCTGCCTAATCACTCACTGTCTTTTATTCACTCACTCACTCTTACTCACTCATTCGCTCTTACTCACTATCTCACTCTTACTCACTCGCTCACTCTTACCACTTATTTACTCTTACTCGCTCACTCACTCACTTTCACTCATGCACTCATTCTTACTCATATACTCACTCACTCACTCTTGCTCACTCACTCACTTTTACTCAAAAGCTCGTTCTTACTTACTCACTCACTTGCTCTTAGTCATTCATTCTTTCTGTTACTCAATCACACTCACTCATTCACTCTTTCTCACTCAATCTAACTCACTCACTCACTCTTACTCACTTACTCACTCTTACTCACTTACTCACTCTGACACACTCTCTCACTTTCCATTACTCACTCACTCTAACTCATTCATTTACTCTTACTCACTCACTCACTCTTACTCATTCGCTTACTCACTTTTACTCACAAACTCACTTTTACTCACTTACTCGCTCTTACTCAATCACTCACTCTTATCCATGCCCTCAGTTACTCTTACTCACTCACTCACTCTCTATTACTCACTCATTCTTACTCACTCACTTACTTTTGCTCATTCGTTCACTCACTCTTACTCACTTACTCACTCTTACTCACTCACTCAGAAGTGGAGCATGTTGAACGACGGGTGGCGTTCGTGGCTGCTAGAGCCGCTCTGAAGACTGAAGATCAAGCAAAAAAGCCTGCTTCGAGGGCCTGTGTCAAAGTGCCAACGCGAATCCATGGGGTAACGCCTATAGGGTTGTAATGGGCAAGACACTTGGGGCGATGGCCCCTACAGAGCAGTCTCCAGAGATGGTGGAGAGGATCATCGCGGGGCTCTTCCCATGTCATGACCCAAGTCCCTGGCCTCACTTTGTGGAGCTGCCAGGGGCCAGGGTGGCCGACGAGGGAAGAGTAACTGTGGCGGAACTTGCGGGGATTGCACAGTCCCTTAGTGTAGGTAAGGCACGAGGACCGGATGGTATTCCGAACCTGGCTATCAAAGCGGCCATTGCTGAGGCTCCCAAGATGTTCAGATCTGTCATGCAGAGATGCCTGGACAAGAGAGTCTTCCCTGAAGCGTGGAAAAGGCAGAACTTAGTCCTACTGCCAAAGGCGGGAAAACCACTGGGGGATCCCTCGCCGTATAGACCAATATGCCTGCTTGATATGGCGGGGAAGGTGCTCGAGAAGATCATCCTCAACAGGTTTTTGATACGCACGGTCTATCGAGTAACCAGTTTGGCTTCCGAAAGGGTTAGTCGACCGTAGACGCTATCTTGTCGGTTACCAAATTCGCGAAGATAGCTATCCAGCGTAAGAGGAGGGGAGTTCGCTATTGTGCAGCAATGACTCTCGACGTGAGGAATGCATTGAACAGTGCCAGTTGGGCAGCTATTGCAGATGCACTCCTGCGTCTTGGAATTCCCGAGTACCTGTACAAGATTCTCGGAAGCTACTTCCAGAATCGAGTACTGATATACGACACGGAGGAGGGTTGGAAGTGCGTTGACATAACCTCAGGGGTTCCGCAAGGGTCCGATGTTATGGAACATCATGTACGACGGAGACACGCAGCTAACCTCGAGGGTGCGTTGTGCACTGGCCCCCCTTTGAAGCATTACTTTCTGGTTGTACCGAAGGGACAAGCATTACCGCGGCAATGGATACGGTTTAGCGGGTCGGGGATGTAGTCCTGCCTCCCTTGTTTGCTGTTGGAGGTGGTCCTCCTCCATTGCTTAAGAAGAAAAAAAAAGACTAACTCACTCACTCATTCAATCGTAGATTCTATGAATTGGATCACGCTTCTTCCGGAAACCGGCGCTTTTACTATAGCGACCAAGGAGCAACTTCAACATTGTTGCCTTCGTAGCCTTGCTGACGTGGACAGTGGACAGTTAACCGCATTGGGTGCAGTTGACCTCCTTAATCGTCAAATATGAAACACATGCAAGTTGGCGGTTATTATCGCTCGCGGAACATTGGAGTTCTATACTGCGTTGAAGCAGTTATAGGTGAAGAGCAAACTATTGTCGATTCATATGAATTCTGAATAAACCTGAGTAATATTTTATTCACCGAAATGAAGTATGTACTTGGAATAAGGACATATTCGGGGCAAAGGCTCATTCGGGGTAATGGTATTCGAGGTAGTGACTCATTCAGGGTAGTGGCTGGATCAATCTACCAAATTCTGACCAAGACAGTCATGAAAAGGTGCTTAAAACTATATAAACTTAACTACTTCTTTATTTCCACTACAGACATATGATAAGATTTTTTAAGGGAATGCCTAAGCTCCGCAATTGCTAAATTCAAGTTCCGATGATTCCATCTTGCTGCTGTCACTAGACTCTACTCAAGCATGACCAAGTTAAGCTTATCTGCTCTATAATCAATTTTCTCCCCTCCAAGTTCGTTCCAGTTATTCGTTCCACAAACCAGCTTACACTTTTGCTAGCATCGAAGGTGTATCACTGTGATGATACGGTGGCTTCCGGTTGCTCCGGTGAACCAAAATTGGCGGGCAAGGCGATTGCCAATAATTCAATATTGATTAATGGTCACTTACCACATTTCGTTTGGTCCATGAAAACCATCGGCAATGATCCGACGGTTGCTGGGATGTATGGTCGATAATGTTGACTCTTGCTTGAGCCAATACAAGTGCATTAAACTGATAAGTTTGAAGCAAAATGGTCAAAGATTTGAATTGAAAAAACGATAATATCATAAGCAACCGAACTATTGAAAAATGGAATTCAATCTATAACAGAACAGTAGGGGAGGGGAAGCCTAAGCAAATACTGATATAATCTCTTAGTTGTGATGATTTTTATGGGTATTTTTACCTCATGGAACAATTAAAAAACATGACAATCTCAAAATTGCAGTAAATCTCTATAATATTGGAAACATTAACACTTGAAAAAGCGGTGATGTTCTATTGCCGGAAAACCCATGGAGGCAAAACGCCTTTCAGTTACCAGCTTTTGGGAAACAACGCACCACGTGTCGGCTTATCAACATTCTGATATGGACAGTGCGCGGAGGCGCGAGGTACATCGTAAGTTAGGGCCGGTAGTACATGTTGCTTCGAAAAAATGTTAGATATTTCTTCCAAATGTGAAAAATCTCAGTTTCCCATACCTTACTATCTATTGTTTAGACATCTTTTTCACTCAGCCTACATTTCATGCCTAGCTGTGTTACGTTCGTCTTAACCACGATTATTGTGAGGGAATATCCGAAAGGCGTTTTGCCGTGGTGGAGCGTTATGGGGCCTCTTCCCCTACATTAACGTTTGCAGAAATTTCATTCATAGAATTCAGAACCGAATAAGCATAAAATTGGTGACAAAGAGACATAGGTTTCGACTGCTGCAAGATGCTGGCCATGAATATATTTCAGCACACTTACACATACGGAAACACGTAACCCTCTTGACAATCTGTTCATGAAGTGCTTCCTCATGGTCAACCGGACACAGTAGCCGAACAGATGCCTTCGACGACATAAAGGAATTAGAAACCGGGGAGAAGTGATAGAACGTCTCATGTCTGTTTATGACAGGTCGTTTCCAATGCATCCTGCAAGATATAATGAAATGCCACATGCTTATGAATTCCAATAGATGTGGATGTCGTTGTTCCGAATCGAACAATTTTGTCCGCAGTGGAATATAAGCGATGACAAATGGGTTAATGGGGTCTTCCTTAGCTTCGCGGTAAGACGCGTGGCTACTGAGCAGACTACTTCAAAGTTTTTCTTCTACCCTGGGGCATAGAGCGTGTCATAGTAACTAGCCACATGATATGCAAATGCCAAAATTCAAAATTGGCTTTAAAATACCCATGGTAAGAACTGCAGAGTTATGAAATAATAAATAATGCCAATAAACAATTACTTAATTCTAACAGAAAAGAAGAAAGATGATTAAATGAAAGAGTCAATATATAGTTACCCTTCTGGTTCTTCATCTTAATGCTTTTTTTAAATTAAAAAAATTATTATTTAGAGAACAAACGCGAAGCAAATAGTTTTGTTTCTAAGTATATTTCTCTGCAAAACAAAACAAATGTGGGGTTTTTAAATTGATAATAATACACAGGTGTAATCATAAATGAAACAGAACTCTTATATTAGAAAGGAACGAGCCTGATGTGTCATGAGTTTAACAGGGGAAAACAACGTCATAATCGCGTAGCCACGAAAGACATTATGGTACATAGTGTTAGGAAAAACTGTAATTACAGAAATACAGGGAATAGCGAGATAGAAAATATAGTATTCAAATGATACAGAGAAGTCAATGACCACATTTTCACACGAAACATCTAAAATTCGACATTTGTTGCATAGGCATGCAATGTAATGAAATACATCGTCTTGAAGGCAACTGTGCGCCGGCTGCAAAGCATAAGTGTCCTAGAGAAGAATGGGTGTTGAGAACAGTCCAAAGTATCACATAAAGATTAATGATAACCAAGTGTATATATATTCCACAAAACCAAACTGTTTCGCTCCTAATTGACACATCTGATGCATATCGCCTACCATGAATCGGTGGGGCTAGACCGTTTTGTAACAATGGCATTGGTGCAAAATCTACCTGCTCGTTCGGAGACAGATTCCAGCAGTATGTTTTAATGAATAATTTATAAGATTCGAGGGCATGTACTGATGTACCATATCTTGGTTATGCTGGAGTGTTCTTGTGACTGCATCTACATATGTGGGCTTTGCCAACGCAGATGGATGCAACGCGAACAACAGTAAATCTACATAAGTGAATTTCTGCAGTGCAAATTGAATTTCCATCACTAAGATAATGAATGCCGCTATGTAACACAATTATCACAGAGTCTTTGTTAGGAGAATTTCTATGAATATGCGCTATTGGGTCCTTTCAGCACATGAATTAAATTCAATATTCTGGAGCTCATTACAGATGTACAACGGGTTGTCCTCTAGCAGCTTATCAGTATGGAGAAGTGATAGATTCACCTACAATATTGAATATTTTATTGAAACGGGGGATATTGATTACACTTAATTGCTCACCTATGCTTTTATTCTTCTTTCCGATGAGAATGGTATAATATATTGTAGCCAAATGGAATCGATTATTTAATCATGTTCAGTGTAAGTGTAAACGCGAATCTGGTTTGCCCTCGTCTATGTCGCTCGGTGATACTGAGGCTTCTTCTACGAAGGACATCTGTGAACTTTTCCGCAGGCAGTTCAGCAGTGTTTTTACTAACGAGATTCTTGATGAACAACAAGTATCTGCTGCAGCACTAAATGTACCCACTCTATCTACTTTTGGATCTCACCCTTTCATTGATGCCGGGACTGTTATGAATGCTTGTACGAAACTGAAACGCTCGACAAATCCCGGACCAGACGGAGTGCCTTCACTGATCATTAAGAAGTGCTCAACTGCCCTATCTTCACCATTGGCTGCCATTTTCAACACATCTCTACGCTCTGGAGTTTTTCCAGATGTTTGGAAAACATCCTACATCTTTCCAGTCTATAAAAAGGGAGACAAACGCGAAGTTTCAAATTACCGTGGGATCGCTTCTCTCTGCGCAATGGCGAAACTGCTCGAGGTTATTGTTCTAGCATTTTTAACACACAGCTGCAGTAATTATATTACTGAATCTCAACATGGATTCATCCCTAAGAGGTCCACATCCACAAACCTCGTATCGTACGTATCGTTTATAGCTCGCTCGCTACAGAATCGTCTTCAGGTTGACGCAGTATACACTGATCTATCAGCTGCCTTTGATAAAATTAATCATCAGATTGCGGTGTTCAAACTGCAGCGACTTGGTTTTCAGGGAAAAATCTTAGATTGGCTCAGTTCCTATCTAGTTGGTCGTAAAATGTCTGTCAAAATCGGAAATAATATATCAACATCTTTCAACGTTACATCAGGCGTACCTCAAGGAAGCCATCTCGGACCATACCTTTTCTTATTATATCTAAACGATGTAAACTTCTCCATCGACTGCTTCAAAGTTTCGTATGCAGATGATTTCAAACTCTATTGTACCGTACCGTAACCGATGCTTCATACCTGCAATCTCAGTTGAACGCATTCGCCGAATGGTGTGTTGCCAACCGGATGGTTTTGAATGCCTCTAAATGTTCTGTTATAAGTTTTGCTCGCAAGCATTCAATCATAAACTTTGACTACAAAATCTTTGACATAACTTTAAGGAAGGATACAACCGTGAAAGACTTAGGGGTTATGCTTGACTGTAAGCTCTCATTCAAGGACCACATAGCGTACATTTCTTCAAAAGCGTCGAAAAGTCTTGGATTTCTATTTCGAGTTACAAAAAATTTCACAAGTGTGTACTGTTTAAAAGCGCTATACTGCTCCTTAGTTAGACCAATATTGGAATACGCAGCTGTAGTGTGGTCCCCGTATTACCAAAATGGCATCCAACGCATTGAGTCCATCCAGCGCAAGTTTGTGCGTTTTGCGCTTCGTCTCTTGCCTTGGAACGATCCTCAAAATCTCCCAAGATACGAGGATCGTTGCCAACTCATTGGACTTGAACCGCTGTATTTACGACGTGATGTCGCTAAAGCTTCATTTATATCTGACCTTCTGCTCTCAAACATTGACTGTGGTTGTTTAGTCCGTCTTATAGATATTGATATTCGTCGTCGTGATCTTCGTTCCCACAATTTTATTCGTCTTCCTATGTCCCGTACAAATTATGGCCAAAATGAACCGATTAGTAGTATGTGTAGAATTTTCAATCAATGTTATAGTGTATTCGATTTTAATTTGTCGCGTTCTGCATTGAAAAAAAAAAAATTTTCGATATTTGTCCAACACTATGTAAGTCAAGTTTTTTGTTATGTTAGTCGTAGTGAAAGTGTTCCAATATTGTATCGTTAAAGTTAAGTTAGTTCTAAAAAAAACACCAAGAATGTATCATTTGGTTTGTAAACTGTTGATATGAAAAAAACAAGAGGTTTTATGCCTACGGGAGAAGGAGTGAAATTCATTCTGAACTCCACTCCCGCTGGCTTTTCCCTCTCAATAAAAGATAAAAGATAAAAGATAAAAGACGATATTAAACGACATGATGTTTGGAGGATAAGAATAATTGTTAGTAAGGAATTTGAAGCAAACGTGACGTAATATTGGTTGCAGAAGCTTGCTGTTACTTTTTGTTTAATTCACTATTACAGGCTGGACTCGATTAACCGGAGGCTCGATTATCCGGAGTAATATTTTTACCCATATTACAAAAATAGAAATATGTATTATCAGTGTGTATCCGTAACGTATCTCATATATGCCCGACACCTAGTAATGCTAGTGCCTGTCTCGCTTTCCTAAGGGACTGTTCACAAATTACGTAACGCTTTAGGGGGAGGGAGGAAGTCAGACCAAGCGTTACGGTCCATAAAAAAATTAAACCTTCCATAAAAAAGGGTTGCGAGAGGGAGAGTGGGATATCAAAATTATGAAATTCAACGTTACCAATTTTGTGAAAGAACCCAAAGGGAACGGAAATCAACAACATTCATAAAAATTTATGAATTTCAATTCAAAACACCGATATTTTTTTAAGCATTCGTATGTACATTCTGAGTACAGCAGTGACATTGTGACTCATGCTACCAAATGGTCCTCCGGAATATCTGGAATGGGTTCGTTCACAAATTACGTAACGCTAAATTTTATGATTCCAGCGTTTCGTAATTTGTGAACATCCTCAATATTTATATGAAAAATGGTTATTTCGCAAACGGTGGTCCATGTATAGATTCAAACACTGCAACTGGTGTACGCATAGTAACAACAAAAAATCCCTGTGTTTAAGAAACATCCATTAATTACGTAACGCTTAGAGGGGGAGGGAGGGTCCCCTGAAGTGTGACAATCCATACATTTTTTTAGATACCTCATCCAGAAAGTGTGACATAGGGGGGATTGAAAATGATATTTTTTGCGTTACGAAATTAATGGTTCTTCCCTTAATTATGAAATGAATATTTTCATTTTCTAAAGAATTACTCGGTGGCCAAGGTGATGATGATGATGATGATCATCCATACACAATGTCATGCTCAGAATGTCGGATAATAACCTGGTGAAAATGGTTCCTGATAGGGATTTGCAGGGGACAAGAAGGCGAGGTGCGCAGAGAGCAAGGTGGTTCGATTTGAGTTCCCTCCGTGGACTACAAAGTTGGCGACGTGCAAATACTGATCGAGCTGAATGTAGATGAATTTTATGTACTGCAGAGGCGTTAGTTTGAATAAATCTAATGAAATAAATTCCGTTGATAAAATATCAAATGGTGCTATGCAATGAAATTCATTATTTTTTGTTTTATTTTAGGGATGTTCCGGAATTTTCGGAAGGCCACAGCATGTATAAGCCACAACAATAAGTGCATACTCATAATACAAAAACAAATGCATCAGAAAAATCTTGGTGCTTAACGATAAAATTTAAAAGTTTTCATCCTTCAGATTTCCCGGAGGACCACTCGGTTAGAGGTGTGCGCCGTCGTCGCCGACAGTTTATGGCAATCCCGTTGCAACTACAGAGGATCTCTCGTGAAAAAGCTATTTTTCTTGAAAATGCCTTACATTTTTTCGTTCAAAAACCGAAAAATATTTTCGTAAAAACAAAGAACTTTAAATGAAAATTCTGAAGAATATCCTTCGAAATCTCGAAAACTACCGTTGAAATTCTGAGTAAATTTCCTTAAAAATTAGGAAGATCTTTTTGTAGATTTTAAAAGAAAGAAAGACAGGATCACCATCTTTGACCAGAGCTCGCACAGACTGAAAACTTAACACTTAACATTAGACAACGGACAGGACATTCACACAGCGTTTTTCGCTTCACGAAATGTTTTCTCCGGAAATCAAACTCACACTCCATGGCTTGCAAATACACTTAGACGACTAACGCCACTAACAATGCAAATTCCATAAATTTCCCGGGTAAATTATAAAGAATTTTCTTTGGGAATCTCGAAGAATTACCTGCATAAATTTCCAAGGATTCTTGTTGAAATCCACAGAAATCAAATCTTTTGACGGGGAAGGGCCGTTTATTGTTTGGCTGAATATGTTCTTAATCCGAAACTCGACTGGCATAAAATCATGTGGCCGAAATAGACATATGGCCGATAATGTCGTTCGGCCGAACAGGTAATTTGACTTAAAAGTCGTCTAATCGAATAGGTCATTTAACCGAAAAGGCCTAGATGGTCATTTGGTAGAAAAGGGTCATTTGGCCGAAATGAACAATGTGGTGTTGTTTGCTCGAGCTGCCGAAAAAAAATCGTTTGACCGAAAATGCTGCTTGGCCGGACGAGGTGACATAAGGTCGAAAACGGTTTGCGACGTACGGGTGAAGATCATACGGCCGAACTGATATTTTGGCCGAAAAAGACGTTTGGTCCGATAGCTCATTTGTTAGAAAATAACGTTTGGTTAAACGACGTTTTTTGCCGTATAATCCGATCAGCCGAATAACATTTTTGGCCAAATTGCCCTTCCTGCTAAACTACCGTTTCGGTCAAATGCAATTTTCGATGACAAGGCCTATTCGATCAAACAACCTGTTAGGGCAGTTTAGTTTGGTCGTACCGCCAAACCATTTTCCACATAATAACCGTATCGGACAAATGGAATTCGGCTAGATAGCTTTCGGCTTAACGTATTATTCGGCCATGTGGTATTCGGTCAAATGACTTTCAACCAAAAGACCCTTCGTCTTTTAAAAAAAATTCTCGTAGTGTTTTCGATGAATTACTAATAAACAACATAAGAAATTTCACGAAGAAATCCAAAGAAATTCCATAAAAAATCCAGTTGAAATTTCGTTGGAAACAGTTTTTGTGAAACTTAAAAACATCACAAGAAAATTCTGTTAAATTCGAAGTATGCCCGGTGGCATAAGCAAACTCCTAAACAATTTCCCGTGAAAATTTCAAAGAAATTCCCTTGAAAACTTTAGAGCATTCCAGTTGAAAATTCGAAAAACTTGGAAGAATCTCCTGGGACAGCTCATTAGATTTTTCCGGGGAAATTTAAAGGGTTCTTCCGTTAATATCTTAAAATATCCTAAAAAAATTACGTTGCGAACGTAATAAAAAAATCGCCAAGCCATCGCCGACCAAAATTATGTTCGGATCGGCGCTGACCTCTAACGGTAGTCAGAATCCATGAACGGACCAACGGGATATTTTATTATATGTTCTACTAGCAGACCCGACGAACTTTGTTTCGTCTAAAATTGATTTATTGTCTGATTAATTCTCGAGTTATGCAGAAATTGCTGGTTCATTTGTATGGGAGCCCCCCTCTCCAAAGAAGGGAGGGGTCTCAAATCATCTTAAGAACCTTCCCCGGCCCTAAAAACCTCTGCATACAAATTTTCACGCCGATCGGTTCAGTAGTTTCCGAGTCTATAAGGGTCAGACAGACAGAAATTCATTTTTATGTATATAGATAATCAAAATAAAGATTATTTGAGCAAAAGTTAAATTTTCAGCAACAACAAAAAAATGGCTGAACTTTTTTTCAACACTCCGGCCTGTATTGCATTTGCTGCAGTAAGCAATAGAAATAAAGGAAGTATTTTTGGTCACAATTATGAATCCTATAATAAATGGTGGAGTTTGGCATAAAAACATAGATATATTTTTTTCTGTTACTTCAATGGGATATGGCGCTAATTTTTAGCAAAGTATCGTTTTTGACGTAAACTACGTCTAAGGGGAAGACTCGGATACAGGGTGTAAAATGAAAATTTCAAAATTCACGAATCCTTCAAATGCCACGATTTCGTCAACAAATATACAAACTTGTGGTTGGTGGCCTACGGTGTCCACTCTTGAGCCTCTTCCTATCATGGACTTCGTCTGCGACGTGTTGATGACTAGTCTGATCGGTTTTGCTTTCCTCTTCAGTCTGATGTATAATAATCTCAATATTGTCAGCGAAACCAACTAGCTGAAGAGACTTCGTGAAGATCGTTCCACTCGTGTCAATCCCTGCCGTTCGTATTATTTACCTCAACGCGATGTTAAAGTGGTGTCCGGCCTTTTGTCCGAACGCCATATGGCCTAATGGGTCGTTTGGCTGAATACCGTTTGGCCGAGTAGTTAAAAAAATTGACCTCATATTACGAGTAGTGATGAGTGCGAAATGGGCAGTGAGTAATGAGAAGTAGGAAGTGAGAAGTGAGAAGAGAAAATAAAACTGAGAACAGAGAACAGAGAACTTCTGCCTTCTTCCTTCTTCCTTTTATCGTTCATTATTTTCTTCTTCTTCCTTTCTTCCTTCTTTCTTTTTCCTTCTTCTTTCCTCATTTTTTCATTCTTTCTTTTTTTCTTTCTTCGTCCTCCTTCCATTTTCTTCTTTCTTCTTTCATCTTTTTTATTTGTTCTTCGTTCTTACTTCTTTCTTCTTCCTTCTTCCTTCATCCTTCTTCCATCTTGGAACTTCCTTCTTCCTCCTGCATTCCTTACTTCTTCCTTATTCTTTCCTCTTTCTTTCTTCTTCCTTGTTACTTGTTCCTTCTTCATTCTTCCTTCTTTCTTCTTCTATCTTCATTTTTTTCTTCTTTTCTCTTTCTATCCTTCTTCATTCTTCCTTTTTTTTCTTCATTCTTTCTTTTTTCTTTCTTTTTTTTTCTTTCTTCTTATTTCTTCTTTCTTCTCTCTATTTTATTCTTTCTTATTTCTTATTTCATCTTACTTCTTTCTTCTTTCTTATTTCCTTTTTCTTCTTTTATTTTTCTTTTTTCTTCTTTTGCCTTTCTTCTTTCTTCGTTCTTCTTTCTAATCTCTCATTTCTTCCCTCTTCTTTCTCATTTCTTGTTTCTTCTTTTTTCTTTCTTCTTTCTTCTTTCTTCTTTCTTCTTTATTCTTTCTTCTTTCTTCTTTCTTCTTTCTTCTTTCTTCTTTCTTCTTTCTTCTTTCTTCTTTCTTCTTTCTTCTTTCTTCTTCTTTCTTTCTTCTTTATTCTTTCCTCTTTCCTCTTTCTTCTTTCTTCTTTCTTCTTTCTACTTTCTTATTTCTTCTATCTACTTTCTTCTTTTCTTTTCTTCTTTCACCTTTCTTTTTCCGAGTTCAGTGCGTGATTTCTCTTGTTTCGGACTGCAGAACGATGACGCGATCGGCCGAAATATTTGTTCTGCATTGCGCGGCCGGTAATAAAAATCCGTTCAGTGCGTGATTTCTCTTGTTTCGGACTGCAGAACGATGACGCGATCGGCCGAAATATTTGTTCTGCATTGCGCGGCTGGTAATAAAAATCAGTTCAGTGCGAGATTTCTCTTGTTTCGGACTGCAGAACGATGACGCGATCGGCCGAAATATTTGTTCTGCATTGCGCGGCCGGTAATAAAAATCCGTTCAGTGCGTGATTTCTCTTGTTTCGGACTGCAGAACGATGACGAGATCAGCCGAAATATTTGTTCTGCATTTTGCGGCCGGTAATAAAAATCAGTTCAGTGCGAGATTTCTCTTGTTTCGGACTGCAGAACGATGACGCGATCGGCCGAAATATTTGTTCTGCACTGCGCGGCCGGTAATAAAAATCAGTTCAGTGCGAGATTTCTCTTGTTTCGGACTGCAGAACGATCGCGCGATCGGCCGAAATATTTGTTCTGCATTGCGCGACCGATAATAGAAATCAGTTCAGTGCGTGATTTCTCTTGTTTCGGACTGCAGAACGATGACGCGATCGGCCGAAATATTTGTTCTGCATTGCGCGGCCGGTAATAAAAATCAGTTCAGTGCGAGATTTCTCTTGTTTCGGACTGCAGAACGATCGCGCGTTCGGCCGAAATATTTGTTCTGCATTTCGCGGCCGGTAATAAAAATCAGTTAAGTGCGTGATTTCTCTTGTTTCGGACTGCAGAATGATCGCGCGATCGGCCGAAAAATTTGTTCTGCATTGAGCGGCCGGTAATAAGAGTAGCTATCGAACAAGTAAGTGCAGTGCGTGTTTTAGTCGTAGGGAAAGTATCTATCTGTGTTCGGTGGCTCATGCGCATGTCGCGCGCGGTCGAAAAAAGCGAGTTCTTCAATAGTTTGCGCTTCCGTGCGGTCGTCCAAAACGCAAATCTCCTTAGCTTTCATATGCCACCGGGCGTGCATGTTTTTTAACTTTTAGCTCGTATATCCCATAGATCGCATCGCTTACCAAAGTGAATCCAGATAAATTATCCTCTGTAACTAAGACGATATCCTATCCCAAGACAATCGTGGAGATGCAGAGGTATACTCGGTCTCTAGTAGCAACGAGAGTCGGACTAACAATCCTTCCATTCCTATATGACCGTAAGGACGTGGCCGGCGCCGTTATTGACTTTAAATATTTGAGCTCCCGAAACGTGTACATTGAGAATGGGTAGCTAGTCCCAAGCCCCATTCATTGTGTTCTCTGTACGGGGCCGTCCAGAAACCACGTGGTCATATATGGGGGGAGGGGGGGGGTTTGGAAAATGACCACGATAAGCCACATGGGGGGAGGGGGGGTGTTGCTCTCGAACCACGTGGTTTTTTTTACACGAAAAACTTTTGGTGAATAACAATAGCGGTTTAAAAAATACAAAGCATTAAAATTTAATGATTTAATCATTAAACGCAAAGCGAGATGATGCCCACGTAGCGTCTTTTCAACTCAGCGTTAAAAAGACGTAGGTGTGCATCGGGAAAAACCGGTAACTCAGCGTCGGGCGCAACGTCGATGCATATCTACGTTATTGGACCATTTTAGCCTTTGATCCTATTTCCATATAAAAAAAATAACGAAAAAACAGGTTGCGATTCAGTCTCAATTTCCACAAACAAAATTTGGAAAGGAAAAATAATTTTAAAAAATTTCGCACGCCACCGCCGCAGATGGTTTTTGGCATCACGCCGCCGACACTTTTGCATCAGCGGTCTGCAACTACAATTTTGAAAATTGTTCATGTTTTTACAAAATGTAGGCAATGAACTGTGTATAACAAGTTTTCAACAGTTCCTGACGATATTCAATTTTCAATAGTTTAGCGCCTTTATTTAATTGTTTCTAATGATTGTGCAAAATCTTAAACAGTTTGTTGATCGATTGACAAAAAAATCATCAAAATCGGATGAGTTATTAGTACATACTTCCTGACCAATTTTCGTGACGGTCTTAAATTTGATTCTGCAGAATGATCACCCCCCCCCTTTATAACGTCAAAAAATTTCCATTGGAAATTTAGAAGAATTTCCTTTGTAGATTCATTAATGTTGCCCAGGATTTTGAAAATAAATTTTAGAGATTCTGTAAAAAAAAGTCAGCTGGAATTTTTTTCTAATTTATACTGGGAATTCTTCGGAATTTGATGTTTATTAGAATTTTCAACGTGAATATGCATTTCGGATCCTTCTACGGATTCTTCTAGTTCTTTAAAATTTCTACCGAACATTTTTCCGTTGAGACTCCGAAGAATTTCTTGTCAATATTCTGAAGGGTTCCCTTGCAACTCCAGAATAATTATTCTTGAAAATTCAGAAGATCTTGGAATTTAAAATTAATCCAACAACAAATGTAGGCAATAATTTAGGCTTAAGAAGCCTAGGTTAAATAATAGTGTTATAATAACGATTGAAATTCATTTCCAAAACAAATCTCAACCCTTTCAAGACGGATGGGTCATATAGGCCCAGCTTTTTAGATTGTCTATAAAATCACAAAAGAGAGCTAGGCCACCATTTTCTTCAGCAAAATTGTTCATCTAGATAATGGCTTTACAGAAAAAATATGGGAGCTCAAATTTGACTGACCCTGGAAACTCAGATATCCGAGACCTTGGGAAGATTTCGATTCTAAGAGCATGCAAATGAAGTTGAAATGTTTGAATCGTAAACCACATTGTTTCATCATTCTGAATACTTAGATAAGATGGGTCATCCTGAACGTTAAGCCAGTGATTAATATTCAGGAATACGAGATGCTCAAGGTAATCCAAAACGTTCTCGAGTTCAGCCCACGATTTCTATCAGCAATGTCTTCATCATCGGTATATACCTAATCCGATGCAATAAGCATATGATCCTAATTTCCATTAACATGATATCCAAGAGACAAGGTACCCAAAATTGAGTCAACATCAAGTTGCACAATGACAATGAGGTTTGTTCGCAAACTTTATTATAGGGCTCTAGAAGCACTGGGTTTGAGAGATGAACCAGCTCTGGACTGAAAATCTATTTAATAAAGAAAAAAGTAGAAATTTTACATAATAAAATAAATTTACAATAAAGAAATCAGGACATGAGTATTAAATAGATATAAAATTTTTATGCAAAACAGTAAACAGTTGAAAATTTTCCACAAAACAATAATAAATTAACACTTGTAAAAGCAAAAATTGCAATTATAAAACAATAATTTTCCACACAGAAATGTTCCATGAAAAAAATAACAAAATGTTCATGAATAAATCAATATTAGCAATAAACAATTACAAATGTTTTCAGAAAAAAAATATTCTTTTCCACAAAAAATATGTTTTTCCACAAAATATCTATATAATAAAAATGAGTTGAGATTTCCTTCCTGACGATTTAACTCGCGATCGGGTTGACCGATATGCAAGATTTTTTCCTAATCGATTCGTTTTGGGATCCGCAAAAATAAGAAAATTTACATTGAGAAAATACTAAAAAGCAATCAAATTGATAACATTTTCCATGAACTTCAAACGCTTCCAAAGAAAAGGTTATCCACTGAAAAATGCTCAATTTATATATTATTTTATATTCTTTCATGGAAAATATCCTGTTTTTAAGGCTCTGTATTCAGTTTTTCGTGGAAAGGTTTTAATTTTGGGTAAAAAAATAATATTTATTTTGTTGATTTTTTTGTAACTATTTAGTACTAATACTGATTTATTTATGGAATGATTGTATTTTTTCCGTGAAACATTTCGATTTCTTTATGGAAATTTTTTTCATAATTGCAATTTTAGTTTTCAAAGTGTTAATTTATTTTTAATTTGTGGAAAATTCTTAATTGTTTATGAAAATTTTGCATTATTTGTAGAAGTTTAATATTTTTTATTGTTCATAGGACCATGATTTCTTTATTGGAAATTTCCTAATTGTTATGAAAATTTTTTATAATTTTTAAGCAGGGTTTCTACTTCAGACGATATCGTATCTTAGAACATCGACTCATGGAAGGTCTATTGTAGGTTGTGAAAGTAATAAATGAAATCGCATCGGCTCAATGGACCTGCTTGGATGCTTAGCGATGTACGGATACATCGTTCAGAACTTGGTTGATCGGGTCGTTTCAAAACTCCGTAATATCATCTCTCATGATTACATCAATATTTGTGAATATATTCTCAACTTAGGACATTTTGTTTCTTGGCATGATTTTTGATACTTTCAAGGATATGTACTTCAGAGCAGTTTGGCCTATGACACCCGAAAAAAAATACGACTTTTCAGTTCTTACTATACTAGTTTTGGCAAGATCGAGTGGAAAACCCTAAATATGTACGTTAAAGCCATGTAAAAAATCGTCCTGAAAGGGTTAAATAGCAAAATATAACAATAAATTCTAGAATACCAAAAGGAACCCAAAGATATTGAAGACTGTAGATATAAAATGAAAACTAGCATTCAATGCCAAAAAATTAAAAAATATAGGAATAATTTGGAAAGTTTCTAAGCCATTAGAAATTTTTATAACATATTCGCGAGTCCACATTTTTTTCGTATCCTTATGCATCGAAGGTGTGCGAGTTCTAGATATCCTAATACCTGATACAGATTACAACATGATAACATCATCAAAATGTTAGATAATAAAAACAAAAATTTATAATTTCCATGCTGGGTTTAGTTTGATTTTGAATCAGTTGAAATTTCTGTTTTTGTTCATCTTCAAAATTGATCGGGTTAACCATATGTTTTAGTTATATAATTTTTTTTTAAATTTTTTGGTTTTTGAAAAAAACACGTGGTCATAGGGGGGGGAGGGGGGGTGTCTGCCAAATGACCACGATAAGCCACATGGGGGGAGGGGGGTTAAAAATCTTCAAAAATATGACCACGTGGTTTCTGGACGGCCCCTACAATTTCACAAGTTCAGTCAATCACGGAGTAGCAACTACGAATTGTGCGGTCATAATGCTCATGCTCATGCTCTTCTTTCACCTTTCTTTTTCCTTCTTTCTACTTTCTTCTTTCTTCATTCTACTTTCTTCTATCTTCTTTCTTCATTCTTTTTCCTCTTTCTTCTTTTTTTCTTCCTTCTCCTTTTTGCTTCTTCTTTCTTTCTTCTTTCTTCTTTCTTGTTTTTTCTTCTTTATTATTTCTTCTTTTTTCTTCTTTCTTCTTATTTTTATCATCATTCTTCTTTCGTCTTTTTTCCCTTTCTTCTTTCCAAAATTCATCCGAAAATCTTTATTTGTACATTAGCTGCAATAGCGGATCCCTTATAAGCAGGAGGTCGTGGGTTCAATTCCAGGCTCGTCCCTTTCCTACTTTGTATTTCTATCTTAGTTCTTTCTGTGTTTCACGTTATACCAAAACGATTCCTACTGTTATAACCTTCCACGCAATCCCAAAACCTCCCGTGGCACCTATGAGAGGTCGTAGAGTTCTCTGCATCTTTCTTAAGTAGGTATCCAACAAACCATCCTTCCCCTTCCTCAGCATTCGCAAGGACGTGGCCAGGACAGATCTCGACTATTGGAGAGTACATTGCTTCCATCTAAGAGTTAGTGATTAGTCCCAAATCAATATCTGTGGTAACGGATGAAAGTGATGCTACTCTCATACAATAGTCTTGGCTTGTACCACCTACGAATTTGTGCGAACTGCTAAATGCTAATGCTAATGCTAATTAGCTGCAATAGCGGATCCCGATCGATTGCATCATATGCGGCTTTGGAGTCGATGTATAGATGATGCACGTTGTATTCACGGCATTTCTACTATACCTGGCACAAGCTATTGTTCGTGGTTGGTTGAAAGGCAGCGTTCAGCAATGTCATTGCACGGTAGTTGCCACAAGTCAACTTATCCTCTTTTTTGTAGATGGGACGTATGTCCTACACGCTTGCTCCGAAGCTCGTCACCTTAACGGAATTATTATCTGCCACATCACCCACCGTTGCCGTACTCTTCGAAATGCTGCCGTTACCTCACTCACACTCATTCATAAGAAGGTTCCCGTTTATGTCCTTACATTTGTCAAGTTGTGGCATTAACGGTTTTACTACTCATGGAACTTTCGTGCTTTATTAGCGCACTACATTTTCTCCGTCTCTGCACGGTCTCGATCTTCATGTTGCCGCTGTTTCTTCCAGAAAATCAAGTTTCTCCTTCAGCGTAGCTCTTCTTTTGTAGCCGCGTATTTCACCACTATCTAAGGAAGGGCTCTTATTCTAGGCTGACCGTTATTGAACTAATTCGCTTTTTTACCTTGCAATCAAACAACAAAAGAAACCTGTTAGTTCGTTCAATTGGTGCGTGCGTGTTAAGATGATAAATTAAAAAATAACAACGCCTGTGGTGCAAAATTGGGTCGGTCAATCTGTACGGGCAAACATGCACAAACTTTCGCAAATTGAACAAACGTATAAATGACTACACACCAGGAACATTCATTTATGCACACTTTACCATCTGACGCCATTAATCTCCTTATTTATTTTTCACATCGCATACCTCAACACAAGTGCAAAAAATACCTCAATAATTATAATAATAATTAAAACGGTAGAGAGGCCCAGACCGTTTGAGGGTTGCACGCGGTGGCGCCAAAAATCATTGTTTCCATAAATATAATCAGCAGCGTCACAACTGATGAATTATGCAGTTGAATGTTTCTCGTTAAAATTTTCACCAATCGAGAAAAAGCACTGTTAATATTTGATTGTTAATCTACGGTGATTGAGCCGGAATTGGGGAGCATTATGGTAATGAACAAAGTGGGGCGAACCGGATAGCATTTTCGATGCGATAGTAATTGATGCCGTGGATGTGCTTGATTTCGTACATTCCGTGAAAATATCGGGATTAAGAAACTGTCCGTTAGCGTTTCAGAACGCTTTGTCTGTGAAGTCTGGAAAATCTCGAGAAAAAAAACAGTGTACTTAAATCCTATGTAATGCATTTACTAAAGGTTTTAATCCGTTTTCTATGATAATATCTGTCCAAAACGCTAACTTGCAAGATTCCAGAAAAGGTTGATCTCAGTCGGGCTCCTTTATGGGACGTGGTATGTGGCTGCGAACCGAGTATTGTGGCATGAAATTGTTAATTCAGTGTTATCTTTAAAGATGTAAGCATTTTTTCTGTCTTTATTAAGGAGACTTTCAGCCCTAGGCTGGCTCGTCTCCAGATGTAAGCTGATAAATGAAATGAATGTACACATCAGCAGATTGAAAATGTACCACCCTCATACATGAATTGATACAAATCGGTTCTGTTACATAGTTTCTGTATGCATGGCTTTAATGTCTACATATGTAACTTATGAGTGTTTGAAAATCTTAAAAAGCATTAACAATAAACTAATTATCTTAAATACCGTCGTCTGGGGTGACAATGGGTCAAATGTGGGATGAGAATGGGTCACTGATTCAACTACTTAGAATGCCTGTAGAATGGAATTAATGCGTCTTATGGCAAGAAGATATAAAAGATCTTTTTGAACGATTTTGCTCTACGAACTCCAGGCTGCCGGTGAGAGCGATGACCCATTCTCACCCCCAGACCCATTGTCACCTCCGATGGCGGTGCATTCATTTCGAATAATTAGAATATTTGAGTGAAGGTTGATGCTAACGTGGCCGCTGTACAGGAAGTTTAGATCTGGAAAACGTGGAACGACCAACACTGCATTCAAATAAAAACATCAATTACAGCGGCGGCGAAAATGCAGAGCAAAGAGTTGGCTCCGTAATGATGGGCGAGCAGATGAAGCGAGTAATGAGGTGTCCAAAGCATGATGTGAAAATTATCATCGGAGACGCTAACGCTCAGGTTGATAGAAAGGACGAATACAACGAATACAACGTGCCCACACATCATCTATTTCTCGACTACAAAGCCACATATGATACAATCGATCGGAACCAGCTATGGCATCTAATGCACGAAAACGGATTTCCGGATAAACTGATACGGTTGATCAAGGCGATGATGGATCGGGTCATGTGCGTAGTTTTAGTTTCAGGGGCATTCTCGAGTCCGAAACGTACAGAAGGCTACGGCAAAGTGATGCCCTTTCGTGTCTGCTATTCAACATCGCTTTGGAGGGGGTAATACGAAGATCAGGGATAAACTCGAGTGGTACGATTTTCACGAAGTCCATCCAGTTATTTGGATTCACCGACGACATAGATATTATGGCACGTAACTTTGAGAAGATGAAGGAAGCCTTTATCAGACTAAAAAGCGAAGCTAAAAGAATTGGACTAGTCATCAACACGTCGAAGACGAAGTACATGATAGGAAGAGGCTCAAGAGAAAACAACGTAAGCAAGTTACGGCGGTGAAATCTATACAGTGGTGACGAAATCGAGGTGGTTGAATAATTCGTGTACTTGGGCTTACTGGTGACCTCCGATAACGATACCAGCAGAAAAACTCGGATACGCATAATTGGATACGCTTCATTCGAATAGATTTCACCGCCGTACCAAACTGACTATCTACAAAACGCTTATTAGACCGGTAGTTCTTTACGGACACGAGACATGGGAGATGCTCGTGGAGGAGCATATATTATGGGGTGCGTATAATCTATGGTGGGGTGCAGATGGCGTACGGTACGTGGAGGAGGCGAATGTACCACGAGTTGCATCAGCTGTTGGGAGAACCATCCATCGTTCACACCGCGAAAATCGGAAGACTGCGGTGTGCCGGGTACGTAGCCAGAATGTCAGACAAAAAATCCGAGAAAAATGATTTTCGACAACGATCTGATGGGAACAAGAAGGCGAAGTGCACAGCGAGCCAAGAGGATCGATCAAGTGGAGGACGATTTGCTGACCCCCCGTAGACTGTGTGGCTGGCGACGTGCAGCGATGGACTGAACTGAATGGAGTAGACTTGCACTGCACAGGCCACTCCAGCCTTAGTATGATAATAAATAAAAAAGCTTTTTGAAGTCTTGCACCATATTATGTCGAAAATGTGGGAAGAAGAGGAATTGCCTGCTACCTTGTTGGAAGGCCTCATTTTCTCACTCTTTGAGAAAGGGCACGGACTGGATTGCGCCAATTACAGAGGAATAACCCTTCTGAGCTCGGCGTACAAAATTGTTACACTTATTTTGTTAAACAGATTGAGACCGCTTGAAGAATCCTTCGTCGGTGAATGCCAGGCAGGTTTTCGTGAGGACCGTTAAAAGGCGAATCAAATGTTGACCCTGAGACAAATCCTACACAGTACAACTTGCAGTCACATCATCTGTTTATTGATTACAAAGCAGCGTACGATTCAGTGAAATGAAAATAAATATGGCAAATTATGCTAGAACATGGTTTTCCGGCGAAACTGAAACAGCTGATTCGCGTTACATTGGACGGATTGAAATCATGTGTAAAGGGCTGCGGATGAAATTTCGATATAATTTGTAACCTTGGATGGATTGAAGCAAGGTGATACACTCTCGAATTTACTGTATAATATGGCGCTCGATGGAGCGATTAGGGGAGTTGGTGTGCAAAGAAGCGGTACCACAATCACCAGATCGCATGTGCCTCTGGGCTTTCGGGACGATATCGATACTATCGAGATTGATCGCCGTGCCGTGGAAGAGGCTTTTGTGCCTTTTAAGAGGGAGACAGCGAGGATTGAGCTCACGATCAATAGCTACAAAACGAAGTACATGGTTGATGACAATCAAGAATCAACCCACGTTCATTACTGGTGATGGTAGTGAAATGGTGATGCATGGTGAAAAATTTGAAGTTGTAAAATAATTTGTGTAACTTGGAATTATAGTGACGTACGATAATGATGTACCCGCAAGGGGAAAAGGTGTATCGCATCTGCGGACTTCGTATCCAGCTTAAGTCCCGTAGTCTGCGAACGAAGCTTTGATTCTTATGGTGGCTTTATACGGCTATGAAACATGGACGTTAAAGGAGGCTGATCGGAGAACTTTCGGAGTATTCAAACGAAAAGTGCTGTGGACTCGGCTGTGAACAGGAAAATGGCATCTGGTGCCGTCGCATGGATAACGAGTTATACCAGGTGTATAAAGGGCTGGATATTGTTAAGCTTATACAACACGACGTTGTTTTAGAAAATGTAGCCCATCAAGTATCAAGTAAGGGTCTGTTCACAAATTACGTAACACTTCTGGGGGGAGGGGGGAGGGGGGAGGTCCAACTTGCGTTATACTTTGTTACACTAAAAGGTGGGGGAGGGGTGGGTACTACCAAGTGTTACGCATAACGCGAAGAAAAATTTATTTGAATGTCTTTTTTTAATCACTGATTGAAGTAATAGCTGTTTAACATTATCGTATATTAGTCATTATCGAAATCAAGCATGCTGACATAGCGGGACTGATATGACTAAAAATACCAAGCGAATATTGTATTTCTCGACACCACAGTTCCACAAAACTGTAAATGTAAATGGTTATGATCGCAAATTCTATTTTCGTTTCTACTAGCTGCATTCTTGATATCCTTGATTTTTAATCATGTGCCTATTCTAACAGTGTTAAAAAAATACCAAAAGCCCAAATGCTCCAGAGAAGGGAAAAAATCACAGTTACGCGTTACATGGGGGAGGGAGGGGGTACCAAAAATGTTACTGTTTGTTACGAGGGGGAGGGAGGGGGTCAAAAACTCGGATTTTTGCGTTACGTAATTTGTGAACAGACCCTAAGCAATTTTTCGGATGGTGCAAAATTTAAAAGCACTTTTTCTGCATAATATGTGGGATAACACTACTGATTTTTTTTGGTGATTCTTAATGGGGTTAACTCATTGTTTCATTGCAAGGGATATCGATTGAAATAATGTAGTGATTGTAAATGACAATGGTACACTTGGTCTTAGCTCGAAAAGTGGCTAAAGTAAGAGAACGAATGTTGACTGAGAGATAGGAATTTAGTAAAGACAATTTAGTCTCCTCAGTCCAGGGTTGTAAATTTTCGGCAGCACTGGATGAAGGTTGATGTTTTTTTATATCATGTTTTTATTTTCTTCCTGCTTTGAAATCAACCTCACATTCCCGGAGAGGCAGAAAAGTAAACAACAGAACTCACATCACCCACTGCGCCGCGAAGATGAAATCTACCACAGCAAAATGTACACATTCACCCAGCAAATTGAAAAAAATCACCACGCGTTTAAATGGGCCACTCACAGTCATATGGTAAGGAGCGAACTGAGCAGCATGTCAGAGTGACTTGTGAGTGGCTGAATGCGAAATTGAAAGGTCGGTGTTGGAAATGATTTTTCGGCTGCACCCAGTCGCACTCACCACGGCGGCGAAGAAGGCGACTGCAGATTATACTGAGATCCATATTTTTCATTGCATTGACTGTGAAATATTTCTACCCTGCCTCAGTCTACCTCATGCAAATAAAATGAAGAAGACGGTACAGTTATAATTCGGTAACAAGATGCAGATGGTGTTCTAGCTCAGCAATCTTATATTTCTTCTTCGCCATGCTCATAAGGTGAACTATACACACATTATTTTGACCAGGATACGCACGACCGTACGATGGTCCCTTTACGACGGGGGGATATCCTGCACCATTCATCCGATATAAATGATTTATGACAATCGCATAATGCAAAAGACGTGTTAATCTGTTTTTGTCCGCCGAAGCGCGCATGAACAGCACACAATTCCATTTGCCCCGGGGGGATTTAGCCAGCAAAGAATGAAAAGATAATTACTTCCCGTCAGTCACTTTACCACTCTAAGTGGCCATTTCGTATCTTCTGCCCAGACGAGAAAAGCAAAACCGCAAACCAAGAACTGTGAGAAGTCTGCGCTTCTTGGAGGAATCCAATTTTGAAAAGTAGTAACGTGAAAAAAAAATGCTGAAAACGCAATGTTTTCCCTCTTTAATCAAAAAGCCTATTTTTTCTCTATCAAACTGGAAAACTTCGTTGAAAGCCACTTGTAGATGTACTGGTTTCTACGAGGAGATGGAAAGCAAAGCATTCTCGAAAACTACCAAATTGAGATTTATTATGGGAAACTGGAGCTTCATCTAACAAGTATCAAGTGATTGCTACTCCTAGTTAATGTTGGTAGTTTTTTCTGCCTCTCCTCACGAAACAAAAAAGATAGAATACTTGATGCTGTTGTGGAATTAATTTTGACATACATTGTCAAGTCCATGTAGTTATCCAAGAAATCATATTTCGAGAATATTAGAATTCACTCAACAGTGTACTGAAGAAAATGTTTCGCGGCTCTGAAGTCACGATCTGTCAAAACCACACAAGCTGTATGCGCCCACTCGGAATTACATTGACTCTATCAGCAATAAAAGCGTCTGTCATATTCAACCAGAATCAGGCCCATATTTCTGTACAGAATATTCGCTCCCTTTTGCTAAGCAGCTTGATCCCGAAGCTTCAGCGTTGTGAGAATAAAAAATGATAACTAAGGCAATCATCATTACCACCGTCAGTTCACGTTCGGCTCAGCGTCTATCAAACGTGTTTTCCCCGATGGCAAAATTCATTCTCATTCGAAGGTCCGCAAATCACGTTTTATCGCTTTTCCCTTCGCGTACACGTCCGCCGAAAAAATATTAATAAACCAAGTGGAGATGATTGAGTCGAATTAATTCGCTTTCGCGATGCATCCACTGTGCCTCGTTTGAAATGAAAGTCCAAAAATAAAAAATGGTTTATTTTTCCTATCTACTACAAGAAGCTTTCTCTTAATACTTCCATGAACTGATCGCCAATAGTATCAATTTGACCATGTTTGTTTTAGCAGTTCGGTTTAATTGAATATAAAATTGCCTCTTTACATAAAGTTCAATTATCAACGAGCACAAGTAACATTCTGGCTTCATCGTACGAATTTTGTTCTAGGAAGGGGTAAAACCCAACTTGATTTCAACGTCATATACATCGTCCTTTTCAAATTTTCAGAAACATTCAGCCAGAGGGAACTGACGGGTTTTTTTTTCGGCATAATTTTATTTTCCTCCAACACGTTATAAATTATTTTTCTTATTCCAACTGCATTATAGTCTGTTACTCACTCAAGTATTTACGATGAAGCTAATTGAAACTGAACTAATGGAAAAGTTCCGTTATTTCGGATCTATTCGACTAAACTAAAAACTTCATGTTGTCCAATTTTATAAATACTTGTAGCCATTGTGACGTCGACTGTTTGTCCGTCATTGCAGAGAGATAAAGCAGTGAAAATTGTTTCGGCACCTTGCTTCTAGTGCTACTCTGTGATAATTTCGGTGAAACGTATAACGAAAATGTTCCATTCCAAAGATAATAAACACAAAAGCAAGATTTTCTCACCGTAGCGTTTTTTCATATACTTCATTCACCAATGTATACGAAACATCTCTTTTACTACACAATCGTCATTGATTGAGCTATTGTTCGGTGATTTAAGAAACACATCTCGTCGCACACGAAAGCCCTAATACACTTCTAGTAAACTAGTGCTGATGAACTTAAAGCTCAACACTGACCAAGACCAACAAGAATTCTACATCAATTTCAACGTTTTCTCAGGGACCCTTATACAACTTCTTCAATTCTAATCTCCTTACTTTTTACTTATGGGTCCTGTGCACCCTGAGATGAAAGATCTGCAATATCCATCATAGACGGTGTTGAGTTATTGATAACCTGTTGCCAGGTTAGATTTCGGTCGACTTCTTTAATTCATTTATGGAGGCTACATTGCCACGAATCTCTGGGTCTGTCTCTGCTGCAATATTCAACTGGGATCTACTCTTGATTGTTTCCGCTTCACGTAAGATGTGGCTTTATGTATCCAGGAAAAAAATTGGACTGCAAATCCTGGAAAGGTAATAGGTTCTATTGATTCAATTTTGCCGGACTGGGAAAATACGCGTCTTAGGTCGTTTACTTGACAAATGGCGATCAACCCACAAGATGCAAATAGTTAATAACAAACATATGTATATACCACAAAAGTTCAACCACCCGAACAAAAAAAGGTGTGGCCTCCACTGATACACACCTTGTTTCACTAGCATATATCGTATGCGTGGTAATGTTTGCTCCATCATACAAATAAGGTCCCATTTTCAATTTTGCTCACACGCAAAAAACGCTTTCACGAATTCGTGAATCAACGCAATTTTTAAAACATGGTTGTGGAAACAACACTCTTGTTTTCTGGAGCATTCTGTAAAACGTAACTGGTACTCCCGAACTCGTTATAATCAATAATATGATAGGCTATAGCTCGTATACTCGTATACGAGTTAAAGCAGCCGAATCCATAGTTTGCCAGTTGCACCATGACGAAGTGGCAACGTATACGTGATCTGGCTTCCGCGCACATGTCGCCTAAAGATATTTCTATCGCCGTAGGGATGCCCCGCTAACTATTCGGGAAAATGGCCACAGGTCTTCCGTGGTCAGCTCGGATTCCGAGGGATATATGGACAAAGGATGTGTGGTCGCCGTCCAGCTCCGATCCTAATCCGCTCGATTACTAAGTATGGTGCATCATGAAGGACAAGGCTTGTTATAAACGCCACCTGAGTACATCAAGCCTCTGTTAGACATTGTCCCATACCAGGAGAGAAATAGATACATGCTACATTGCTACATTATTGGGTTCTGCTGTTTCGGAAGAATTAAAAACCCAGATTTTTGTTCGTTATACCAGATATTTATCAAATTCACAAAGGCAGAACTAGTCTTCTGACGCTTATTGATCTTGGTATCGCTGTCTGCCACCATTTTGGCTAACAAAAAATTTGAGGCTTTCAACATTTTTCACTGATCGCTCAATCAGAGACTCAACGATTTGTTTTTGTTGACGTTAATGGTCAGACCTTCAAATTGGGTGACTTTGTCAAAGTCGCTGAGCTCACTCTGCATATCAGAGCACCGTTGTGTTAGAAGTGCAATGTAATCAGCCAATTCAAAGTAGTAGGGCAGCCATTTTGTAATTCGCTCGTTTTTGCTTACAATAATTGTAAGCGAAACAATTATTGTTTCAGAATATAAGTGTTTCACCCCGTACCGTAGGGCATCTTGACCTTGTAATTTGTTATTATTCTAGTTCTTATATCGGCTCCCCAAAGCTTCTGATTAATTAAAATATGATTATTTAATGTCCTACACATCTACTTCATGTACTTAACATTTAACTAACTAGTCGAGACACAAATCCCGAACGCAAATGAGCCTCTCAAATAAACGAAAGATTAAAAAAAACAAATCCCGAATGGCCCACTGTTCGGACGCCAAGCAACGAACGAAAAACTGATCTTTAAAATCACCAAAGCTCTCATTAAGTGTTCAAATCTCAGGCACATGGTGAGCCATGGCAGTTTTCTGTTTCAGATGGTGGGTTTCAGCACAGCTCTCTTAAACCGGCATGCCGTATTAGATTACAGGCAGAATGACTTGCTCACTTATTTTTCAATGGCGACTTTGAATGAATGCCTGAATGCCACTAGGCCGAACAAACCTGAAACCCATCTGGCCGAAAGTCATTTGGCCGGAAGGGTAATTTGGCCGAACGGGTGATTTGGCCAAGGGTTGTTTGGCAGAAAGGGTCATTAGGCCGAAAGGGTCATTAGGCCGAAATGATTATTAGGCCGAAAGGGTCATAAGGTCGAAAGGATCATTTGGCCGAAAGGGTCATTAGGTTGAAAAGGTATTTGGCCGAAAGGGTCACTTAGCCGAAAGGGTCATTAGATCGAAGGGGTTATTTGGTCGAAAGGGTCGTTTGGCCAAAAGGGTGATTTGGCCGGAAGAACGATTTGGCCGAAAGGGTCGTTTGACCGAAAGGGTCATTTGGCCGAAACGTCATTTGGCCGAAACGTCATTTGGCCGAAAGGGTTATTTGACTGGAAGGGTCATTAGGCCGAAAGGGTCATTAGGCCGAAATGGCCATTAGGCCGAAAGGGTCATTAGGCCGAAATGGCCATTAGGCCGAAAGGGTCATTAGGCAGAAAGGGTCATTAGGCCAAAAGGGTCATTAGGCCGAAAGGATCATTTGGTCGAAGGGTCATTTGGCCGAAGGGTCATTTGGTCGAAAGGTTCATTTGGTCGAAAGGGTCATTAGGCCGGAAGGTAGAGGTGAGCGTCGGTCCAAAAATCGGCGGCGGCGGCGTTTGTCAGAAATTTGGTCGGCGGTGGCGGCGTCTTTGGCGTCACGCCGAGTGCCTATTTAGCTGGCGGCGGCGGCGGCGTGAAGATTTTTTACGTTTGTTTCTTGAAGACCTTTTTCTGCCTTTTTTCAGGATGTTTTCAAGACTTCATAGAAAGAATCTTTTGAATTTCGACGGAAAAATCTGATGAAATTCTCCCGAAAATTAGCTACGCTTCTCCAAAACATTCATTTGAAATTTATTTTCGGAAACTACTATGAAGTTTTATAAACTCTTTAGAATTTACTTAAAAATTTAAAAATTCACATAAATAAAGGAAAAAAAAAAAAAAAAATCTTTAGAATTTTCAAGGAAGCACTTTGGAATTTCTAAGGAAAATTGTTTCAAGTATTCACAAGAAAATGTTTGGAAAATCCACGGAAAGTTTCTGAGTATTTTGCGAATTTTACACAGAAACTTCTTCAAATTTTCCGCGGCAGATTGTTCAAAATGTGGACATCAACGTAAAAATTGGATTTCACCAGCAAATTAAAAAAAAAAATCCTAGGAAATTCATTGGAGTTTGAATGTGATTCTTTTAATTTTCTATGGAAAATTATTTGGAATTATCACGGTAAATTTTACAAAATTTTAACCAAAATGATTCAGAACCCAATGGGATGTTTTTTTAATTCTGGGAAACCGTTCGGTATGTGAACAAAACAATCGGATTTTTGAAGGAATTTCTCTGGATTTCTACAGGGAATTTTTTGTATTGTACATATGAAATTCTTTGGAAAATCAATGTAAATTCTTAATAAAGAGGAAGGCTCATTTATCCGAAAACCAGAAAGCCATTTGACCGAATAATACGAATAATAAGTTGAAAATCATCAAGCCGAATTGTATTTGGCCGAAATGAAGGTTTGGGCGAAACGGTTATACAACGGAAAACAGTTTGGTCAAAAATTTCTTATGGCCAAAGCAACGTACGGCTGAGAATTTGGCCGAAAAAGAACTCTTTACAAACACGTCGTTTAGCTGAAATGGACTTTTGCCGAATAGGTTGTAAGGCCAAAAATGGTTGGTTGACAAAAAGAGTCATTTGATCGAAAATGTCATTTGGTCCAACGGCCAAATGATGATTACTGAGCGGGTAGTATGGTCAAAAATATCCACCTCTTTAGCCAAATAACATTCTCGGCCAAAGCCAAATGACTTTCTGACAAACGACCATTTCAGCCAAACAACTTTTTGACAAACCGACATTTGCGGCCAAATAAACGTTTGTCCGAAACTGTATTAGGTCGAAAATGGTTTGACCGTAAATAACATTTGGCGGAGAGCGACAAACAGCCGAAAGGCTCATTTGGCCAAATTGGTAATTTGGCATTTTATGCCAAATAACTTATTCAGCTTAACGGCTTTTTTGGCAAAATGATCAATTCAGCCGAACGACACTTGCCAAATAACCAAATAGACAAATGGGGGGCATAGCCCTCCCTAGAAAAAAAAGGCTCTCCTAGGATTTGAAAATTTAGTTAGCAGTGATATAAATTTTCAGCATATAGCATAATAAATTACTGAAAAAGTTTGAAAAGAGTTATCTCCCATATTCAGCCTATCATATAAAATGAGTTGAAGACAAGCGAGCTTTTATTTCATTTCTGAGAATGATTCCTGTGTGGCAGTGAAATTGCACTTGTTGTTAATTATGAAAAGGCAATTTCTAAATGAATTGAAAGCATAAAACTGAACTTGATTTGAACAACAACAGAGGGCCACCAAAATATCAATCAAAGCAAATGTGAAACTTACCCAGCAGTCAAAGAAATGTGGTCAATCATCACAGACTTGAGTGACAGTTTTCTAGCAGACTTCCGCTTGCCTAGCAGCATGATAATTTCCACAGAAACACATCATCCGAGAAGAATTCTCATTGAAATATCTGAAGAATTAATTTCAGAATTTTCGAAGTATTCCAAACGGAATCCAGAAAATTTCACATTGGATTCCTTTTAGTATCGATAAGGAAAACCCTTGGAAATCTTTGATGGATACCCTTTATAATCCATGGAGGATTTGCTTCAGAATCTCTCGTTAATTTGCTTCGGAATTCCTCGGAAATTTGTTTCGAAACCGTTCGGAGTATTGCTTTGGAATTCGTTGGCCTGGAATATTTTTTTCGGAGTCTCTCGACGTTTTGTCTCGGAACCCTTCGATGATTTGCTTCGGAATCCTTCAACGATTTGCTTAAACATACCTGGAGGATTCCCTTCGGAATCGCTGGAGAATTCTTTACGGAATCTGTGGATGATTGATTCGGAGTCCTTCGACGATTTGCTCCGGAATTCTTCGACGGTTTGCTTCTGCATCCCTGGAACATTGCCTACGAAGTCCCTGAACATTTAAATAGGAATTCCTGGAGGATTTCTGACGGAATCTCTGTAATATTCCCGTTGGATCTCCTGGAACATTCCTGTCGGAATTCCTGGAATACTCTCGTCAGTATTCCTGGAGGATTCCATTCAGAATCTCTAGAAGATTCTCATTAGAATCCCTGAAACATTTCCGTCGGATTCCCTGGAACATTCCTGTCGGAATCCCTGGTGGATTGCCTTCAGAATCCCTGAAGGCTCTCTTCGATATGCTTGGAAGATTCTCGTCAAAATCTCTGGAGTAATGTTGCATTTTTATTTTCCATTCGAGATACATAGATAGAATATTTATAAATATGCAAAAATTTCCACTGCCTACCGGCAGGAACCTTACGGCGACCCGTCACATATTGTCCTTTCAGTGTTGCCGAAGCGTTTGGCTTTGCGTCTAGGTATAGAAGCCGAGCGCTACTACACCTAGACGCAAAGCCAAACGCTATCAATTTGAGTCGTTGTAGCAATTATCTGTAAAAAAAAACCCAGATTAATCCACCTAGCGGTAACGGTGCCTTTCTCGCGCAAAAAGGTAATAAATGTAGCCTTTACGCTTACACCTCGACAGGGAATCAATTTTTTTGGAATGCGCCTGCGAAACAAGCGACAAAAGAGAACCAACGACAAAGCTTTGTTTTTGTCGGAGATAATAATGACAAAGATCCGAAAAATTTTGTCAGCAACAAAAAAGAAAACAATCTTGTTGCTAACTTTTCATCCCGTTGTTTTGCATTATTTCTAGTGAAAATTTCGGTTTTATGCTATCATAGTTTTTGCTTTTATGGAAATATTCGAGAATCGAACAATGATTACAAAATTAGCAGCGTATTTTCGGAGATATCAGACCATGCAAGGCAAATGATTCTTGTCATATTGTGTTCGGGTTCTAATAAAGGTTTGTCGCTAGGTGCGTTTGTCAGTAACAAACTCTGTTGATGACAAAGAGTATATTGTTAGGCGTTGTTAGAATATTGATTCCCTGCACCTCGATGATGTACAAGAAAGGCAAAACAGCTACACCGTCTAATGTTATGATAGAAAATTTACACTAGTAGACGACAGATGGCGCTGCCAAAAGTTTCTCGAATTTCCTATGTTCGAATTTTGACTTTCGGACAATATCATAGTACTATGAAACTGAACGAACAGCATTCTTACGCCTAAATGCGCGCAACACGAGCATCTTTATAGTGAGATGAAACTCGTAATGGGAGCAAGCCATGGATAAACATTAAAAATATTCATAGATGCAAGGCATTTTTCATAACACATTATTGTTCTATGTGATTATGTCTCATCACTATTTTAATATTATCTATTTTTTGCAATTCGCAATTATTATGAAATTCAATAGTGATCAACAGCGTTTTAGTCTCTGTCGGATGCAACTTGTTGCAAGAAAATCGGTTAAGAGTTTCTATGTGAAAATTTGGCTAATGTTTTTATGGCATTTTGTGCACACACACACACACACACATACACACACACGCACACACGGACAGACAGACATTTGTTCAGCTCATCGAGCTGAGTCGAATGGTATATAACACTATGGGTCTCCGGGACTTCTATCAAAAGTTCGAATTTGGAGTGAAATGATAGCCTTTCGGTACAACTTAGTTGTACGAGAAAGGCAACAAACATACTTTGATACTAAGGGCTACACCAAATAGCACATGCTTGAGAAAAAAAGTTAGATGAGTGTGATTGATACGCAATTGCCTTAAGTGAATACACGAATTTTGAATTGGCGTGGAAAATTATAGACAATCGGCGTGACAAACGTTAAATGGCGGCGCGCCGATGCAAAAATGCCGGCGGCGGCGTGCCAAAAACTGTCGGCGGCGGCGGCTTGGCGCGGCGGCGCACACCTCTAGTGTAATTAGTAGTGAGACGTCTCACTACCCACTTCACACCACTCACTTTTCACAGTGCGAAGTGAAAAATGAGGGTTGAAAAGTGAGACGTCTCACTGCTCACTCACTATTTCTCAATTCTCGCCGTAAAAAGTGAGTAGTGAGACGTCTCACTACCCACTTCGCACTACTCACTTTCACAGTGATAAGTGAGAAATGAGGAGTGAGAAGTGAGACGTCTCACTTTTCAACCCTCATTTCTCTCTTCTCGCTGTCAGACGTCTACAATGAGAAGAGAAAAATGAAGAATGATAAGTTAGACGTCTCACATCTCACTCTTCATGTATCACTATTCTCTGGAAAAATTAGAAGCGCGATGTGAGTAGTGAGACGTCTTACTACTCACTTCACACTCCTCATTTTTTTTACAGTGAGAAGTGAGAAATGAGGAATGAGAATTGAGACGTCTCTCTTCTTACTCATAATTTCTCACTTTTCAAATGACCTATTCGACCAAATGTCCTATTCGGCCAAATAACTCTTTCGACCTAATAACCCTTTTGGCCAAATTTCTTTCGGCCAAATGGTCTGTTCGGCCAGATGGTATTATCGGTCAAACAACTTTCGTCCTAGTGGCATTCGGCCAAATGGGTTTCAGCCAAACGACCCTCCCACGACTTCCCCAGAAGAAGGCTGCCAAGCACAGCCGAAACGTCGGGCAGTTAAAACATTATTGTTTGAACAATTTAGACTGTAAAACCGAATCCTATTATATAATATTCATCAGTCGAGAAACCATAGACTTATTTCAATAGAATGTTACATTTCATCGTCGCTTTGTCAACGTGCTGCCTTAAAATAAGGTATCGAGCCATTTGGCCGAATCCCGTTCGGTCTACCTTCAACCTCCATCCTTCTCCCTTCTTTCTCATTCCTTCTTACTTTCTCTTTCTTCATTTTACCTTCTTCTTTTTTCCGTCTTCCTTCTTCTTTCTTCATGCTTCTTTTTTCCTGCTTCCTTTTTTCCTTCTCGCTTCTGCCGTTTACCTTTTTACCTCCTTCTTTCTACCAACTTCCTCCTCCCTTCTTCCCTCCACCATTGTTCCGTTTTATTCTTTATTCTTCTATTTTGCATCTCCCTTTTCGCCAAATAACTCAAGCTGAAACAGGTCCGGGTGATTTTGAGTAGGGAAGATGGATGAACTTAGGTCTTTACCGCTTTGATACAGATCTTCCAGCTGAGCGGAAGGGGTGGGTACTGTGCCAGGACATCCAGGACTTGTTGGAGTTTTGCAATTATCGTTCTGACGTTATAGACAAAAAAGGTGACATCTGAAGGAAGGCTTCGATGATGTCGTCCGTATTTACGAAGTCGCTCCGCTGATTGGGACTTAAAATGTCCTGGCCGACAGATAGTTGGGATTGATTATCTCCTGGTATAACGGGGAAGATTGTAGCGTTGTGATTTCTAGATCAACATATGAAAAGGGCATCAACAGCTAAAATTTATTTTTTGCGGTTCTTTGTCTATGTATGTAGACGACAAACCGCTAAGAATAAATTTTAAATGTTACGCCCTTTTCACATGTTGGTCTTTTTTTTCTTCCTAAGCAATGGAGGGGGAATCTGCTCAACAGACATTCTGGGTTGTCCAGGAAGTGCGGGGTTAGGGACCACCTCCAACAGCAAACGAGGGAGGCAGGACTGCATCCCCGACCCGCTAAACCGTCTCCATTGCCGCCAAGCCCATCGTTCCTTCGGTACAACCAGAGAGTAATGCTTCAAAGGGGAGCCAGTGCATAACGCACCTTCGAGGTTAGCTGCGTGTCCTTGCATCGTCGAACATCGTGACTCGCTTTTTTAGAAGAACACCATGGTATCGTGCCAGCGCATTGCCGGCTTTCCAGGTGGCCTTACCACGCCCAATGTCCTCGGAAAGTGGGAAGGGTCGACTTCGCGCCTGCTTCCCTCTGCACGACTGGTATCAAGAATGATGATGCAGCGTGCACCCCAAATTGACCTCTCTGCGATAGGGCCTATTCGCCAGCACACAGAGCGACTTGCCGACGCGGTGTCTACGCCTGCCCCAGCCTTGACGAGGACCCCTTTCCGTCCTCGGGCTCGGAACCCGCCCGACGCCGCGAAAGCGACGATACCATGTTGTTCTTCGCCCGGCCACTTGTTCGATAAAAGGATCGAGTTCGACCACAGAGCATGACCACCGGTATGACCCATGAAGCCGACTCCGATCTCTTGGACCACCTCTTATTTGCGCCTGAACTAGCCATCCTTGAGTCCACGCACCACCTTCTGTGTAGCTCCAAGACGATTTGGGCGATAGCCACTAAAACGGCGTTCCAGCCAACTTCATCTTTACACATCCTCCGAACTAGGTTGTCCGGGGCAGTGTCCAGACCACATGTGGCAAGCATGTGGTCACGCATTGCGCGAAAACGTGGACACACGAACAACACGTGTTCCGCCGTTTCCTCTGGCACGCCCTCAGTCTGGGTAGACCTCGACTCCACGGATTTCACGGGTTTACACTTGGCTGTCCCGACCGCCCTCTCCAGCTTGGCGTCCAGCATCGACTTTCGAAGTTTCTTCAAGCTCCTCTTGAGGTCCTTACTGATATTATGCTTCGATGACGCAAAGTCGATGATGGCGTCCAGCTGATCCGTCGCCACCTCGAAGGCCGAAAGCCCATCGCGTTTGCGGTTCATCGCCTTCACAAGCCACGGGCCGTCTATAACCTCTACCGGCGGACCCTGGGAGATGGTTAAGTGACCCACGCTGGCGCTGCGCACCGAGCTGCCGACTATTGCCTCTAGCCTCCTAGGCGGAGACCTGAACAACCCACCTCTTGCAAAGGGGTTATCGCCTACACTACTACCACTAATTGAAGAATCGACTTGGTTTTCCATTTTGGTCCTACGAGTTGCTCGGGAAAAGAGATCCACCACGCCAGAGCCCAGCATGACGCGGTAAGGGACAATTACCGTGGAGGGTGCCCAGGTACCCCACAGGCTCCGTTAAAGGCCTAGCTCATTATTTCACCCCCCCCTGGCCATGCATCCCCTCGGCACGGGTCGCTTAACGCCTTGGGCTTAGGGGTTAGGGACGATGGTCCTGTTGGTCGCACCCACTCACTCTAGCTGATGTCAGAAGGACAACAGTGCCCAGGCTGCACTACCAGCTAAGTACGCAACGCATAGCTGGCGGTCAATTGTCATCGGAAGACCCGTGGAAGCGTGAGATTGGAATTGGTGAGGACCAGAGCTGTGTAGGTCGCTTCTTCCAAGATGTCAACTCACCATTTCGCAGCCCTCACATGTTGGTCTAGATTTGTACATTTGACCATGATTTAAAACAGTTTTGATAACCCAGAAAGAAGGCTGATGAGATGATATATTTTTGAAAAGGTAGAATCCTTCCTAGGATTTCATATAGGAATCACTTTTACTAACCTTAGGACGATGGGAGTAGCTGAGTTGGAGACACTAATCGAATGTTTTTTAATTCTGTCGAAGCCGATTTTGCATCATGTGAATTGATGATATACTGGTCAAGAGCTGTGCGAGCTGACGAAATGTACAATGACCCATCAAGCCATCAATTGTGCAAAGGTTTCGGGTATCGCTGCGAATATTGCCAGCCATTCCGGACACCCCAAAAGCTTCTTTTCAGAACGTTAGTCTAACCCCTTCGGGCCGCATTCCGTGCATTACAAATCCGAGCAGTCCCAACAGACATAGCGTTCCATGCTTCCCAGGCACTCCAACCTTGGTTGTAAGTCCTACATCTTCCAGCATCTTCTTCCGACCTCACCAAATCTGATCACACGAGAAACTCCCATTGGTATCAGCACCCCTCCGGATATATCCTAACACACAACCTGGTATCTTACGCTTTGTGGCAAACGAAGATCTTCCCCCAACTCGATTCCCCATGGTCGTATCATTACCAATCCCACCAAGATAGCCTACACGCTTGGGAAGTAATTTGCCTGACAAGCGTCGGAAAACGACTACTCCACCGAGTTCGAGTGGACAATCACAATCAACCTTTCAGTATCCGTTTTTTCAACATTCTGGCTTTAATCTACAGCTTTCTGTCACCGAGCTGTTGCCTTCTCCAACATCAATAAGAAGCCCTCCCGTCTCGATTAGATTGGGTACCCTATGCTAAAAAAACTACCGCCTTCCGCCAAGATTCGATTCCTAGAGTTGGTCAACTAAAAGTGATCTCACCAAACCTTCCAGAATGTGTGAGGAAAATGTTTGGTCATCCCCATTTCTAAGAACAGCATCTCTTCCTGGAACGTCTCGAAGTACCGGCACATCTCGCTGATCGCTGGCCTTTCGAGTGTCCAAGGTAGTTGAGAGGTTGGTGAACCGGAGATTGAGTGACAAACTAGAAGGTAAACTTGGATTCTGGCAGCACGCGTTTCGACCAAGTACGGTACGGGCACATACTTGACAAACTTGGGACGTATTGTAGAACGTTTACAACGAAGGCAAAAGCAAAATCCTTGCTTTTGTCTGGAAGTTTCCCCACAGGACACTACCTTTATATTCCTAATCGGGAGTCAGGTCGTTTTGTCCCGGGGGTGTATATTACCCCAGTTTGCCCTACAGCTTCGTAGCTGCAAGTTGGCTGCAGATCGTGGGAACCTGTAGAGAAGTACGAAATACTTGAGGGGCAAAGGTCGCTCATCTTATTTCCAGCAGAATCCAAAGGAGGAAGCGGCGACCATTCTTTGGTAGATGGACCAGATATTGTTCTTGGGGAGAAAGGCTTGGGGAGTGGCCAGTGGCTTGGGGAGAGACCGAGGCCAGGCCGAATGACGGCCGAAGCCACCTTTTCCGATGTACGCTATCGTGATCTAGTCGCAGTGTCTCTGAGCAGGGAAATGAACACGCCAACGAAGCATGCATATATGAACTTGAGCTCCAAATTTAAAAAATTCTGGAGGGAACCAAAAGAGGGTCCAAGAAGGGTAAGAACAACTACCTCCCCTCCCCAGACCAACGTTATTAACAACCGTATAACATATGAACAAGACAATTTTAGCGCATATTTAGGTTGCAGTGTGCACAATGCGGTAACAAATGTCCTTTATGTTTATTATTCAATGAAAAAGATCTCACAAAATTAGCAAGAACAAAACTGAAAGGTCGAACCAACGAATTGGAAAATTTTGCTTGGAACGTGTGATAGCACATGCACAATTTCTCCGAATCTGCCACATTGGCTGGCTGTTTGATGATGTTTCTGTGATGTGTCCGTGCCACGCCCGCCTGAATGGTCCTCTTCTTGCGATGCTGCCGTTAGTTGCTGCTGCTGCTGTGGTTGGCACTTAACGAGGGTCCGCAGCGCGCTGGTCGAATCAAAAATTCTGTGCAAGTGCTTTTACGCTGCCTCCAAAGAATTATGATTTTTTTCAGCCTGATGAAGTGTGAATTTATTAACAAATTATGTCTTGTGTGGTTCTGCGTGCTTTTTCCCCTGACTGGGAGCGATGCTGAGAGCACCGAAAGTGATGATTTATCGCATAATTCGTTAATTATAGGACAGATGCACAAATGGGTGGCACCAATGAATCGTGCATTTTTTACGGATACTTGGCGCATCGGCACTGTTTTCGGAAGTAATGCAAAGATACAGGTGATTCGGAGAGTTTAAAATTTGGAAATAAGCCGGTAAAGTGGTAATTTTATAATATGAATAGAATGAAATTTTCAGAGCAACTCACAGGGTTATTGTGTTTCGGAGAACTCCAACTCGTCGTGTTCTCACCTGTGAGTACAGATCTAAAGCTAGTAACCTAAAATAAAATTATCAATAATAAATTAAATTTAAGATGATGAGTCGAAAAAGAACATATGCAGTCATGCAAGTGGAATTCATCAAATAGTGCTCCAATGCTACTGATACGAAATTATCCCATTGAGTTTTGAAAGCATCGACACCCTCCAAAGGTTCGTAAGGAAATTCAAATTCGGAATAATTTCGTCGAATCCAACACAATCATTTAAGAAATGTGTACGTCAGCATTTTTGTTACCTCGAATCGAATGTGCAGCGGATTGCATCAAACCCACATAAAAATCCGACATTACATCAGATGTAACGCCATATCGCAATTCTGCCAGTACCCATCGAAATCTGCATATATCCATCGTATGTGCGAGTGGTACATACGGATTTATGCACTCAATTCAATCGAGTTTGAAGGGTTCTAGTCTGAAACGTGTGAATTGCAGACCTCCAATCTCGACATGATTTCAGCTCACGTATTCGTCAGATCTGCGTATGAAAATTGATGATACTCTTGCATGTATGAAGTATATTCAAAGTATCTCGATAAAAGCAGATATATTTTTTTGCGCTCCCAAACAGCAATAAAGTGTAAACGTGCAAACATCACATCCCCTGGTTTGTAAACGACAGGTTGCACTAATTCAATTATAGTCTTTACAAAAGTGTGGTGCGTAATAACAGTGCCACTTACGATCGTGGGGATTTGAATGGATTTATATCGGATTCGATTATAGAGCAAATCGTTTTAGTGCTAATAACAATGGACATTTTTTCCTCTCTTGTGCACCAGGTGAACGTAAAAGCTGTGGGATCATTCGAAAACCAAGCCACTGAACTTGGCTAAATGAACCGAGGTGATATCTGTATGAATGTGTACAAAAAAGAGAGATACTTTTTGAAACAAGGGATTGCACGATTGCTTGCATAAAAGTTCGAATTCGAGGTCTATTTTTATTTATTTTTGCTATCTAAAATCTGGCGATTCTGTTATTGTGTTTCGTCTTCATGATCTTTCGATGTCAGAAAAACCCTAATTTATCTACCTAGCAGTGGTGGTGCCTTTCTCGTGCATTACGCAACCAATCGAGCCCATTTTTGCACAGTTGATTGGAGTCCCAAAATGATTCAGAAAAACCTGGATCTCACTTGATTGGATGAAGTTCACTGTTACACCCTCCGGGTGCAAGAAAACGATCTCAAGTGGGTTGGTGAACGAAACTCAAAATCTAGTTTTCTTCCACAGCAACTAGCCTCTTTCTGCTCTCTTCCTCTGTAGGCTAGCGGACGATTGGTAAGTAACGGTAATATGATCTATGCAAGACGATGACGAAACAGAGACTTCAATACAAAGAATTTCGTTACAGCAATGATAAATTCTCACATTCAATCTTTCACAATTATACTATCATACACACATTTCATTCCGCTAGAAAGAAAACCATCTTTCTTCATTCCTTCTGTACAGAACCATCAACAAAGCTGTTATGGCCGTTCTTTTTTCTACCGCTTTTGCTTCAATTAGCTCCCTCATGTATGTGTGTCAACATTGAGCAACAACAAAACGGAACGCGTTCGCTACATCGCTTATCATGCGCGTTCACGCTATTAACCCTTTCAGGCCCGTCGGAATTACCCACGGCAACATTCCCCCACCCGTAAACCCTGTGGCGGCTCTCAGCTGCGCATGGTTTACTCTTAACTATTCACTAGCCTTCGGCTTGTTGTACCTCCGCTACATACGAATGTGGTACTGAAATCCATCAACTAAATGCCATCATCATTCTCCCACTGCTTTGTCAGGCACCTTCCTTGTACAGGCTGAAGGTCCTGTCGCATGATGCATTGGACTTTCTGCGACTCCGCCGCGATCTTCTGCTCTTCGAGCTCTCCATTTCAATACGACTCCGCCGCAATCTTTTGCTCTCCGAGCATTCTCACCTTTGCTACGCTTTTACTGCTTCGGACGGGGGCCATGTACCGTCCATCCTAGTTGACATCGAACCGCTACGGGTTCTCCAGGTTCTCCTATTCTGGACTCGAGCGGAGCGATCAGGTGTGAATTATCGATTCCTATTAACAACAGCGGTGCTGCTTTTCTGTAGCTAAGAGTTTCCACCTCCTCCAAGTGAGGAAAATCTGAATAATCTTTTGCATGTACCTGTTGGGAAGGGAGATACAACTTCTTCACTGTTCGAACATCTACAAGATCGTAGCTGTCCGATGAACCTTGGCTGCAAACCTGGATCTTGATGACTTTCGACTGTCTTTCGTTTTGATGTACTCCGTTCGTCCAGCACATTTGCAGTGGTTGAATTGGTCCATCAGCCTTCAATATTTTGGCCAGCTTGTAATGTATAAGCGTCACAGCCGAACCTTCATCGATCATAGCTAGAGTTTGCACCCGTCTGCTTCCATTTGTCAATGTTACCGGTACCATCCTAAACAGAACTGTCGAATTCAACCGCCGATGACTATTGCATTGAACTTCCAATGGGGTATTATCATGCACAGCTCCACTATGCAATAGAGAATTGTGAAACTCCGGACACCCTTCTACCAAGCAGCACTTCCTTATTCGACAAGGCAGATCTCCATGGTCGTACATGCAGCACGGACACAAATTCAACCGCTCCACAGTTTTCCACCGATCTTCTACACCTTGCTTCAAGAAAACTTGGCAGTGTCGTCCAAAGGGACCTACGTTTTGGCAAACAGAACATTTTACTTCACGGTATTGCGGTTGGTTTGAGGGCTCTGAATTCATCACAACTCTTGGACTATGCTTGTCACTTGGCAACCCTCCGTTCGTTGCTTGAACGAATACTTTCGTTCTCGGTTGCTCTCGTTTCTTGCTCTTCTCGTATGCTTCCACCTTCTCGAAGGTTGCTTCCAGAGCCTTTTCGACGAGACTTTCCATAAAAGCTCCGAATGTTTCCAAATCGACCGACCGGGCGCGTCGCTTGTATTCTACCCACTCCATAGCATAGTACGAAGGCAGCTTCTGAACTAAATTCTGCATCAGAATCGGGTTCTTCAGATGGTCAGTCAGTCCTGCTGCTTTAAGGTGTTGCGTAAACTCTTCTACTGCGCTTCCGAACTCTATTACAGACTCCAAGCTCTCCGCATTGGGTCCTTCCAAGTCTTGGATCCGGTTCGCCAACCTTGTCGACAGGATTTCTGGATTCCCGAATCATCTCCGTAACTTCTCAACTATCAGCGGGACGTTCTCTGGCAATAAAAGACGATTTCGAACCGTTTTCAAAGTTCTGCCCGTCAAAGCCTCTTGCAGTCGGTCCAAATTCTCGGCATTGGTGAAGCCGCATGACTTGTTCGCCTGCTCTTACGCGCTGATGAAATTGGCCACTATTCGGCGGCACCATTAAACTTTGGCAAGTTACTCGTAAACACCTGCCTCGACGCAATCTGTAGACGCGATGGTCCTGTCTCCGCCGCTTTCCCTTTTGTAGAGACTCTCTCCTTCCCTTTCGAATGATGGCCGGGGAAGTGTGACCTCGGGTATTCCAGCATAACATCTGTCCGTACCCCGCTTTACCTCTGCTTTGCGTGGATTCAATGGCTTCACGTTGCTCCGAAGCTTTCTCGGAAACAGATCTTCCAGTTCACCTTCTGCCACATCAGCCTTCGCGCCATCTCCTAATTCCGGAAAATCGTCAGCGTCGAGCACGAAATCCCCATCGCTCCCGTCCAGATCGATGATTATCTTCAGAGCTGATCTTCTCTCTAACATCTTCTTCCGGCGGGCAATTCTCTTCCGCTCTAGCTCCAAGATCCTTCGCTGATTCTCCTCTTCAAGTTCCTCCAGTCGACGGAACACTAACACCTTTCTTTAAGCACCCACGAACGCGACTGGTATTCTTGACCGGAACAGACTCGGCACGTTTCACGCGGTTACAATACCGACCGATCATGTCCGACAACGCATGCAACAAATCATAGTGATCATCCTCGCTTCCGCTTATGCGCTTCTTGCCTATCTCTGCCTGTCCCTGATCTCCTACTTCTGTCGAATCTTCAACGTCATCGACGTCTTCTATATCATTGTCCTGCGCTATTACCCTCGTCATATGTCCTTTCGTCAACTTCATCTTTCCCGACTTACCAATCTCCGTCTTACTACCTTCATACCGGCCAGAATGTTTGAAAACCACTGGAGAGATGGCTGTGCTGCCTGGGGCACCCAACGAGGCTCGGATGGATCGATCTTCTCCCAGACAGGTCGCACAGAACCAGACCACCTCGGCGACGCTTTCATCGACGCCTACGTCGCCTACGACGCCATCATGCCTGCTCTCTACCTCTGTAGGCTAGCGGACGATTGGTAAGTAACGGTAATATGATCTATGCAAGACGATGACGAAACAGAGACTTCAATACAAAGACTTTCGTTACAGCAATGATAAATTCTCACATTCAATCTTTCACAATTATACTATCATACACACATTTCATTCCGCTAGAAAGAAAACCATCTTTCTTCATTCCTTCTGTACAGAACCATCAACAAATCTGTTATGGCCGTTCCTTTTTCTACCGCTTTTGCTTCAATTAGCTCCCTCATGTATGTGTGTCAACATTGAGCAACAACAAAACGGAACGCGTTCGCTACATCGCTCATCATCCGCGTTCACGCTATTAACCCTTTCAGGCCAGTCGGAATTACCCACGGCAACATTCACGTTTTCCCATAATCCACTCTAGTTTATGATTTGTGATGTTGCTCTGGATCTTGGAATGCAAACTAGTTTGATTGCTTAGCAATAAATTCTAGCGTTGAAGTTGTGCATAGTGGACACTACTTTCAAGGAAGTGTTATTCGAGTCAGTGCTTGGAAATGTCATTTCAATGTCATGGGACTAATTTGTTAATCATTTTTTTCACAAGCTAGGGTATCTGTTCCCATATTAATAACAGCCCGTATATTAATCTCAACCGTAGATAAACCAAATAAAAAATCAATTTGATTACAATTTCTCACATCGTATGTACACAATAATGAATAGACCACCTTCTCCAATGTTTGGAATATTATTTAAAATTCCGTTTGAGTAATGTTTTAGTTCACAAGACTCAAATTATTAAAAACAAAATTATAAAACACATGTATTTTCATTTTCCTACCTCTGAACTGTTGATTTGATGCACTGCTCGATTGCTACTAGCAGATTCATCTCATTCCACGCCGTTGTTTTCCACTCAATTTCAAGCTAAAACAAATGTATCCTTTCAAAATACACTTCACAACACATAGAGCACATCACATTTTCACTATAAATATAATCACAATTGAAAAACTAACGCGATTTCCTATAGTTTGATATAGGTTTATTTCGAACAACGTCTAAATTATTCTTGTCCGTATTCCAAACTATTTACATGGCCTGCAGCATCTTCAAGGGTTCCCGACCTAGATTTTTATTTCAAAAATGCTTGAATTAACTTTCATTGTGAAATTCAACTCTTATGTTTGTAAAACAAGGAATATCGAAGAGATAAGCTATGACAAACATAAACTTAAACTGAAAAGTTGGAAAACTACAACAAAAACAGGAATTTTGTAATTATATTTCAACTCAAATAAAAAACATTGAAGAATTCGGCATCACTGCGATCATTTCGTTACGTATACACACGAGTAATAGTGTGCGTATTTTATGTTGGAAACAGTATTATTGATATAGGTACAGGCATAGGATTAACTGTTTTTGAATGTTATTGAAATAGGTGCATGGCAGTGATGATGTTTTTTAGCTAAATACTTCTATAATGTGATAACAATTTCATTTTTGAAGTTACCAAATTGTTATCAATTAAAAATGACGTGAGCCGAGCATAATTATTCTCATGTTACTTGTTTATTGGGTGAAAAATGAATGCATTTCATATGCGCATTGGCTTATTGTTATTGATATAGGAACAGATACCCTATTTACATTTGTGCTGTATATGTACACATTTTGTCCACACACTTTTTGCCACTCATTTTTTTTGTATTTTTTGCATGAGAAAGGCACCAATACCGCCAAGTGGGGTTTTTAGGCCATTAATTAAAACCGAATTAATGTCATGAATGTCCGTGACAAAAAATCAAACAAACAATCAACACTATTTTTGACGTGAACTACGTCTAAGGAGAAGGCTTGGATATTATTGGATGTAAAACGAAACTTTATTCAAAGTGCAAACATAATCGCTTGGCAACGGTACAATTCTATGGCATTAGTATTGTCCGTTCTTGCCTGGACATTCAGCCGTCCAACCATTCTCCTGCCGTTGGGGTATGTTTACTGGTCAGTAGCACACCGTCAGAGCTGGTCAGGACCACCATCCTCAGAGACATAATCCAGCTGATACATTCACCGGCACGCGATTAACATCACTTCAAATGGCTTCATGCCAACAGAAAAAAATGGCTATTTTCTAAGGCCACCACATATTTTGCATATTTTTAGAATGTGTTCCGAGCTGTACTTGTCGCCGCTCGGAAAGACACTGTCGTCATGATTCCGCGACCCACGCCAAGCATTTTTTTTCTATAGTTTGAAGAAAGTTCGTCTCTTCTCAACTCTCTTGTTACTCGTCTCAGTAATACGCATTTGAAATCTCAACAGCACATAACCAAACTCAAAACTAAGCAAGAAAATTTCACTGGCCATAAGTTTGCCACAAGGGGTGGTGCAGCCTTCTACTTCCTTCCAACCATAATGGTGGTCCTGACAAGAACCGATTTATTTTCAAAAATATCGCCAGTCACTATCAGCAATCACGCAATAGTTCGAATTCTGCTTGATAAATCTGACTTGAGAGCTCGATCACTTAGTTCTGTAAACGCCACCGATGCGAACAATTTCACGAGTGCTGCTTAGGGTAGTTTAAATTTCAAAAATGTTCGAAACTTCCAACCCACATACGTCTATCAACTTCTTTTAGGTGATTCAGTAGCTTCGTTTATATAGATTCCGAAAACGGAGGTTGGGGTTGTACATTTGAATTCATGACTATTCGATGTTTGAAGGAGAACTTGAACAAAACGAAGTCTTTGCATGCCTTTCGCATTTTAAATTGTGCAAAACATACCGTAATGCAAAGTTGCAATTAAACAACATGAACGCAGTTATTGAATTGGATGCCGTAACGTTCACTAAAGTGATGCAAAAAGAAAAGTTGCATCGCTGCCGAGCGATCTATGGCTTGCAAGTTACTAGATGCTTCATGTGGTGAAGCATAGTTTCATCGACTACTCCTGTAGCAACCAACAGTCTTTGTATACCAACTCAACCGACAGACTGGTCCAGGTTAAGCGCAATGTAATATATGTCCGCCCGAAGCTACCCAAGATTCTGCATCTGCCCTCAATCGAGTAAACACGTTCCAGAATGACTCTTCGCTACTTGCAACATCTGCTTACGGAACATCTTCTGCTCTGGTTGGCTTGCCTCCGCTTCTCGACGAAGGATGCTTTATTTTGCCGGACTCTCCATCTTTACTAAATGCAGAACACCAGCTCAACCGACTGGCTGGTTCCGAAGCTGGGTTAGGGACAGATGGTCGAAAGACAAAAGGTCGAAAAGACAAAAGGTCGAAAAGACAAACGGTCGAAAGGGCAAAAGGTCGAAAAGACAAAACGTCGAAAGGGACAAAAGGTCGACAGGACAAAAGGTACAGAAGGTCGAAAGGGACAAAAGATCGAAAATTACAAAAGGTCGAAAAGATCAAAACTACACTTAATCAAAATTTATTCTGTGAGTACAACCAATAGATAAATGTTTAGGTTTTCTAAATGTCACATCGATCTGTCAAAATGGCGCCCCGGTCTGTGTCGATCTATCAAAATGTCAGTCCCGGTCTGGTCTCTGAAATGGACTGGAGGGTAGACGAGGGCTACACCCATAGTGATCACCTTGCAATTCGCTTCAAGATCAACTATGGTGTGCAGCGTCCGAGGGCGGGTGATCTCTGTCAAGTCCGTGGGCGGAAGTCCAATCACTTCGACAGCGAAGTTTTCACCGCGGCCCTGGGACTGGAGGCCAACACCGACAGTCTAAGCGGGGATGCGCTGGTAGCTGTCCTATCATGCGCGTGCGACGCTACTATGCCGAGGAACCCCCCGAACGGTCACCGGACCTGTTGGCGAGGATTATCGAAGTACTCTTCCCGTCCCGAGCCACAAGTCCCTGGCCTCCTCCTGCGCTGACAGGCGCTGGGAGTGTGGCCGAAATGGTGGCTCCGGTGACGAACGAAGAGTTACTCGCAGTGGCTAATACCCTTGCGATGAACAAAGCTCCAGGGCCTGATGGAGTTCCAAAGAGTGCACTCAAGGCAGCGATCATAGCGAACCGGAACATGTTCAGGCTAGCTATGCAGAGATGCCTGGATGAGTGTCGTTTCCCTGAGAGATGGAAAAGGCAGAAGTTGGTACTGCTGCCGAAGGCCGGGAAGCCTTCGGGCTACCCATCGGCGTACAGACCAATTTGCCTGATCGACACAACAAGTAAACTGCTCGAGAGGATCATCCTCAACAGGCTCACCCCGTACGCATAGGGTACGGATGGCCTGTCGAGTAAACAGTTTGGTTTTCGGAAGGGTAAGTCCACGGTGGACACTATCAACTCAGTGATCAAGACTGCAGAGGTAGCGATCCAACGGAAAAGGCGAGGAATTCGATACTGTGCGTTGGTGACACTGGACGTGAAGAACGCATTCAATAGCGCAAGCTGGGATGCCATCGCGCTCTCGTTACACCGGCTTAGCCTGCCGGTGGGACTGTACCGGATCTTGGAAAGCTACTTCCAGAACCGTGTGCTGCTATACGAGACCGATGCCGGTCAGAGAAGTGTTCCCATTACCGCAGGAGTTCCGTAAGGGTCAATCCTGGGCCCGGTACTATGGAACCTGATGTAAGACGGGGTTCTGAAGCTAAAGTTCCCTCCTGGTGTGAAGATCGTCGGCTTTGCTGACGATGTAACCCTAGAGCTGACCGCAGAACACGCGATCAGCACTGTGGCGGACTGGATGAGTGCGAGAAGCCTTGAGCACGCTCAACATAAGACGGAGGTGGTTATCGTCAGTAACCGTAAGTCGGCACAACATGCAGTTGTACACGTGGGAGACGTCGCGATCACTTCAAAGCGGAGTCTGAAGATTCTTGGGGTCATCATAGACGACAAGCTTACCTTCGGTAGTCATGTCGAATATGCGTGCAAGAAGGCTTCGACTGCTGTGGCGGCATTATCGAGGATGATGTCCAACAGCTCCAAGGTGTGCGCCAGTAGACGTACGGCGACCCGTCCTGGGCAAAAGCACTGGGGGTAACCAGTTACCTGCAGAAACTGGAGAGCACCTACCGCTTGATGTGTCTCAGGGTGATATCGGCCTACCTCACGGTATCGCACGACGCATCCTGCGTGATAGCGAGTATGATGCCAGTCGGGCTGGTCATCCGGGAAGACGAGGAGTGTTTTGACCTACGTGGCACCAGAGGAGCCCGCGAGCGTACCAGGGTGACTTCGGTTGCCAGATGGCAGCGCGAGTGGGATAACTCCTCGAAAGGTAGGTGGACCCACCGGCTGATTCCTAACATATGAAGCTGGATGGGGAGACCCCATGGGGAGGTTCACTTCCATCTGACACAATTTCTGTCAGGCCATGGCTGTTTCCGACAGTACCACCACAGGTTTGGGCACGCGGAGGTCCCCGTATGCCCTGACTGCCCTGACTGCCCAGGTGTTGATGAAACTGCAGAGCACATACTGTTCGTATGTCCTCGTTTCGACGTCGAAAGAAAAGCAATGCTAGACGTTTGCGGCCGGGATACAACTCCGGATAACCTTATCCAGAGGATGTATCAAGCGGTGGAGAAGTGGAACGCAGTCTCGACTGCAACCACTCAGATCGCCTGCAGCTTGCAGAGAATCTGGCGCGCCGAGCAGCAATCGACAAGCAGTACTAACTTGTGATTGGTTAGTTAGAGCGAAAAGTGCCGAACGCGGAGAAGTGTGTGAATGGTCTGCCCATGCAGAGGTAATGGCGCAGCGGGTGGCAACCGAGATCGTCACCTCGAAGCATGGCAGAAGTGTGAATGAATAGGTGTATGTACGGACTGCACACGCCGCGCTGGGAGTAGCGCAGGAATGTTGGTTCCTATGACTACTGATACCCCGCGGCGTGGCAGAGGAGTGTGGCAGGGATGGAATGCTCCTCAGAGCGAATCAGGAGAAGAAAAAAAAATGCTCACTGCTCTCGACACACGAATCTTTGCTCTTCTCTTTTGTACTTTTGCGTTTCTCTCTTTTTCGGGTAGCTCCGAAATATATTCATTTCTCAATGATAACTAAATGGTTTGACTCAATGAGGTGAGGAAAAAGTTGCTCATTGAGTATCTTTGAGCCTCTTTCCGACGGATGGAATTGGTGGTGGCGAATAAAGCTCGTCAAGCTGAGTCGGTTAGTATATAACTATGGGTCTCCGAGGCTTCTATAAAAAGTTCGTTTTCGTAGTGAAATGATAGCCTCTCGGTACAACTTTGCTGTACGAGAAAGGCAAAAAACAGTTGTAATAGATGGATGAGTACATCTTGCTAGTAAAAATGTATGAAAGTTCGCTTGGGGATAATATTCTGGCAATGGGAATAACATTGCTTTGAAAAAACGTCATTCAGTCTGGCATCCGAATTGTTTGTTGTGATCGCATATTCTATGACGATTGCCATGACCTCGCGAACATTACCTTCCATATTAATGACACATCCCAGTCTTAGAAGAATTTCACAATTCCATAAATCCATGTAACAATTGTGCAAAGTGAAGTTCTGCTTCTGGTGTTGACAAACTGAAGGTTTATTGTCGTTTCATTGACCATGAATCTAGGCTTCCAAAAAATTTCGAAAACATATCATGAAAATGTTTTTTTATCATTAGGATTATTAGCGAAGGCATCTACATATCCCTTGACAGTGTTATTATAATATGATTTTATTGTAATATGATGAATTAGTTTTAAGATGCATGGTAAAACCTATTTGACTAAGTAAATTACCTCGATGGAGCGCGTCAACGGTTAAGTGCTGCACCTGACAGACATGTGCCAACTGATGCTGCACTGGTTTCTAAAAAAACACACGAGCCGCACTTTTCCCATTGACTGTTGGTCGATGCTCGACTAGTTCCTACAATCGAAATTGCATTTCTAACTTGTTTGCGTAAATACGAGATATTGTTGCATGGGTTTCATGGCGCGAACCCATAACCTAGATTTCCCACTGGCACAGAATACATAACCAGTTGCGGTTCAAAGTTTTGACGCTACTTTACTTATCGATGCGATGAATGCAGCATTGATTTGCATTTTCATGACAGCAGGTGTGTTGACAATTTGTTATCAATAAAAACAGAAGTGTTAGATTGTCATTTAGATGTGATTGTATTATATCTTGTTCAGTTCAGAATCAGCAATCAGTTCTTCAGAATTGAAAATTCAGTACTTAATGTTGGTATACTGAAAAAATAGTCCATAACATTTAATATGGATAGTAGTGGAACGGATCCAATTTACATCTCATGATTTTATTTTTTGCTAATAGCAATCTATTTTCTATTTTTTACTTTTTTTAAATTTCAAATGAATAAAAAAAAGACAGACAAAATCAAGGACAGATGATGCACAGACGTTGGATTTTGATAAGATTGTGTGATTAAAGGTATCTAACCAGTTTTTTCAAAACCCTGGGGAAAAGCAGTTTCTGTTATGTTTTAGCTAAACCATTCAGAGTTGAAGGTAATGCGGCATAATATGGAAGTAAAAAGAAGCTTATATGAATAATAGAAAATGTAGCGTACGATGGTTTCCAATCTTGCACAGTTGTCAGAGCTGTCATTTATAAAAGGAGTATGTACCTTGTAATTAACAGAAAAAAAACACACAAGGACAACTTCGAAGAAGAATTGAAATAATATACCAGACAGGTATGATACACTAATGGAAACATAATTTTCGTGAGGTAGCAAAACAAATCAACAATCTCGTTATTTTTGCTTATGGTAATTAACTTTTTAATGGAGAATCCCCTCCCCTACGCCACTGGAGACTCGTCCTGACTTCAAGATCATTTGGCAACAGAAGTCATCCAGTCAGTTATATCCTTGCACTTGTGTTGCCTGTAACATTATGACGAGAGTTAAACATAAAAGTTATTTTTATTTGCATCTGTTTATCAAAGAACGCTCACCGTGATGGTTGCGAAAGATAAATATTACCGGAAACGGTGGCTATTTGTCTTTAATTTTCAGGTTGTTTTAATAACCTGTCCTCCCGAGGAACAGACCCGTAGAAGCAACACTAAGCAAGGAGAAAGAAGAAAGTAATTTAAGTTTCTCGCTGTATAACAGACGTTACCAAGGTTCGAGAGTGATTTGCAGCCGCTGATTACCTTTATGAAATCAACTGTCTTCGTATTTTCTCCATTCGTGTTTCAAGCTCACAGGGAAAACCAGATCTGCTCATCTTCGTCTAGTTTAGACATTTAAGGCATGATGCTAGTGTGGCAGCTGAATAACTTATTCATGTATTTTGTTTTTTGACCTTGCTCTAAACATTCTGCATTGTTTGTTTGGAATGGGTCGCTGTGCTCACCACATTCAATCGTTTTGTTAACGTTGATGAAGAAACAATAACGTGTTGTTGGACTGGTAGTGCAACGTCATCAATGAATTCTAAATCCTTGCCTCACTATCAATTGGATATGACCTTCTTATCTTTGCGCCAAAATAAGGCCTATATAATTTGCACAAGGACTCCCATGCGTCCCAGAGCACCACAGATTCTCGTAATTGAGACGATAGAAAACATAAACATAGTCGATGATAACGGAAGAAGATTTCCTCAGTACATGGATCCTGGCAATGCGTCTGGACGGTGCCAGGCCATTTGGCCGACAGTCGTTTGGCCGAAAGCCGTTTGGCTGAACGCCATTTGGCCAAATGCTGTTTGGTCGAAAAGGTAAAAAATTTGGTCGCAGATAACAAGAAGTGAATAGTTAGTAATGAGAAGTAGTTCTTTTTTCCATCTTCCTTCTTCGTTCTTCCTTCTTCCTTCTTCCTTCTTCCTTCTTCCTTCTTCCTTCTTCCTTCTTCCTTCTTCCTACTTCCTTCTTCCTTCTTCCTTCTTCCTTCTTCTTTCTTCGTTCTTTCTTCTTCGTTCTTCCTTCTTCCTTCTTCATTCTTCCTTCTTCCTTCTTCATTCTTCCTTCCTCCTTCTTCTTTCTTCCTTCCTCCTTCTTCCTTCTTCCTTTTTCCTTCTTCCTTCTTCCTTCTTCCTTCTTCATTCTCCCTTCCTCCTTCTTCCTTCTTCCTTCTTACTTCTTCCTTCTCGTTTCTTCCTTCTTCCTGCTACCTTCTCCCTTCTTTCTTCTTCCTTCTTCTTTCTTTATTCTCCCTTATTCCTTTTTCCTTCTTTCTTATTCCTTCTTTCTTCTTCCTTCTTCCTTCTTCATTCTCTCTTCTTTCTTCTCCCTTATTTCTTTTTATTTCTTCCTTCTTCCTTCCTCCTTCTTCCTTTTTCTTATTCCTTCTTCCTTCTTCCTTCTCCCTTCTTCCTTCTTCCTTCTCCTTTCTCCCTTCTTCCTTCTTCCTTCTTTCTTCCTTCTTCCTTCTCCCTAACTTCATTCCTCTTACTTCCTTCTCCCTTGTTTCTTCTTCCTTCTTTCTTCCTTCTTCTTTCTTCCTGCTTCCTTCTTCCTTCTTCCTTCTTCTCTATTCCTTCTTTTTTTCAGTCTCCTTCCTTCTTCCTTATTCCTTCTTCCTACAGCCTTCTTCATCTTCTTCTTCCTTTTACTTCTTCCATATGTCTTCTTTCTTCTTCCTTCTTGCTTTCTTCTTTTTTCTATCTTCCTTCTTCCTACGTCCTTCTTCCTTTTTCCATCTTCCTCCTTCCTCATTTCTTCTTCCTTCTTCCTACTTCCTTCTTCCTTCTTCCTTCTCTCTTCGTCCTTCTTCCTTCTTCTTTCTTCCTTCTTCCTTTTTCCTTCTCCCTTTTTCCTTCTTTCTTTTTTCTTCTTACTTCTTCCTTCACCCTTTTCCCTTCTTCCTTCTTTCTTCTCCCTTCTTCCTTCTTCTGCTTCCTTCCCACTTATTCCATCTTTCTTCTTTCTGCTTCTTTCTTCCTTCTTCCCATTGCAAGATTGCTATCATAAAAATCTTTCCTCGTTTGTGAACACAGAGAACCGGGGAGCAACCCACGTCCTAAAGGTCGGAAGCTAGAAGCAGTTCGAACGAGTTGAGTGATGGAAATAAAGTTTCCATTATCGAACAGTCGCAACTGAACTCCGCAGGGTGTGGCCCTGTCGGACGACTATTTGTTTAGCCAGTTGAAGTACCAAGAATTGCGGTTTTTTTTGGATCCAGAGCGAACACCTGACGGTTAATTAACAAACATGCCGACACTACAGTTCTATTCCTCTTCTTATTGGCATTACATCCCCAAACTGGGACCGAGCCGCCTCGCAGCTTAGTGTTCATTAAGCACTTCCACAGTTATTAGCCGCGAGGTTTCTAAGCCAGGTTACCATTTTTGCATTCGTATATCATGTGGCTAACACGATGATACTTTTATTCCCAGGGAAGTCGAGACAATTTCCAATCCGAAAGACCGGCACCAGGAATCGAACCCAGCCACCCTCAGTATGGTCTTGCTTTGTAGCCGCGCGTCGTACCGCACGGCTAAGCAGAGCCCGACACTAGAGTTGATTAGGGCAAAAATACGCAAATAGTTTTCAATCGAACATGTAGCCCTTATGAAGCAAGCTTCTGCATATCAAATCCACGGTTTGTATGCTCTAGCTATATGTTAACCAGCGGTAAAAAAATTGAAATTATTGAAATTTGTTTTAGTAGAACGCTTATTGCAAGACACCTGAAAAACGCACTCTTACCGAACCAGTGGGACAGGACTACGCAATTTTCCAATCATATGTCAAGAATTCATAAAATTTAATTGAGGTTTATTTAAAGTATATTTTGGAATATTTTTAAATTATGTATCGCTGAAAAAGGGAAGGGAGTCCAAGAAGTGTGAACGAACAAAAAAACCGCTCCGATTTTGGTTTTATATACAAATAAGGAGAGATGTAAAAATTAACTAGATTTTACGTAAAGTAATCAAAGGAACTTTCCTTAGGAAAAAATTATTAATCACGTAACGCAAAATTGGCCATTTCGTCTCCCCTATGTTATTCTTTTTGAATGAGACTGCTAAACATGCATGGATCGTCATACTTCTCGCAAATTCCTCCTAGCTAAGTATTGCGTAATTTATGGATGGTTTTCCTACCACACTTCCGGGCTGTGAAGGTGGCCTGTAAGCCGCGAATCAGCCTGATGAAAACTCTGGCCGCTAAACACCGTACCAACAAACGGCACACCAGGCTAAGTATAGGCCAAGCAACCATCGATAGTCGCCTGCCACATGGGTTAGAGCTGACCTGTTCTGCGCGAAGGGACCTCGTTAGCGTGCTGTCCCCAGTTTTCAACAGCTACGTCCGACTGGCTTCCGGTCTCCTTCCTTCCAGCTGAAGCAGCTTGTGTCGAAGCCGGGATCATCCCTTTCCGGCACAGAGTCCTCACGACCATCTGCTGCAAGGCAGCTTCCTATGCTGCGGTGACATTAGGAGAGTACGGGATCCCTCTCCTCGACGAGGCTGACCGGATCCTTAGAAGCGTGGCCGGCACCAAGCTTCCCCCCCCCGTGGCGCGGGTCCACTGGCACGGAGCAAGAAGCTGGTCAATGCCTTCCGTCAAAACCGAAAACTCCATCGCCGCGCACCAATCTAGCCAGCGTATTTTCCGCCGAAGCTGCAAGCATTTTCGTCGCCGCCACCCTTCCAGCAGACAAACCAATTGCGATCCTTACGGACTCGGCCAGTATGGTGGCTGCCCTCCAAAGCCACACACCAAAGCACCCGTGGATCCAAGGAATCCTTGCAGGTATGGCACCAGACACCTGTTTCGCCTGGATTCCCGGCCTTTGCGCATTAGGGGAAATGTGGAAGCTGACGCCCTCGCCTGCGTTGGGCATGAAGGCTTGCCCTATACCCGTTCCGTCCCGCTGGCCGACGTTAAAAAATAGACAAAAAGTGTCGTCGGCCAGGACTGGGCTCGGGCTTGGAACAGCAACAACGTCCTACCCCTAAGGAAGGTGAAAGGCACCACTGATGCCTGGCATGACCTGACCTCGCAAAAACAGCAGACCATCATATCCGGACTCCGGACCGGGCATACCAGGGTCTCCCACAACTTCGGTGGGGGCCCTTTCCGCTCGGAATGTGACTATTGCGAGGTTAGCAACAGCGTCGAGCATTTTGTATGCAGGTGCCCGAAATTCGACCACCCCATTATGGTATTCGACCATCTCAATCACGAGAATATGTGGGGCGCCCTGAGACGCAAGGGGGTTCCTGAGAAAATCATCGGCCTCATCGAAGCACAGTACGAGGCCTTTTCGTGTAGAGTGCTGCACAATGGGGTCCTGTCCGACCCTATCCGGGTCGTAGCTGGTGTGAGGCAAGGATGTATTCTATCACCGTTACTGTTCCTCATCGTAATCGATGAGATTCTGGTAGATGCGATTGACCGTGAACCAAACCGCGGGCTGTTATGGCAGCCTATAACCATGGAGCACCTAAACGACTTCGAATTGGCGGATGACGTTGCACTACTCGCGCAACGGCGCTCTGATATGCAGAGTAAGCTCAACGACCTTGCCGAGCGCTCCTCCTCGGCAGGTTTAGTCATCAACGTCAACAAAACCAAATCGTTGGATGTAAACACGGTGACTCCTTCCAGTTTCACAGTAGCCGGGCAACCAGTGGAGAATGTTGAAAGCTTCCAATATCTTGGTAGCCAAATGGCGTCAGACGGCGGTACCAAGATCGACATAGGCGCACGGATCAAGAAAGCAAGGGCTGCCTTTGCGAGTTTAAGAAATATCTGGAAAAACAGGCAGATATGTGAACGCACCAAAATACGAATTTTCAACTCTAACGTGAAATCTGTGCTGTTATACGCTAGCGAAACATGGTGTGTATCAGTGGAGAACACTCAACGGCTGCAGGTGTTCATTAACAGATGCCTGCGGTATATAATTCGGGCCTGGTGGCCTCACAACTGGATCTCAAACAACGAGCTCCATCGTCGTTGTCACCAGAGGCCGATAACAACAGAAATTCGGGATCGGAAGTGGGGCTGGGTCGGCCACACTCTACGTAGGGGCGGAAACGAAATCTGTAAGCAAGCATTAGACTGGAACCCAGCGGGACATCGCAGCAGAGGCAGATGGCGGCGAAGCCTCAATAAAGAAATAAAAGAAGTCGACCGAAATCTAACCTGGCAACAGGTTAAAGCGATAGCCGGGCATCGCTCAGGATGGAGATCTTTCAAGTCGGCCCTTTGCACCACCGGAGGTGTACAGGATCCATAAGTAAGTAAGTAAATTATGGTATTCCAGCTAGCATCCGGGATGCGCTAGCTGCTGATGAAGCTATGACGGCTGCACTCTTTTGCTTCCTGAAGGATGCAGGTCTGTACTACACAATATAGATTTGGACTTTTGCCTAAGGCGAACGGGCCTTCTTCGGATATAAGTGAACCCCCTTTTAGTTCAGCTGAGGGGGCTGTAGTAAAGCAGATTGAATATTTATAAGAATCTATCAATTGTCGTAGAGAAAAGTAAACTGGCAGCACAGTTTGGAAAAAAAAAGAATCGAGATTGGAACATGACAGCTGGTTTGGTGAAAACGCAATTGCAAAACGTTAAGTTTTGCGGAGACTCACCGGAAATACTCAACAAGCGAGAAAAAGAGAGGGACGTCATTCTGTGTACGACTTTCGCGAGAGCTAGACGTTCATTTGGTGCACAATTTTTATTCGGTGTTTTTCGCGGCGTTGGAAAAAAAGTTTTGATACGACAGGGGCTTCAGCCTCTTTTTTGTTCCCAGCCATTTTTTTATTAACGACATCTGCCATGTTATCGAGCCACCTTTTCCACCTTTTTACCAAGGTTTCTCAAAAGTTACCCACGTCCGGGAAAAATAAGATTCCTTCCGAAAAATTCGGATTCTGAATTTTGCCAAATTTTCAAATGGCATTCGAACCTTTCAAACGAAAGGACTGAATTTTACTAAAGGATTAAATAAGGCAGAAAATGGCTGATAAAATGGGAACATATATGGCAGTCCAATCTAAACCCCCATCCTTCAGCCAAATAGGCACCACCGGAGAACAGCGCACTCAGGATTTGAAAACTCACCAGGAACCACCGAAAGGCAGTACTCGGAGGAGAGCAGAGCAGGACATCAACCATCACAGGAGTACCTACTCCGGGAAAAGACCCTATCCACTTCGGAACTTGGTTTTAACTTGTTTTTTTTTTGTGTAGTGTCATCATTTAATTTTTAATTGTCTCAACTGTGAATCTTTTCTATTTTCTTCTTACCATTATTCAAAGTTTTTAAAGTGTTAGATTTAATTAGTCTTTAGTAATATCAAAATGTCAACTGGCGATGCCCTTGGTTGGCACGCAGGGCGGCCCCTCCGGCCGGCCCTCTCCTTAATGAAGCTCTGCTTTATCACCATCGGCGGGACCCAAGGTTGGCCCGCAAAGGGATCTCCTCAAGCTCCCTTTCATCCGGTGTTGAACTTAATCTGTAGATTAAAAAAACACATTAATAAAGATTAAAAAAACAACACGAAATAGAAGCAAACAACTTGAAATTCCTTATTTTTCCTCACCCTTGTACCAATAATTGCGGTAGTGTTCCAATTGATCGCAACTATAGAAACATGAGTTCTGGAATACCGCAACTATTGGAACAATGTACCAGAAATTGGAGAATTGGTGTTATGTAGTAAGGCTGGATTCTGTGGCAACTTCAACACATTTTCTGCAAAATAAAGCTAAAAGAGCTTTCATACTCACTTTCAAGGTAAGCAAAATGAAGTATAGATTTAGTGCATGGGATCAAATAGCGTTGGAAGGTGCTTAGTTCCTCCACTATTGGATCTTTTACCCTACTAGAATCTGTCATTTCTGGTAGACACGGTGATAAGTTGTTCAAAATGATTGTACGACAATTCCCCGAAAACCAATTCCCCGAATGCAATTTCCCCGAATGTAACAATTCCCCGAATGCAATTTCCCCGAATGTAACAATTCCCCGAATGTAACATTTCCCCGAATGGAACTACTCCCCGAAAACATAGTACCGCTTACAAACACATCTCCGCAATCGACTGTATGTGTCTGAGAAAAAAGCAGCGTTTAAAGATACGTTCAAGTGTGTCTTATTGGACATTACTAGCGTAATATCCTTTGGTGAAGATGGGCGTGGCCAGTAGTAGTAATCCTCGCTTTCGTGGTTTTTATCCTAGATTGAAATCAAGCATCATACCTTCCTTGATTTTCGATAGCAATTTGAATAAGGATTTCAAAAGAAAAACATGAGTATCACTAGTGTCCAATCTACAAAGTACACCGTAACTATGCTACGTTTATTAGCTCAATATTCTTTCGTGGTATTAGATGCTCTTGATTCTCCAAGATGTGTTTTTAAATTATAAAAATATCAGGGTAGAATGATTTCCAAGGTGCTTTTCGATCTATAATAGTCGAACAACGGCTGTGTTTTTTAAAAAGCAGAATCGCAAACGGCAATTCCGATTGAAAGCGTTTTTGGTAAATATTTTTTTACATTCGAAATTAAACTTCTGTCCTGTAAATACCTTCTTAAGAAGTTTGAGGCAATGCAATGGTTGATGTGAATTCTTTTAAACAAAAATATTGCGTTTGCCCGGACTAAGGCAATGGTGAATGTGATTCCTTCTTTAAAAATAATGCATTTGCTCGGACTAATGCAATGGTAAATGCGTCGCTTCTTTAGGGAGTGTTTCCCCAGATTATTATTGTTATTATTCTATCTTTAATAACACGTATCTACCCGAAATAAGATAATATGGATGTAATCCATTCTTAAAAAGAAATCATTTTCACGAAGTAAGGCAAGGGTAGATGTGGTCTCTTCTTCAGAAATGGGCGTTAGCTCGAAATAATGCAAATATGAATGAATTGAGAATGATAATAAGGATTAATGTGCTCTCTTATTTTGATGCCAATTTGGATTGTACGACAATTCCCCGAAAACCAATTCCCCGAATGCAATTTCCCCGAATGTAATTTCCCCGAATGTAACAATTCCCCGAATGCAATTTCCCCGAATGTAACAATTCCCCGAATGTAACATTTCCCCGAATGGAACAATTCCCCGAAAATAAAATACCTCTTGTCTGGAGATTATCAGCTGAATAGCCTTTGATAGTATTTGATGTAGTTGATCTTCCAAGATGTGTTGTTGAACTATAAAGATATCAAAATACAGTGTTTTCTAAGGAAGTTTTTTTTTCTAAAATAGAGTCAAACTGCAAGTCCGATTGAAAGCCTTTTGGTAAATATTTTAACTATCTTCGGAATAAAATTTCGTTCCTGTATATACCTTCTTCACAGATATAAGGCAATAGTAGATGTGAATTATTGTAAACGAAAATAATGCGTTTGCCCAATGGTGCATGTGAATCCTTCTTTAAAAAGAATGCATCTGCTCGGAATAATGCAATGGTAAATGTGTCCTTCTTCAGTGGGTGTTTCACCAAATAACTAATGTTAATATTTGTTCTTTTATAAAATGTATATGCCCTGAATATGATAATGGGGGATGTGGTCTATTCTTGAAAAAAGAAGGCATTATCTGCCCCATTCTCATTACACCGCGTCTGTTCGGTGATTTAAAGAAGGCGTTGTCTCATGTTTTCACTTTATTCCAGACAAACGAGTTCATTTAAAGAAGGGGCTATCTATCCTCTTTGCCTTATACCGGGCAAATGTGTTTATTTGAGGAAGACTTTATCACTTCCTTTTCCCAAATACCGGGCGATGCTATCATTTAAAGAAAGCATTATCTCCTACCGTCGTCTTATATTGGACAGACGGGTTCATTTTAAGAAGACATTCCCTTGGCTTTAAACCGGGCAGATGCGTTCATCATACCGAGCAAACTTATTTATTTAAAGAAAGCATTATCTCCTCACTTCGTCTTATACAGACCAAATGCGTTCATTCAAAGAAAGCATTGCCTTCTTTCAGCACATTGTCTTCATCTTCAATTGTTCTACATTATATCTGAAACTTGGGCTGTTTTCCAACTTAGTTTTCTATTATTATTTACACAGTTATTGAAAGCTTCCCCGTACCTGCCAGTTGAATGATTGTCTTGTGTAGCAAGTACAATGGATACACTGTGCACAAGGAGCCAAAATGCATCTCACCCTAAGGGATCTTAGGCTGACCATAGAATCGAACTCGCAACCTCCGAATCGGCAATCATACGCCTTTGCTCGCATTTCTTATCACCTTGTGCCGCACTCAAAAAGAAGGGTGATGCATTCGGGGAAATGTTACATTCGGGGAATTGTTACATTCGGGGATTTGCTACATTCGGGGAATTGTTACATTCGGGGAATTGTTATTCGGGGAAATTGCATTCGGGGCAATTGCATTCGGGGAATTGTTATTCGGGGAATTGTCGTACAATCGCCAATTTGGCCAGAATAAGGAACAAATATATAAGCAATATGTATTGAATGTATAATATTTTATAAACATTGTGCCGAATTCATTTTCTCAGAATAGCATTAGACTTTTTTTCAGATTGTTCTAATAATTGGCTTTTTTTTTTGGATAAGTGTAGCATAGCAGCAGTTTTGAAACATAAAATTGCTCCATATCAATCCTTCATTATATCTGGCAAGAACGCTCCTATAGTGAACGAATTATCTCCTCTTCTTGCCTTATTATTGACAGATGTTTTTTCTCGAGACGCTTTATACTGGATGGACGAGTTTATAAAAAGAGGCATTATCTCCTCCATTAGCATTACATCGGGTAGACGGGATCATTTAAAGAAGGGACTATCTATCCTCTTTGCCTTATACCGGGCAAATGTGTTCATTTGAGGAAGACATTGTCACTTCCTTTTGCTTTAAACCGGGCAGATGAATTCATCATACCAAGGATACTAATACATTTAAAGAAAGAAATATCTCTTCACTTCGCCTTGGGATGTTTTTCAACTTACTAGCATTTCCACAGTTATTGAAAGCTTTCCCGTGCCTGCCAGTTGCATGAATGTCTTGTGTGGCAAGTGCAATGGACACACTGTGCTCAAAGAGCCGAAAATGCTTCTCACCCGGAAGCATCCTAAGCCGAACCAAAAATCGAACTCGCAACCTCCGGATCAGAAATCCTCCAATCGCATTGTGCCGCACTCAAAAAGAAGAGAGAAGCATTCGGGGAAATGTTACAATCGAGGAATTGTTTCATTCGGGGAATTGTTACATTCGGGGAAATGTTACATTCGGAGAATTGTTATTCGGGGAAATTGCATTCGGGAAAATTGCATTCGGGGAATTGGTTTTCGGGGAATTGTCGTACAATCGTTTAAAATAACGAAACAGTCGACGCATCTTTTCAAGTACGAGCGCAATGGCAGCAACCTCAAAAACTGAAAATCTTTTTTAATCCAAGCGCAGCGTAGCAAAGATGGAAAGATTATTAATGTTTTAAATTGATTCTGGAGGGATTCCACTCATCATACCACAGCAAAACCCAGTGTGCCACTAATGCAGATAACAGCAAAATGTGAGTCCGATGCCGATGGTAGTTACGTGCGAATCGCAACACCATACCCAATGGAAATGCATCTCTATCTATCTATTTCTAGGACACCTACAGCGATTTCATTATTTTCCAGCATTTTCACACTTCGACAAAGATGGTATGCGGCATCCAACAGCACCGAAATTTTCTGCAAAATTGAACTTCATCCGGTCTTTAAATTATTGTTCCCGCATTACCGCAGAATTGCTATTTAATTTTCATTTATTTCCCGATAAACTGTTCAATCGCATTGAAAATTGTTGATCCTCTTTGCTGGTGTGTCGGTTTGAAGCGGACAGCACACCAACCTCACCGGGATATGGTGTGATGAGGCTTTTAATGCATGCGAGAGAAATTGCTACTGCAGTTGTGGGTGTCAGTACCCTTTGTCTTATTACGTTCAATCATAGCGCAGTTCTGCTACTACAAAGCTGCTGCCAGTGATGCAGAAGAGGCAATCCTTCATTGAATTGAAACTTGATACCACGGTTAGTGTGTTATACTGTCAATCATTTTACAGAAATTTTCAATACAAGTTTCGAAATAGAATATATGCGTTCCTGGCAGCGACCGGCTTCTATTGAATACTTATACTTATGCATGATGCAATTATAATACAGTATGGATCAACTTTAGAGGATAATCCATAATTAACGCCACACAAAATTTGGCTAAAATGTCTCCAATGTTTTGTTTTTTGTGTAAACATTTAAAATTGACAACCAAACTGAAGGCAATTGATGTTTTGTTCCACCCACAAACAAAAAATATCTTGAAAAGATTCATTACTTGAAAAAAAAAGTATTTTCTTTACTCATATAACAGATCATTCCCTTGTGATAAAGATTTTTAACAGAATTCGTTGGTTGGTTAAAAGCACCAGTCTAGCGTACTGAGGGTCGTGGGTTCGAGTCCCATCGAAGGAAAGGTGGTAACCTTCAATACATCTTTCAAATCAAAATCTTTCACATATTTCACATATACACCCAGGGCCGGATTTATGGGGGGTCGGGGGGGCCGTGGCCCCGGGCCCCCACATATCTTATGTGCCAAAACTAACCTTTTTTGTACATTTTGGGACCCCCACATACCGTCGGCCCCGGGGCCCCCTTCCGGCTAAATCCGGCCCTGACACCTTTGAATTCGTTTCCAGGATTCAATCTGTTTTGGAAAGAATATTTACTTTCAGTTTAATTTAAAGAACAATTCAGTTGACTCTTGCAAAAGTCCATACAGATATTAGCACTAAGGCATTAATGTGTTCAGTATCTTGTGCTTCATATATGAAATGTAAACTCAACATGTATATCGGTATGATTTTATTTATTTTTAGGTGTATTTTCTGGGAAATGTCCCGCAGGAAATTCTTTTCAATGTAGGCGAAGCGGGAGCAAAAAAGCATTTAACACAATTCTTAATGATTCTTTGTGTCTGTCTTGAGTAAGTTGAAAATCCTCAATACACCTTAGCCAAAAGCGATATCTCTTAATAAAATAGGTACATGCGTTGTCTTCACAACCCAATAAGCTTTCCTTCTCACGATCGCTAATCAAATTGCCATTATTTGCACCATGATAATAAAAGTTGGATTGAAGTCATCACACAAGATCCCTTTTACACATGTTCTCATGTTGTTTCTTATGGCAAACAAGCACTTAAACTGAAAATATCTATAAAAACCGATGAAAATCCCCCTTGCGACAATGGTGCCTTTCTCGTGAATTTTAAAAGATGATATGGTAACATTGAATAGAACACTCTTTTCTTTTGTATACATTTTCGTTTTTCAGTTTACTACATCGATCAACTTTTATACCAAGTGTGTCAATAAAATCAGCACTGTTCAATTTAAGAAAAAATAATAAAATTCGTTGCGATACAATCGGTTATCGCTGCCAGCAAATGTATCTCATCTATTGAAAAAAAATCTCCTAAAAATGCCAACCCGGGTAACCCATCAAATATTTGGTCTTGAGTGATTTTACAGCCTGTCGGTCCACCTTGACGGACGAGAAAGGCAAAAACGAAAGTGTAGGTACCATTGAAGCAATTTATCTTCGTTCATTTAGCGATGAAAAGCATCCATTAACTAGAGAACATCTCCAGCTCTTTGGCTCAAGGTTTTTGTGCGCCAAAACCTGCAGGATACCCTTACGGCAGCAACATAAAACATCAGTTCATCGCTGGCTGGCTGGGCAAAAACGAAACATAACTACCTAGCGCTTAATGCAATATCAACGACCGACTGGTTCTGGTTGGATTCGTCCATAAATCACGTAACACCATGAAGGGGTGGGGAGCACGCTAAAATGTGACATTCAAGTTGAAATTGTAGATACTTCATTTAAAATGCGTAAAAAACGACGACAGCGACTGCAAAGTTTAATGCTCGTAATAAATGGATGCCGTTCTACCACTTTACCAACAAGATATTCACACACGCTGGCCCCGATGTGGTATGTATACGGTAGGCGTTCCTTCTCTGCAAATTGGAGCTTCTTAGAGTCGCAGCTGCTAACTGGGAGAAATCTAATCTTTCGTTTGTGGATAAATAAAACAAACGCATTGGTTTATGCTTTATTCATGGTACGGAATGTATAATGTGTGCAGTGTAAAGTTGTTTTAGCACACTTTGGTGCCACATTTCTCCAGGCGCAATCCGTGCAAAATTAAACAAAACATTTGCTTAACGTTGTGTCTATGAGTACGGGTTCAGTGATTCGTACTGTGGATGGCCATGTGCTTGAACAAACCTAAAGTAACAGTTGGCTTGTGCTACTGAATAGTAACAGATTTAGTAAGAGTAGTGAACAAAAACACAGAACTGTTATCGTCGAAATCACTAGTCTGCATTCATTAATATCATCTCGGAAATACGAATGTGAATTTCCATAGGAGTATCATGGTGCTTTATTGCATGATGGTCATTGTTCAGTAGGTTGACGACAAATAAATAAATAAACAAGTAGGTTCAATCTTATTTTCCGAAAATCTGAAATTTGAGTAACTCTTACACGCAGAATATTTGTTGTGAAAGACGGAATTATGCGTTTATTATATAGTATGAGAAAAGTCCGACCACGTAATGCAATGTATTTTTAAGTGTATTGTTTTCAGGTTTATGCCTTTCTCGTACAACAAAGTTACCAAAAGGCAATCATTTAACTACGAAAACGAACTTTTTATAGAAGCCTCGGAGACCCATAGCGTTTTAAACCAATCGACTAAACTCAACGAACGGAGCAAATGTCTGTCTGTCCGTGTGTGTATGTGTGTGCACAAAAGCAAAGAAAATCATTAGACAGCTTTTCATATAGTAATCTTCAACCGATTTTCTCGCAACAAATTTCATTCGACAGGGGGTAAAGCCTAATTAATCACTATTGAGTTTGATAACGATCGACCGTTGCGTTTAAAAGTTATAAAGAAGATGGTACATCAAGCCATATTAGCACCGTATAAGGTTTGTGTCGTGGCTAAATGCGAGAAAGGCATTATCACTACACGGTGAATTATGTTGAGCTTTCTAGAGAGGTTTCAAAATTCGCTCGATTACTTTCATGTGCAATATTATTTTAATATCATCCTTCTGCTTCTTCGACTTCGAAAAAGATGAGAATTTTGAGCTTCGTACAAATAAGTTTTATGTAATTTGCTTTAAAAGTCCAACTAACTTGCACTGGCACGTCTTAACTGGAAAATTCTGTTACAATAATATCTCGATTTTATCACCCCCTGGTGATAAATCGGGTAAACACTGTATTTTAACATTATTCACGCTGCACATTTTCGCGCTGCTATATTAAATACAATACAATATTAAATACATTTCTACAATACAATATTAAATACATTTTCCTTCACATTTGAAGTATTTTGAATGTAATTTATCGTGGAACGTATACCTCCGAATCAGCTCATTTTTATATCAGTTTGTGATGGATGCATCTCACGATGCGCATCTTGGTATTTAACTTAAAAATAAATATATCCGTAACACTAACGCACGATCCTGCAAACACAAATCAAAAATACTTCTTTGTTCCCCGACAAGAAAAGAAATCACACCGTGCACGCCTGGAAGCACTAATCAATTACTTTCGCTGTGCATGTCTGGTGGCATATGCAAACTGTCGACATACGCGTCCAATCTTACACTAAATTAATTCATTTACCCTCCGACGAACACTGCACCGAGAAATGCACATACCCAGACCTCGAGACTATTTTGCGTCCTATCACGAACACGTCCAGTCTTGCGCTAATTTATTTACTCACCGACCGCACAATGCACGAACCCGGATCTCGCGACTATTTTGCTTCTTAATATGAACGAGTACAATCTTGCACTTCTGTCGTTCAGCCGAATCCTTTGGCCGAAAATGCCGTTTTGTCAAAATAGTCGTTTGGCAAAAAGGGTTATTTGGGCGAAATGGACAACCATTCGGTTGAATTGATAATTTTGTCGGGAAATCCCTTTGTCCTAATGGTTATTTGGTAAACATTTTCGGGCCAAATGGCTCTTTCTGCCAAAAGACCATTTCTACCAAACTGGATTTTCTATGATCTATTCGGTCAAACGACATTTTCGACCAAAAGACCTTTTTGGCCAAACAGAATGTTCAGCCAAGACCAGTTTATAGGGCAAACAATTATTTGGGCCAGATTACCAGTTTGGCCGCAAATTTCCTTCAATTGTATATCGACAACCTTTTGGCCGAGATCGTCGTATAGCCGATATGGACATAAGGCCGAAATGTCGTTTGGCCGAACTGCTCATTTGGTTAATAGATTCGTTTGCAACTCGATTCGTTTGGCCAAATAGGTAATTTGGCCGAAAATGCTGACCATTCTATTCGAACGGCATTTTCGGCGACATTACTTAATCGGTCAAAAGCCCATTTCGACGAAACGACCTGTTGGGCAATCGCTTAGGCCAGAAGAAATTTTCGGTTAAACTGTCTTAGATCTAATAACCGTTCCGCCTAACTCTGTTTACTAACTGTTTAGCTCTGCTCTGCGTCTCCACAAAAACCACAGGAAGGATTATCAGTTAGTCGGAAGGCATCGTTGGATCTGGATTCACTCTGACAAGGGATGCGACTGTGTCATTTTTTACACAATAATTTTAACTAACTATGATTCGGCCGCATGAAGCAGAACAAACTAACTACAGTGAACTCTCCCAAACTCGATGTTCTGTAACTCGATATTTTCCTTTACTCGATGAAATTTGAAGTCCGTTAAGGACATAGTTGGAAGAGTACCACGATGGCAGCCAATATGGCACCGGACCTTCCACGGGCCAAGCCCACACCTCCCGCACTCTTCTCCCACCAACATTCGAATGCATCGAACAGCATCGAACAAAAGTTTAATATTCAAATTACTAACCTGTTCACAACATATTTCCTTACTTCCCGTGATAATGAACATGTTTCTTCAATGAATCCTATGTATTCCGGCTTGAATTGTAGCATAAATCAGCAGTTTCGTGCCAATTTAATAGCCGTTCGCGATTTGGTGCGTTCATCACTGCACTTTACTTCTTCTCAAAGGGCATTGGAAAAATCAATTTTTTACTCACTTTTCCGCACATGAGCAGCCCGAAATGTTGATAGAATGCAAATTAAACGCCACTTTTTGGAATCACTCACTTATTTGAACCGAAAACTTAGTATAAACTGTTAGTTTTGCCCGAAAAAAACGATTAAAAACTGATCGCGAAGCGAATGTAAACACCGCGGTGCACCGGCACCGTCAGCAGCAAACTAATAAGTAGGGTGGCTCAAAAAATAATTTTGCTTCGCCACGCTCAGTTGATTATGATTTATAATTTGGGTGTCATCCAATGGTTTGGGCTGGTTTGAATAGAGGCTTACCGTGCGCAGGTCGTTTCAGGTTTGTATGACAGTTGATATGGCGAGGTTGAATTTAACATTATTCTGATTCTGGCACCCCGTCATTGGGCGATGGCGAGGGGCGAGACCATATGACTGGATGAAATATTTAAGAGCTTCAACTCCATAGACAATCCATATTGAATGGTCGTTGCAATAGTTCGGAGTCGATTTTAATCGAGGTTGCGATTCTTTCGCATGATAATTAGGCTTCTCAGAAGGCATCAGTGAAACGTGCAATTCAACAAAATACCCAGAATTTGTCTGTGATATCTATCGCACCAGGGGCAGATACTTCTAGTCTAGTCTAGTCTACACTATCGTACCAGGAGCAGATACTTCATACAAAAAGTGTGACATAAGGGTGAGTGCTATATTTGCGTTACGTAATCAATGGATCTTTCCTGCGGTGTGGTTTCCGTTCACTGAAGTATCTGGAATGTTGCTTTCAGCTATGTGGGTTCTCTTTTCGCCAGCGTTTGGAGAGAAAGCGCCGTAGCCAGTGTAATAAAAGGTTTAGTTTCCCATTCTAGTTTTCATACAGTTGTCTAGGGCCGAAAACCTCATTAATAAAGACAATAAAAAAAAAGTTTTCATACAAACTTAAACCGGCTTGCGCTCAACCAGTTTTTGTTCAAATCGGTTTTTTGAGGACACTCGGAGCTTGGGACGGAATCGAGTGAGCGTGGTGGTGCTGCAGCACATGTGTCGTTTTTTGAACCACCCTACTAATATTCTTTGTTTTTTTTTTTATAAATACGACACCAATACTACTACAGTATATGAAAGTTTTTATTGTACCAATACTATCAAAGCTTTGTTTTGGTACTCAACCCACCTTCACCTTAAATCTAGCATACTGCGTTACCTCCGTAAGTCGATACCTCCCTTACTCGATATTCTCTAAGTCGAAGTAATTTTCCAATGCATTTACACCTCGCTAACTCGATGTTGTCAGAAACGGTTCACATGCACGATAAACACGGTGTCGGGCCATTTGTCCGAATTCCGTTTGACCAAATGCCATTTAGCTGAAAAGTTGAGAATTAATCTAAATTTTGAGTAGTGAAAAGTGAGTAATGATGAGTGAGCAGCTGGAGTGAGAAATTCGAAGTGAAAAGTGTGAAGTGGAAAGTGAGAAGTGCCCAACGGTGCCCAACATGTTTCGGACAGCAGAACAAAGGGAACCGAAGCGACAATATTTATCTTGTAGATATCTTTTGTGGTTATGCAGGGAAATTGATGAATAAACCTATTAGCATTATATGCAATGTGATTTTAATGAAATTCGTATCGTCAGGCATGTTTATGCGATGTGCAGTTGTATGGGACGTCTGTTTGTCTATAAGCAGTCTGGTGCACAATTTCTTCAACAATGCTTTGAATTGCTAAGAACAATGCTGAATTGCTTTGAAAGGCTAAGATTACATTTTGTATATGTTTATGAAGCATTTCATTTTTTTTACGGAGCACTGTTTTTAGTTTAAGGAGCATCCCGAGCAACACACATGTTGTAAATCAGTTTATGATACTCTTATATGACCAAATTTGGTCACATATGAGTTATTTCAACCAAATCAACGTGAATTGTGCTACTAGGGATTTTCTCAGGTTAAGGAGCATTTTTTATTGGTTTAAGGAGTATTTCTTCTTTTTAGGGAGCATTTTCCTGTTGAATAGGGTTACCAAGCAAAACAATCAGCTTCATACTCCAGGGGCTATACAATGGTGCATAAGATTCTACTTTATGACAGCCAATTTCAAGGTACTTTTGCAACTATTTCACAATAATTCTTATATCAATATACTGCGCAATTATCATTATTTAAATAGCAAATCTTTGTTTTTCTAAGGAGCATTTTCAATTGTTTACGGTACATTTTTTTCGTTTCTACGGTAGACTTTTCAAATATTTACGGAGCATTTTATATATTCCAAGGTAATTTGTTCAATAATTTGAGGAAAAATGATCAGATTTTTTAAGGAGCATTTTTCAATTGTTATGGGATAATGATGATTGTTTCATGATGCATTTACCATTTTCCCATGCAAAAATGGTAACCTGGCTTAGAAACCTCGCAGTCAATAACTGTGGAAGTGCTTAATGAACACTAAGCTGCGAAGCGGCCCGTTCCCGGTGTGGGGATGTAATGCCAATAAGAAGAAGAAGAAGAAGTACGGAATGAGGGGTGAGAGGTGAGAACTGAAAAGTGCGCCATGATAAGTGATAAGTGCGAACACAGGACCGAGGAGTGAGAAGTAAGAAGTGGTATGTGAGAATTGAAAATTGTGAAACTAGTTCTTATTCCTTCCAATTAGCTTATTTCTTATTTATGCTTTCTTCTTCCTTCTTTTTTATTCTTCTTTCACCTATTTCCTTCAGTTCAATCAAAGTTAATTGGCTATATTCCGGGTATTTAGTCACCCGACTTGGACATTAATTTACAATGTTCTGAAAACTCATATGTGAATATGTACATTATGTGAAAGATATTGATTTGAAAAACGTATTGGAGGTAACCACTTTCCCTTCGATGAGACTCGAACGCACGACCCTCAGTATTTACTTTTTTCTCTTTCTTATTCCCTCTTCATTCTACCACAGAGAACAGACATTGAGGCCCATAAAAAGTTGTTGTTGACGTGTATAAAGCTCCTCAGTGCCGTCAATGCAGACTGCCCGACATACGAACCCAATCTCACCAAGCGATGGCGTTGGCTTATTATTATTATTTATTCAGACTAAGGCCGAAGTGGCCTGTGCGGTATATAAGAGTCTTCTCCATTCGGCTCGGTCCATGACTACACGTCGCCAACCACGCAGTCTACGGAGGGTCCGCAAGTCATCTTCCACCTGTTCGATCCACCTTGCCCGCTGCGCACCTCGCCTTCTTGTGCCCGTCGGATTGTTGTCGAGAACCATTTTCACCGGGTTATTGTCCAACATTCTGGCTACGTGCCCGGCCCACCGCAGTCGTCCGATTTTCGCGGTGTGAACGATGGATGGTTCTCCCAACAACTGATGCAACTCGTGGTTCATTCGCCTCCTCCACGTACCGTCCGCCATCTGCACCCCACCATAGATGGTACGCAGCACTTTCCTTTCAAAAACTCCAAGTGCGCGTTGGTCCTCCACGAGCGTCGTCCAGGTCTCGTATCCGTAGAGGACTACCGGTCTAATGAGCGTTTTGTAAATTGTCAGTTTGGTACGGCGGCGAACTCTATTCGATCGGAGCGTCTTGCGGAATCCAAAGTATGTACGATTTCCAGCCACTATGCGTCTCCGAATTTCTCTGCTGGTATAATTTTCGGCACTCACCAGTGAGCCCAAGTACACAAATTCTTCTACCACCTCGATTTCGTCACCACCGATGCAAACTCGCGGTGGGTGGCTCACATTGTCTTCTCTTGAACCTCTACCTATCATGTACTTCGTCTTCGACGTGTTGATGACTAGTCCGATCCGCTTGGCTTCCCTCTTCAGTCTGATGTAGGCTTCCTCCATCTTCTCAAAGTTACGTGCCATAATATCTATGTCGTTGGCGAAGCCAAATAGCTGAATGGACTTATTGAAAATTGTACCACTCGTGTTAATCCCTGCTCCCCTTCCAAAGCGATGTTGAATAGCAGAAACGAAAGACCATCACCTATGCGGGTTTCGAAGGGACTCGAGAAAGCCCCTGAAACTCGAACTACGCCCATCACCCGATCCATCGTCGATTTTATCAACCGTGTCAGTTTATACGGAAATCCGTGTTCGTGCATTAGCTGCCATAGCTGGTCCCGATCGATTGTATCATATACGGCTTTGAAGTCGATGAATAGATGATGTGTAGGCACGTTGTATTCGCGGCATTTCTGCAGTACTTGGCGAATGGCGAACACCTGGTCCTTGGTGGAGCGTTCGCCCATAAAACCAGCCTGGTACTGCCCCATGAACTCCCTTGCAATTGGTGCTAGTCGATGGCATAAAATTTGGGAGAGTACCTTGTAGGCGGCGTTCAGCAATGTGATTGCGCGGTAGTTGCTACAATCCAGCTTATCGCCCTTTTTGTAGATGGGACACACGACACCTTCCATCCACTCCTGCGGCAAACTTCCTCCTCCCAAATCTTGGTAATGACCCAGTGCACCCGGATAAAAATTTACAGTACCTTGTATGGCATAATCAATTAAAATACATTAGATTGTATAATAAATAATACAATCTATTGTACGTTTATTGTAGATTTCTCACGGTTGAAAAAAAGCTTTATTGTACTTACTTTACAAGCACAGTAAATTTTAATGTTACCGATACATCCTATTATATTTTTATTGTTCGCTTATGTTTTGTATTGCGTATTCAAAAACTAAACAAATTATAAACATATTCTATCTGAGAGATCAAAAGATCCTTCATAAAGGAAAAAATAACACAGTTTTAGAATATTTTATTGATTCATTATATTGATGAAAAAACAATGGGCAACAGTAAAATAACAATAGCTTTTATTATTAAATAAAAAAAAAGTTATTCCAATTTTTCCCTATATTTTTTTATTGCGGGTCTTCAAATGTTCATGTTAAGAATAGTGTTAGTCAAGTCGAGTCAAGTACAAGACACTGAAGACGACCACACAGTTGTGGTCGAAATACGTATCTGCACAGATAACAGATATTGAGGCTGGCATCCGATACGTGTGTAAACATCCGCAACCGTTTATTCAAATGTATTTTAAATTGGGACCGCGTTTGGCAATCGATTGGAGATGGCGCAAGGATCATTGTTATTGAAAACGCAGCCCAAATGCGGCTGTCAAACGTATTGGCTGCGTTCGACGGTTGTTAATCAGCTGCATCCTTATGTACTGCCGCAATCAGTTGAGTAGATGGCAGTAGTGGGCCAACGTATATCAATTCAAAAGTTTACACAGGATTTTCAATAAAATTTGTTCCAGCTTCAATATCTGTTATCTGTGGTATCTGCAAAGATAACGAAAATTAACTGGTGGAATTAAATGGACAGTACTTAATTCGTCTTAGACGGTTTAATTCATTCCACTAAAAGAGCTTAATATATTTTTCCGAAGAATAGTTTGTATTTTTTTAAATAAAAAATAACTAAAACTTTTGCTTTCATTTTTTTCGTAGAAAGAGTGAATTTATTTGAGCGTGTACAGTTTGTTTATGATTTGTAAAAAAATGGAATGTTGTGGTTGGGAGCCAGCGAAGGATCATTGGCCGCGTTATCCATAATAATGGTGAGTATTGAGTGTTATTGCTTTTTGCATTGAAACTTTTCGTTTCGTCACTGAAAGCATTGACACTTGTCTTCAGCGACTGCTTCCGCGATAGAGCATTTGCACATTTCATTCACTCATACATCTATATTGCTGTCAAAATGTACATTTGACAATTAAATTTTCAGCTAAAAGCTCTATTTTTTGACACCGGTGCACTCACACAACCAATCGACATCAGTTGTCAGAAAATCAGGAGTACCAACTTGACCACCATCTCCTTGTCGCCGAGTCTGGCGCTGAGTGCTCGGCGCGGAAACCCAAAGGTGGGAATAAAATTTTGGGGCTTATGCGCAATATCATCATATATATTTAATATGTACCGGATGATTTTGATGCCGGGGAAATATTTCAAATCCCTTTCGGAGGGTTCTTAATTTTTACCACCGAAGCAGAGAGAACGTTTTTGTTAACAACTTAATCTATTTTCAGCTATTGAGCTCTGTTTGGAAACAACAATAACAAATTACCTTTCGGAGTGGATGAGCCGGCTGGTTTCAGTTGATTTGGATTCGGATTTGGCTAACCGGTGGCTCGACTGGATTCAGGCGGATTGATCCTAAGTGAGTCTGTTATGAATATTTTTTAAATTGCGACAGGGATGGCAGTGAATTACGCAAACTTTGGTTAGTCTGATTTACGACGATTTACGAATCGGTTGATCGAATTATTTCACATTCAATTCGTTAGAAACAGTGTATTATATGTGTAATACCGTTTCAGAGTTTACACGGATGCTCAGAGCTGGGGGTTGCTCAACCGATTGGCAAAGTATCATGACAAGACTCCTTATCTGCACAAAAAAAAATCCGTCTTTCAAGTCAATGTTCTATCCAACATCTTGAAAGCCAAGCGATTCAAGCGGACTCTTATTTGAAACTGCCCAGAGGTTCCCAGATGAAATCGACGCAGAGAATCGAATTATAGCGAACTGGATGTAGTTCCGACCAAGAGCGTGATGAATGCCTAGACGTAAATTTCACGTGAGGTACCTCTTCCACGGTTACATCGTCTTTTGGTGGACCATTTCAACGCCAGCAGCATGAGTACAAGAAATACGGAGACACATCGTGGCTAGAAATCGTGCATATTTTGGACTCTACTTTTTTTTTGCATTTCACAACAAATGTGATTTTTTCTCTGTTAGTAAAATAAATTGTAAAATACTCAATTGTATTGTATTTCTATTGTAATACTGAAGTGAATTTTATTTTAAAACTTGTTGTACGTCTATGGTAAAAGAATAAAAAAAGTGAAGCATAACATTTAAAACACATTGTTTTCTACTGTTTCATCCATAGAAATCATCCCATTGATTAACCGTAAAATCAATTGTTTTGCTCTAAATTTTGTATGAAAAAATTTCGAATTTTTTATTGTAAAGATACATAACAACCCCTATTTTTTAATGTAAAAGTCCCATTTACCATTCATTTTATCGTGCAAAACCATAAATTCTAATGCAATTTTATTGTAAAATTTGCATTATAATCAATGGTAATTATTATGTACTAAATGGTGTTGTAGCAGCAAAATTTATGGTTTTTCTATGATATTTTTTATCCGGGCAGCGCTCTAGCCAGTGCCTCACCACCGTGTTTAAATAGCTCTCCTGGTAGTTGGTCAACCCCAGGGGCTTTGTTGTTCTTCAGCCGGCCAATCTCCTCCTGCATTTCTTGGAGATCCAGAGCCAGTAGAATTATGTCCTGCGCGCGTTCCCCAGGTCCATCACTATACCGCCATCTTCGTCTGCCACATCGCCATTCAGGTGCTCTTCGTAGTGCTGCCGCCACCTTTGGATCACCTCACGCTCGTTCGTAAGAAGGTTCCCGTTTATGACCTTACACATATCAGGCTGTGGCACGTGGCCCTTGCGTGAGCGGTTCAACTTCTCATAGAACTGTAAGAAGTTAGAAGTGAGAATTAAAAAGTGCGGAGTGAGGAGTGAGAGGTGAGAACTGAAATGTGAGCCATGTTAAGTGATAAGTGCGAACAGAGGACCAAGGAGTGAGAAGTAAGAAGTGGAATGTGACTGGTAAGAAGTGAGATGTGATAATTAAAAATTGTGAAACTAATCCTTCAAATTCGCTTATTTCTTATTTTTGCTTTCTTCTTCCTTCTTCTTTATTCTTCTTTCATCTATTTCCTTCAGTTTAATCAAAGGTAATTGACTATATTCCGGGTATTAAACCACCCGATATGGACATTAATTTACAATGTTCTAAATGTGAAAGATATCGATTTGAAAAATGTATTGGAGGTAACCACTTTCCCTTCGATGGGACTCGAACCCACGACCCTCAGTATTTCCTTCTTTTTTCCTCCTAGTTCCCTCTTCTTCATTCTACCACAAATAACAGACATGGAGGTCCATAAAAAGTTGTTGTTGACGTGTATAAAGCTCCTCAGTGCCGTCAATGCAGACTGCCCGACATACGAACTCAATCTCACCAAGCGATGGTGTTGGCTTACACTACACAGAAAAAAATAATGAAAACTAATCAGCGCGTAAAAAATACAGGCGCGGAAAATTACACTATTCTGAACATACATGAATCTTTCCCATCAATTTCCCCCTAAATGTATGCCATTTGTATAGCATTATGCCAATTAGTCGACTAAATAGTGACATAATGCAATACAAATTGCATACATTCAAGAGAAAATATCGTTTAAGATTAGGGGAAGTGAAGGTAGCACGCCCATAGGGGTTAAAACGCGCCACCCCTGAATAAGGTTAAATATCCCCATTTTGATTATTTTCAATAGTCTATACGATAAAGCAATGAAAAATATTGCCATTGGATACATATATTTCATGATTTTTCTCTAGTTATACATGAAAAACTGGAAAAAAACGATTTTTGCGTGTTTTGATGCAATTCTAGCTCGGTGGAATTTAGTCTTTCTGTCGCTGTTATACATTGATAAATTAATAATTGAGCCATGAGCCATGCCCAGTCAACCACAGATCGTATAGGAAAATATATATTTGATCGCATATGTTCCCGTTTTTTATCACACTCGTATAAAATTACTTATAAGGGTAGCCCAAATATGATTACTATCGTATTTTATACCAGCATATGGAATATTTACGATTGTGTTCAAAAAAGTCTTATAACGATATAAACAATATCCACTTAATCAGATTAAATCGCAAATATCGTAAATCCACATATGTGGTGCATTGAAAATCGTATACGGATGTGCGTTGTGTGTATATAGTTTTTACTCCAGCTCGCTGGTCAAAACCCACTGTATCTCAGCGACAAAATAAATATCATTTCTACTTACTTCACTCCATACGATGTAACTTAATTCTACTCAATAAATGTTGTTTTTTAATTCCATTCTTTTAATCCTGTCAATTTGTACTCCGTACCACTGCCAAACATCGAACAAAACAACTAAACTTCAACCAAATGAAAATAACTCAGAGGTAAACACGGCGAAATCTAATACCACTGATGTTGACATTTCATCATCGTTTATATGTCGGTAGAATCGTTTGAAATGCTGCGTAATCGTTTTATGTATGGACATTGTCGGAACAATTACAAACAGTTTCCATATAAGACTCAAGCTACATTTGTACGTACAACAACATGATTCTCGAATCGTATAAATGTAATAGACATCGTTTACTGCAATATCATCGCAACACTAGAGTTTTATCTAGATTATGATTGTCAAAAATTTGCTGCTCTTCAAGAGTTGCTGTATAGCACATCGGTAGAGCAGTAGCCTCTAGATCCAAAGGTCAAATGTTCGAGACATGATTATTTACAATTATTTTTTCAAATGTTTACTAAATCGTAATAAAGCTTACAAAAACTCAAGAAAGTCGTTGTTTAGTGCATATATGGCCTCCACTTTGGTAGGTATATAGCGATTCAGTGCATTATATACAAGTTTTCTTGCTTGTATATGACAACTTATATCAAAACCTATACGTATCAAAATGTTAACTGGGTGCTGCTTACTCGTGTTCTTTATGTTCCACACGAAATCGTCGTCAAAAATGGTTTTAAAACGATTTTATGGGCCTTCAAACTTCTGAGGTCGGTGTGGGGCATTACGCCCATGCTCATTTCGTATGACCGAAACAGCTGAAACATTCGGTTAATTGCCTTAATGTAGGCTATTAAAATGAAAATCAGTACGATAAGCACATGCGCGTTTTAACCCATCCACTGGCGCATCTCACCCCGCATGGTTTCAAAATCATTTTTTTTCGGGTGCTTTTTAAAAATCAAATTTCTGTGCAATAAAATGGACAATTAGATATCTGTTACGGTAGTCAGTCGCAGATATGCTGTTCTTCAGTATGCGCTGATGAAAACTGGCTGAAATGGTGGTTTTCATTGATAAAAATGGCATTTTCCTTAACGTGGGCGTCCTACCCCCAGTTCCTCTACGCTCTTTTTGGCATTCCCTTTATGTGCATTACTTTCGTGTAAATTTCAACAACTTTTTATATCTGTGTACGTAAACAAGGTGATGCTACCACCGGAATGAACACTAGCGCTAAAAAGTAAAAAACGGCAATTTTTTTACCAAAATTATCATCACACTACTTCAAAATGACCAGTGCAAAATTTTACGCAAGCGCACGAATGAAGATGAACGTCTGTTCTCTGTGCTTCAACTTACTTTCTTTTTACTTTTCCATTAACATTTCCCATGTTTTTATTTATTTCTTCCCTCTTCCTTTCACTCTCTTCCGATTTCTTCCTTCTCTCTTAGAAATAAGTGAAAGGTAAGAAGTGACACTAATAAAACGCGACGCGAGACAAGACATAACACTTATCGTTTTTACACTCGTCAACTAAGATTTTGTGAAAGAACGCTACCTTGAGCAGACGCTAGAGTTTCTGAACACCCAACACAGCTCAATTAAATTCACTGTTGAAAAAGAGGTGGATGGCAAACTTCCCTTTCTTGACCTTATGATCATGAAAACAGAAGACGGCACACTAAAGTTTGGAATATATCGAAAACCCACATCAACTGATCGGTACATAACATCTGACTCAAATCATTTTGGTGCTCAGAAACAAGCAGCGTTCCACTCTATGGCACATCGACTGTACAACGTACCCATGGATAAACCAGAATTCGAAGAGGAAGAAAATAAAATCTACAACGCAGCTGAAATGAACGGGTACGACAGGAAGTTTGTGGAAACAATTCTCCGAAAACACAAACGAAAAAGGCACCGCCAGGAAATCACAACACTGGAACCAGCAGCAGAGAAAAATAGAAGAATAAGTCTACCGTTTTATCCCAGAATAACCAACCCAATTAAGACCGCACTTCGACGACAGGGACTACACGTAGTACACAAAAGCGAAAACACTTTACGTGATTTACTGTGTAACCTGAAGGATATGGTTCCATCAGAAGAGCAGTCAGGAGTTTACCGAATCTCCTGTGATGACTGTTCTGCAGTCTATATCGGTCAGACCCGCCGCAAAATTAAAGTTCGTTTAAGGGAACACAAAAAGTGCTGTGGAAACACTGAAAATACACGAATCGAGCGTGGCCGCACATGCAGTAAACTGTGGTCACAACATAAACTGGGAGGATTCAAAACTGTTGAGAGCAGTAAGAAAAAACTCCCAGCTCAACGCATGGGAGTCGATGTTCATCACAAACTCCAAGGAACCGCTGATGAATGAAGACGAGCCACCCATCGTATCCAACCTTTCGGGCTGACCGAAAGAACATTCCCTAACAACAATCGCAACCGAACGTGTACGAGCAACGTACGAAAAGTAGTCAGTTGGACATAGTCCTGATGATGGGCAACATCGCGCCCGAAACCGGTCGACTTAAAAGGTAATTTTAAAAAATCTTAGTTGACGAGTGTAAAAACGATAAGTGTTATGTCTTGTCTCGCGTCGCGTTTTATTAGTGTCGTGTTGTTTTTACGTTAGCATAAACCATAAAAACCAAAAGAAGTGACAAGTGGGGATTGACAATTGAGAAGTGAGCAGTGCTGGAAATGAGAAATTCGAAGCGATAAGTGAGAAGTGAAAAGCGAGGAGAAGAAAGTGGAAAGTAAGAAATAAAAAGTAACATTAGTAAGTGAGAAGTGCTAAGTGTGTGCTGAGCAGTGATAGGTGAAAAGTGAGGAGTGAGGGGTTAGAGGTGAGAATTGAGAAGTGGGAAATGAGAATTGAGTAGTGAGAAGGGAGAGATGAGTGAGAAGTGGGATGTGACTAGTGAGAAGTGACTAAGTACTCACTTTCATTTCTCAGTATTTAGATATTAATAATCCAGCGGATGGGTGCTGCGCCAAAATTTGTCAACTGGTTAAAATCATACCTAATTAATCGACGTCTGTCTGTGAAGATTGGTGGAGCTCAGTCCAATTCCTTCTCGAATTTTTCCGGTGTTCCTCAGGGCAGCAACCTAGGCCCTTTGCTGTTATCCTTGTTGATCAATGATGTTTGCGCTGTTCTCCTAGAGGCTGCCGACTTCTGTATGCAGATGATCCTACAATATATATCGTTATAAAGTCCCTCGAAGACTGTTTGAAACTCCAGAAACTTGTTGATGCCTTTGCAGAATGGTGTGGAATCAACTAGATGTTAATCAGTACTAAAAAATGCTCGATTATATCTTTCACCCGTAAAAAGAATGAATGAGTGGAACTATGATATATTGAAGGTGAAATAGTCGCGAGAGAATCAGTAGTTAAGGATCTTGGCGTTCAACTAGACACAAAACTGTCTTTTCGAGAGCATTACTCGTATGTTATTGCGAAAGCTAATCGAAATCTGGGATTTATCTTCAGAATATCAAATGAATTCAAGGATCCGTACTGCTTGCGAGCATTGTATTTCTCGCTAGTGCGGTCTGTACTTGAATATGCTGCTGTCGTGTGGAGCCCTTATTCTGAAAGCTGGACTTCGAGAATAGAAGCCGTCCAATCTCGTTTTGTTCGTTATGCGTTGAGGTATCTTCCTTGGCGTGACCCTTTCAACTTACCATCATACCGGAGTCGCTGCCGTTTGCTTGCAATGGACACATTAACTAGGAGACGTCAGGTGGAAAGAGTTCTGTTTATTCAAAAAGTGATAACCGGATATATTGATTCATCCTAGCTCAAATCAACATAAATGCTATTCCTCGTAACTTAAGACAAACGAACTTTTTAAGATTGGACTATAGACGCACTGGCTATGGTCAGAACGAGCCAATACGTATAATGTGTTGTATGTTTAATAGTGTTTACAGTTTATTTGATTTTTCTATAAGCACAAGTAATTTCAGACTACGATTGTTGTAATCTAATGCATTTGCCTAGCTTAAGTTTTATTCATGTAGACAATGATGTCAGATGAATGTACCAATTAATAAATAAATAAATAAATAAATAAAAAATAATACCTGTGGGAACATTCTCAACTGTCGATCTAAATGTACTGATCATTGAAAACGCAATTGGCAATCGTTTGAAGATGGCGCGACGATAATTGTTGTGCAAAATCCAACCCAAATGCGACTGTCAAACGTATGGGCTGGTTTTGATGCTTGCTAATAAGTTGCGTCCCTATGTACTTAAGCAATCAGTTGAGTAGATGACAGTGGTGGCTCAACGTATATTAATTAAAAAGTTTAAACATGATTCTTAATAAAATTTGTTCTAGCTCAAATATCTGTTATCTGTTGTATTCAGTTTCACTCACTTCAAACATCTCATTTCTCAGTTATCACTTTTCAATATCGGGCACTAACACAACTGTTGATCAATTATCTTTGTTGTTCATCGACGAGATAAAATCACAGCATAAATGCCCGTAGGCATATTCAAACTGTGGAGGTTCGCGCTTCGGACGATCGGAACGACTCGCAAGGTCAACTGGAGACTAGCATTAGTACCATTCCATCCAAAAAAACTACTTGCATTTAACTTCCAGAATTCCGAAGGACAAGTTATTGAAATGTTTAAGTTTTAAAAATCAAGACGCTACCAAGTGTTTGGTTTGAATATGTGACTTTTTTTTGCGATTTCTACGGAGACACTCATAAAACTCATTGCTTCAATTCTCCAAGAGACTACCTGAAGGAAAGTAAGAGAGTTTACTAAAACTTCGTTGAATAATCGGTTTTACATTTCAGTTCAATCGTACCTAGCTACATTATAAGTTCTCAAGGAAGTATTAAAAATAACTGTCAGGTTTGGGGAGCATCAGTTGTGTCCTATTTCTTCAATTCAGAAAAAACTTTTTGTTGAAATAATTAGTATTCAGTTAGTAGTTTATTGCCGAATCCTTGTAACTGATATCACTAATCTTTATGTTATGGCACATTTAATCTCATCACTTTTTATGCTAAACCAAATCCCCATTGTTTTACAAAACAAACACTGATCCAAAACCTTCCTTTTGTGTCCCTAATTGGCACACATATCAGCGGCTCCTACTCGTCGACCATGCTACATTTTTCTTTCTTATTCATCGCCATTTCAGCAACCTTCCCTTATTCGTTTGGTACAGAGCCCGAAATTATCATTTATAACGTTTCGAACGTAATTCCAAGATCAGAAGAACGTAATGTTTAGTTCAACTTGTGTTCTTTTTGGTTCAGATCATTACCGGAGTAGCCACTATACGATTTTTATCTCGATAACATAAGATGAAAAAGATTTTTTGTATTGAATGTTTCCAGAAATTTATCGAAGTTTTATAAATAGGCTAACTCTTCCGGATCTTCATTTCATAGCTCAATATTCCTCAAATAATAGAAAAAAAACAAGGAAAAGAAAAACAATTTGATTTGTTGCTTAATTTTGTGTTTTTTTAGCAGTTAGCATGCATGTTGGCAAAAAAACCGATGAAATTAATGATTTATTTCTTTCGAGAAGAGATGATGTTGATATCAGTGAGCTGGAGATGGAAATAGTTCTCCTACAAAACACCACCGAGGATTGAGACAAAGGTGAGACACCAACTATAGTTACTATTCTGTATCTTCAACTCAGTGCCCCCAACTCAATCCCCATTCATTGCAAGAATCATACAGGGCAGTCTTTCAACTGTACAAATAAGCTTCGTGCCTATGACTGCACTACTATTAAATGGGTCTCAAGATTGGCCACATCTCCCTACATTATATCAGCCCAAACACACTGAAGTCAAAATAAGAGGTGATATTAAATCACTTCCCATGGCTTAGAACCTGCTGTTTTCTACCACCTGGCATGTGCTTTACGAACAAAACAAGCGAGGCCGTCCTGATTAAACTTGTTGATAAGAAACGAACCTAAATTTTCAGTCAACGTAAACTGAATCAATTTGCATTAAAAACCTGATTTTGAAAACAAATTAACTAAATCAGTCTATTTTATCACTCTACTTCAAAATCCGCAATTTTAATCTATATCAAGTCCCCAATGGGCTTCCCTTTCCACAGTAACTGCCACTAAACAAACGAGCCGAACTGATTCGAACATTCCTCGACTTTTACCGACCGACTGTTTTCAGCACAGAAAAATGTATGATAAAATCGCATTCGTTGGGACTGGCACAGCTGCTTGTCTTTGTCAACGTCGTCGTTGTCGTCACTACGATTCATTATCATTTGCGAAGCATATTCGATTTGCTGCAAAGTGGGAGATTGTTGAATATTAATTTATGCAAAAGAGCTGAAAACGACGAAGTTGCAATATTATCATCCACTGCTGGGAATCGAGCAACAGGGAAAATATTCTCGGTTGGGGTGAGACTGTGGCTTTAAAGTTTCAATTGGAAGCTTAATAAACTTGTGTTCCGAACTATTGAAAAATTAAAAAGGTCATAATTTGATGCTAAAACTAATAGAAAACAATGCAAATATACAAATTTGCTTTTTTGTATGTCACAGGATGAAGCTCGATAGGATAAAGTTTTTTTTATGAAGGGGCTACACAACAGCCATAGGGAACAACACATATAAGGAATTCAAGGTGGTGTGTATAATATTCGTATGTCGCTAGTATCGGCAGTAAATGTGTACGCAACGCCATCGCAGTGGAGTGTGCAAAGACTTCTACTTTCATAATTTGAAAACATGCAATCAACATCAGATCTCGACGTTTTATGGGCTTCTACTTTTTGAAGTCAAAGTCTTGTCGTTTTTGAATCCATAAATGGCGACCGATCGGTGGCAAATCTGCAACAACCTTTCTTGATCTGTACACTGGGCTGTTTAAGGGAAGGGCCGTTTGGCCGAATACCGTTCGGTTGAATGATATTTGACAGAAGGCCACTAGGCCGAAAATTGTTTGGCCAAATATACCATTTGGCCGATGAAAGTGTCATAACAACATGACCAATTTTCATCTGTAAAGAAGCTAAAACTGAGACCAGAAACATATCCGATTGAGTTTAAATAATGTGCAATATCGTATCTGAATTTTAGAATTGGCACCCGAGGGAACACTAATAATAAATTGGAACCATTTTGACGAAATTTGTAATGTTTAACGATTTTATTCGTGCATTCTTATGCGATCCGCAGTACCTACATAGGCTGGGTATGCCGACAAATCGCTGATATTTTTTTCCTGTTATCATTGTTAACATAAACAAGTAATATTTCCCTCGCCTGGCCTTGACATGTAAGTCCCCAGGACATATAATCATTGCTGCTCGCGAAGGGACCACTTAAGGTGAAATAATAGATACCCACGCAAAGCATCGCGTAATTTTGTGTACCTTGCGGTCGAAAACCGCCCACCCACCAGCATAAATTATGTATCGATTAATACACAATTTATGACGATCTGCTAATAACATAATTGTCTTCCCTGTGGGATAACACCCACCGTTCGACAAAGCACTTCTGGCATAAATACACAACCCGAGCCAAGCAGCGGGCATCCTTGGCGATCTAACCCCGCGAGTCAAAGCTCCCATGACCATCTTGCGGAGCAATCCATTAATTCATGGCTTGAACACTTGTATGTCCCATTAATGGCAATAAACAAAAAGATGGTGAGCAGATTACAACCTTGTTTCCTTGCAGAAAGGCTCAAGTGTTCTGTTCCACTTCTCTGTTTCCCGCTGATTCGCAGAATGCTTAAAAGAAGATCGGAACATTCAGAGGGCACATAATCTGGAAATTGTAACCTCAATGAAGAATTTAAAACCAGCCCTTGTTCCGTAACCCTTGGAACATGGTGTAGTTGGGGTGGCTGATAATATCTATGTTGAATTAATTAGCAACCGGCAGTGTTAGAAGAATTTGTGTCATGAGATTTGTGAAGAAGTAATCTTATATGGAATCATTATTCTGAAATCTTGAGTAGCTTTGTTGTTTCTTCGAGCCACCCCATTGACCCCATTGGGCTCATAGCGTGCTGCAGCGAGTGGCTAGTCTCTGATGTGGCTCTATGTGTTGTCCACTATGATACACATACCCCTCGCTCGGCGGCTGTGGCTTGCGAGCGCATCTGCAAGAGATGAGTTTGTTGTTCATAAAGTTTAAAATATGGCCATAATTACGACTTTTATTGGATAGCTTTTAGCTTGTGCTCTCTGTTGCTCTTTGGCCCGGGCCCGCTTCTTTATACTTCTTTAATGCTGCTCCGCGCGATATTGTGCATGCATTCGAATAGCGATTCGCATGATTATGGCACTGTTGGAAGAATAATGCGATGATCGATAATGTGGCTTGAGAGACGTACCATCTGCTGCTGAGCGGGGTTCAGGCAATATTGTTGCAAATGGTGTTTTAATAGTTAAAAATGAAGAGGAGGAAGTAACAATTAAATAAACCGGGACGAATTTTATTGTAATTTTTCGTAGAGTTCTGGATGTGTGTCATGTTTTATTATGAGTGCTATATTTTGAGCATTTTGTTGTTGTATGAAAAGATTTATTTATTCTTTGATGTTGTGTGAAATGGATTTATTTCCATAATGTTAATATTTTCACTCTTGCTGTTTACCAAGAAACTAAACATTTTGTTTTTAGGTTAGACATATAAAAGACTATCTACAAACTGAGGAGAATTAGCCTAGGGCTAAAAACCTCACTAATAAAGATTAAAAAAAAACTATCTACAAAACATGTCACTTCTTTAGGAGAATTAATTCAAAGGCGTAACGAGGGGAAAGTAGTGTGCACCGGTCAAAAAATCGTCGGTGGTGCCGTTCGTCTTAATTTTGGTCGGCGGCGGCGTGACGTCGATTTTTCAGCCAAATGACCTGTTCGACCAAACGACATTTTCTACCGCATGTCTTTTTTGCCGCATTCTCGGCCAAATGATTTTTCAGCTGATGGGTTTCAGTATGATGGTTTGTTTGGCCAAATGGCATATTCAGCCAAACAACGTTCGGCCAAACGGCCCTTCCCCGTTCCAAAATTTGATTTGAACAAAGAACTCTTTAGATGATAACGGGAGTTGAATTTCCGGAATGTGCACTTGAGTTCTCCAGAATATCCACAAAAAAATTCTTCCATAGTCTCTTGGCAATTTAGTTGGGATTTCAACTGAAATATTTTCGAAATATAGGAGATTTTTTTTTGTTTTTGGCGTGAAATTCTTCGGAACTTCCTAATGATGTTCTCTTTGTTTTTACGGAGAACTTCTAGAAATTCCAACGGGAAATTGTATGGTATTTCATCGGACCTCTAAAAATTTGAACCGATGTAGTAAATTATAGATCACCAGCGTGACAGATTTTGAATGACAGCGCGTCGATGCAAATCTGTCGGCGATGGCACACACCTTGTAACGTTTTACGTTTATTTCAATTAAGTTTAAATAAAAATATCCAATTAGAACCGTTTAAATAAAAATAAATTTTAAAATTTATCTTAATCTGTGATCATGTGTCGTGTTTCGGTTGCGTTCGTAAAATCTGTTCGTTCCTGTATCAATTTCAAGTTTATAGTATTTGTTATAAAAGCTCAACTCATTATGGCACGCATGTGCAAATAGGCGGCAAACAAGCGCCATGCCTGCGATCGCTATGCTAAATGGTTGGCGCAATTTTATTTGAATATGTTTTAGAATCAAGTTGAATGATAGTTCAGATTTGAATAGTTGAATAGTGGAATGATTTCAAAAGGTTCATAATTTCTTGGCGCAAGTACGGCTCAGACTCGCTCATTTCGTCTACGAATCGGCTGGAGAGCAGAATTGCGCGAATAAAATACTCACGTTCAGTTCTTGAAAGTTTAAGATTTTGCTTGAGTAATTTTAGTTTAATTTAAAGGTAAAGTCAGTGAGTGAGTTTAAAAAAAATAAGTGGTGTTAAATGTTCTGTGTTTTCTTCCTAGCTTAGTGGACCGAGGTCCAATCGATTGCGTTTTCTGCTCAGATTATTTTATTATAGTGAATTAATGCGAAAAAAAGGTAATTAAATTTATTTAAGTTGAGAAATTTTTAAAATAACGGGATTTCGTGTTGGACACGCAGCACCCTGCGCTTTTTTCGTACGGCTGGATTTTCTGTCGCTAATCGGCGGCATTCATCATCTCATCGAGATTCCGTTCGTGGTATTCTACCACGACTTCGTCCGTTGACCGTCCGACCCGTGTGCCCAGCGAAGGCCCGCCTCAAGCAGGTAGCCAAACGGAGGTGAGTGAGGTCGCTATTTCATCGTAGCGAATATTCCACGTCGGTCGTTAATTGCCGACGGAAAGGTCCATTGCGTTACATTTTCGGACCATTGTTTTATAGAATGTAGGTTCGTCTTTCTGCGTGTCGTCAATTGCACGCCACGAACCTCGATCCTAATTAAAGGATAGAGGACGCACCACTCACTCCCCGCTCGGTGAACCGGATAGGTATGCGAAGCCAGGTCGCTTGGGTACGTGAGCCGATCGTCCCGGGGAAATCCAGGCCAAGTGCCACAATACTCTCTCCGATCGAAATCGGAAGCTTCCATTCCAGCCGCCACTCACTTCGCACCTTTAGATCGGCCATATCGCACACGGGTCATCTCCATCGCTGCGCGCCAAATCGCAGTACGTACCCGCCGGTGACCGCCATCGCCATCGTTAAGACATCGCAGCCTCATCGTTCCCGCCGGCATCGAGTCATCGAAAAATCCTGCGTAGGTACGTGAAGAGGGAAATAGTCTCTAAAAATTCGGGCAAATCAAACACGACCGGTGGTGGTCTCTCTTCGAGAGTGGCGCTTAAGCCATCGAATTAGTAAAACCTCGAGAACATTCCCCGAACGGTTTCAACATCTAGCAGGAAGGGAGGCTCAAAATTTACCATTTTTGGCATGACGTACTTCATGAATCTTTCATACACTGCGAAAGATATCTATGTATAGTAAACGTATCGCAATTACATTTCTTTGCTATAGTACCATCCTAATATAAACGTATTTGAGACTACACATCAAACTCATTTAGATATACAATCCTCTCGAAATCAAAATTTGCCGTACTCGCGTTTTCAAGAGAACCTCATTCAAAACGGAAGCCACGCACAACAAAAACGACAGTTGTGCGTGGTTTCCGTTTTAAATGGGTGGCCTTGAAAATGCGAGTACTTTTAATGTGGATTCCGAGAGGATTGTCCTTAATTATATGATCACAGAGGCCTAAAAGATCGATTGTTATAGGTGCGGATTTTTAGCGCCAAAAAGCAATATAATCAAGGCTGATAATGTTTTTTTTTCGAGCCCAGTGACCATTCTCAGTACCTACCAATCATTTGAGTAAGGGTATGCAATAATACAATTTTCCTGACGAAACGAAACGAAACGAAATTAGAAATGATATTGTTGGTTCGAAACGAAATGAAACGAAATTCAGATTTACTTCCGACACTTCGAAACGAAACGAAGCGAAGGTCCAATTGGTTCGAAATTTCACGAAACGAAACGAAATTTAATTTTTTTTCCGCAAAAATTTTGTTGAATAGTTTTTTTTTGCATTATATACATAAGGCAAACACGAATCAAAAATCCGCGGATTAAACCAATTTTATTATTAATTTATCTATAGATTCTAGATTCTCCAGCTTAATTTCACAAAAGGATATTAGTAACAGATCAGCTTTGAACCTGTTAAACATTTTCAAAAGTATGCCCCTTACCATAAACAACGTAAAAATATTCATCGCTTAATATTTCCAACAGACCTCAGTAAAAATAAAAAATAAAATGATTTAATACCTGGAATCAACAGATTCAAAGTGCAACCCCTCCATTTCTATTGACATCTTGAATAAAGTCTCCAGGAAAATTGTCAACCAAATTCATGAAAATGGTCTTTCCAACAGATCTTAGCGGTATGAAAGCTGTTAACTGCAGTAAAAAATAGGCTTTTTTATTTTTACTGAGGTCTGTTGGAAATATCAAGCGAGCATTTTTTTGGTTATGCTGAGGGGCATTTTTCATTCATCACTTTTTCCTATAGAGTTAGCCTTGGAGGATAAACGAAAATAGTGACTGCTAGATGAAAACCTTTTTTCGGTTCATCATTTCACCTCTCACACACTTTTTGTGGGAACAACTAGAAAAATTCTATGGTACTCTGCGATGCGAGTCGAACCTTAATAGTAATAGCCGTTGGATGGGCTTACTCTAGCAACACCATTACGCTATTAGGCATAAGGTTCGGGACAGTTAGGCGTTAGGCGGGACAGTCCCGGGTTCAGCCTACTTGCCTCACATTGCCTGACGCTCCAGAAAACGTTCCGCATTCCATGATGAATCTGTAAAGCCTGGGGATTGAATTCATTGGAAATGCAATGTAAATAAATTTTAACAGGTTTAAATAATTAAGAGAATATAGGAACTTGAGCCTACTGAAGTTGAGGGTCTTGAGGGTCTACTGAAGTTATAAGATGAAGGCAGCTCACCAAAAAGAAACATACTTCCGTAAAAAAAAATCTATTTTTATTTATTTGCTGATTTCCAGTAAAATATTTGCTGTGTTTTAGCAATAAAACTTCACAATTCGCGGCAAAATAACGTTTTGACTCAGATTCCGAACACTGGAGTTTTAAGAATTTTTAGAGTTTAAGAATTCAAGCTCATATGGACAAAAATTCATAAATATAGTTAAAAAGGCCATTGAAAGCGAGTGTTCGAAATATAAGTCATGTTTGAAATTTGAGTCAAAACGGTACGTGTTTGCTGAAGCCTAGGGGGGAAGGGTCGTTTGGCCGAAACCAATTCGGCCGAAAGCCATTTGGCCGAAAGCCATTTGGCCGAAAGCAACTCGGCCGAAAGTTGTTTGGTCGAATATAACATTTGGTCGAACAGGCCATTAGGCCGAAATGTTCGTTTGGCCGAAAGGGTTATTTGGCCGAAAGGGTCGATTGGCCGAAAGGGTCATTTGGCCGAAAGGGTCATTAGAACGAAAGGATCATTTGAAAAGTGAGAAATTAGGAGTAGTTCTCACTTCTTACTGTGAAAAGTGAGTAGTGCGAAATGGGTAGTGAAACGTCTCACTCCTCATTTCGCGATTATCACTTTTTACAGTGAGAAGAGAGAAGTAAGATTGAGAAGTGAGACATCTCTTTTCTCATTCCTAATTTCTCGCTTTTCAAATGACCTATTCGGCCAAATGACCCTTTCGGCCAAATGACCCTTTCGGCCAAACGACCCTTTCGGCCAAATGACTTTCGACCTAGTGGCATTCGGCCTAATGGTTTTCGGCCGAATAGTTTCCCCAAAGTTAGGATATGATGCTGCCTTGTTACTATTCAGTCGGTAGCACTGACGAGGTGGTCGCCAGTGTAACCAAATTAATTTCGTTCAGAATGTTCCATACAAGATGTTTCAAAACTCGATGTTTATATTCCTCCTATCCATTATTTATATAAGAGAAGCGAAAGATTCAAACACAAAAGATTTTACTTCAAAAAAAATGATTGGTATATGATATGATAAAAAAAATACAACAAATAAATATAATGCTTAATATCAACACTTATAAATCTATGCAGACCTTGAGAATAATATATAAGTCTTTGGCCAATAAATATAAATTATTTTCATGCCAACAAACTCAAATGCAGACATTTACGTTTATTGCTAAATAATAATTTTCAAAACCAGCAGCACGTCCAAACTAACAACAAACTGTCCTACGGAAGACGCACCGCACCGGCACGATTGTGACAGAAAATCGGTACAATTCTGAAGCATCTGGATTTGCAGGATCTAGAAAATGTGAGAAAATTCTAGATTTCCATGATATACGGAATCTAAATTATCTTGAGATAAAACCCAACAAACATTGGAAGCAGAAGAAGAGCTTATTTCGCCAAAAATTAGCTTCTTCAGCTAGAAAAATAGCTTATTCAGCTTAAATTGTTGTTGGGAAATTTAGGTCATGACAATGATCTCCATCGGAAGGATCTGAATGAGTTCCAAAATCTGAAATAGATGAGATATCAGATGAGAATGTCCCAAATCTGGAGCATTCTTAAATCTGCAAACATCTAAAAATCTACTAAATCTGGAAAACTTCTGTAACATCAAAACAGACAATACACAGTAGACCAATGAGGAATATTTGGCTTTCCACAACTAGAGCACAGATCGAACAATCGCCTAATAAAACATAACATTTTACTTACACAACTCAGTTAACTTAAATAAAAATAGAACATACAAAAACGATACAAATTATTTTCACGTCACTGAACAATATTATTTGAATCAGCAGATATGCATAACGTTTTATACTTGAACACTTTCAATAAATCATTTAACAGAAACATTATTTTAAGCTCTTTTAGTGGAATGTATTCAACCGTCTAAGACGAGTTTAGTACTTTTCACTACGTTTTGTTATCTTTTAAAGCTAAATGCATTTCTGTTGAAGATACAGAATTGTATTACGTGATGAATTGAGTTAGAATGCTTTTTTCAGCGACGCAGCCGATTTTTTTTATGATATGAAAATTTGAATTATTAAAAATTCATTTCGAAATTCTTCGAAATTGCGTTTAATTTCGTTAAAAGCATGATTTTTCAGCCGAAATTTTTGAAATTTAACGATACGAAACGAAATCAGAATATCAGTTTTCGCCATACTCAAATTCCGCGGAATTTCGTTTCGTAATCGTAATCTTCCGTACAGCTGGTGAAAAGAAGATCTAAATAGACATTAAAGACGTTACTAACATGATTTACTTGATTTAATCCTAAGTGACTGGTTTCAAAATCACCAATAAATTTTGGTTTCATTTTCACCAATAATGGGAAGAAGCAAAGATATATTAAATAGTGAGTAGTGAGAAGTGGAGGAGTGGAGGAAAAAGCAACAAGGAAGAAGATTGAAAAAGGAATGAAAAAAAAGAAATAATACAGAAGGGAGAAGGAAAAAAGGAGAACGGAGAAAGAAGTCAAAAAAAGGAAGAACTGTCTTCTCATTTCCAACTTCTTACTTCTTATTTCTCACGTCACACTTCTCATTCAGCCTAGTGACCATTCTGCCTGATAATCATTCGGCCGAATAACCATTCGGCCTAATCAGCATGCAGCTTTATCACCATTCTGCCTGATAGTCATTCGGCCTAATGATCATTTGGCCTAGTGACCATTCGGCTTAATGCCCTGATAACAGTCAAAATAGTCAAAACGAATGCTAAGGCAAAATTCCAGCATATTTAAAAAAAATACTAAATTAAGCTCTTTAAATTACCTGCTAGTAAAGAGAGATCAATTCCCACGCGGATTATTGGGTTCGCCGTAGAGTTGGGATAGCTGGAGGTTAATCTTTTGCCGTTATTTTGTACATTACCAAAGATGTTCCTAAGCACGCACCTCTCGAATACTCCTAGTGCTTGCGATCTTATGACCATTATGTACATGATACATTCGATGCGGGTGTGAATCTTTTTTTCAGCAAAATATGTTCTAAATCTAATAGCTAGAAATCGAGATATTGATACTCAAACATGGCCATTTTGTATGGAAATTAGCGCTGATGTTATTATTACTTCCGCTCGTGTATGCCTTTCAGATATTATGCACTGAAATACTTGAACACATTAGTGGCACAACTACTCTATATAATGAGATCTTCAACATATGTGTGACCTTATGTAGTAAACGAGGGAGATACCTTTTAAATAGATCATGACATTTTACGGTTTTCGAAATATCTCACAGTTAAATTTTTATTCCAAACGTACCCACGAACTATAACTCAATCACCATCAATTCCGGTATCGATTCAGTGATTTGATTACTTTCGCCTCCTCCAGCAGACTATTTTATAGGCTATGAAAAAGAACTATGAAAACGGAATCCATCGAAAATCAGTGCCCGATGAACGACCTGTTCTCTCACTGTGGCCCGTCTGGTCTATGCAGACACAGTCAGCAGATCGTTCGACTTAAATTGAAGGGAGTCACGTCATGCAGACGGACTCGTTATTATCACACACACTGTGCCATCCCTTGGCATTCCCAGGAGGTAAACGATTGAACCACTGACTGCTGGCAAAAGTCGAGCATGGAATTGGCCAATCAGGTTTCCGTTGCCATCGGATACCATGAATACACACCGTGATGGCACAATCAGAAAGCAATTAAACTAAAGCCGTAAAATCTGTGAGTGATATAATTGCGAATCTCTTGTTGTACTCGTCTGCATACTTTGCTAGTCGACTGGTAGCGACACTATAGGGTGGCGTTTTCCAGAGTTTCTTTCTCAGAATTTGCCTTACACATTGTCATTATCCTTCAGGGGGTCTGGGTGACTATGATGAAGTTTTTCGCGCCCTGTGAACCTTATTTCGAAGACACGACGAGGATAGCAAAACAATGTCGTAGCTTATTGTACTGATTGCCATTGTACTAATTGACTACCGTTACAGTGATTTTGTTTCTTTAGAGTTTTTCACCTTTTTCATACTCCATGTCTTGGTATGTTAAAACTAGGTACCGCCATCGGGGGTGACAATGGGTCTGGGGGGTGAGAATGGGTCATCGCTCTCACCGGCAGCATGGAGGTTGGATAGCAAAATCGTTCAAAAAGGTCTCTTATATTTTAGTCTTCTTGCCCTCAGATACATTCAAACTGTTCTACAAGCATTCTAAGTATTTGAAACAGTGACCCATTCTCACCCCCATTTGACCCATTGTCACCCCCGACGACGGTATACTAGGTGGATTGAAAATTATGACTGAATGACCCATCGAAGGCCACTTGTTAACACGCAAACGCACATGCACGCATTCTTTACTACCACGTGCTGGAAGTCACTATTTTTGTAGTCATGGAAAACGAGTTAGTTCCGTTTTTCTTGTTTCCTGGCTTAATCAGAATTCATTAAACTCGCCACAGATATTATTGGATATTCATTCCTAAATGGGAGAGTGACCCCATGTTTTGTCGTGATCCATTTCGGGTGGCGAATCGATGTGGGTTCTTGCCGCAACAACCTTTCCCTCGTTCGTCGGGTTCAATGTCGGCAATGTCACAACGTCCACTGCTAACCGTTTCAGCACGATCACCAACATCTAGAATCGCCAGGTTTCAAACCGCTCTTCGCTTCAATATCCAAGATGACGTCTCCAAATCCGCCTGTCTTACTACGCCGCCCTTTCTCAGATACGTATGAACCACGCGACCACGAACCCATTGGTTGCGAATCTTGCCCGCAACTACCTGAACCAATGCTCCTTCCTTGAATGCAGGAACGTCGATGAACCATTTTAACTGCGAGATATTATTGGCAAACACTCAGCGATCCATCGTTTCCAAAACAAATCCAGTTTATTCTGGATCATCTTCCAGCTTGCTCTTAACGCCTCTCTGTGGCAGAGCATCAAAAAATGATTAGGTTTTAGGGATGCTTGGCCTTCAGTGGCAAAAAGGTTAGTGGATGTGAGTTCACCAGATGTTCCGCCTCGGCTAGCAGGAATAATTCATCGTCCATCTTGCGTGACTCATGCAATGTTTGGATTGCTGTCTTGACGAAGCTGACCATCCGCTCCCAACATTCACCCATATGCGGGGCTGCCGGTGGATTAAACCGCCATTTTGTCTGAGCGTCCGTAAAAGTGCTACTCAAAGTAAGATTGATGTCTCGCAGTTCGTTTTCAAGCTCCCCACTAACGCCTATGAAGTTTGTACCATTGTCAGTGTAGACTTCTTGGGGCGCTCCTCTGCGAGCGTTGAATCGTTGAACCGCCTACTTACACGAGTCGGCTGTTAAAGTGCACTCTTCATGTGTATTGCCCGAAACGTTAGTCACGTGAAGATGGCTACCTAGCATTTGACCGCACTGCGGCTGACTTTGACCAGGTAGCGTTCAAAGTAGTCAATGCCTATAACAAAAAGGAACAAAGGAAAGGTGTTACGCGGCACTGAGGAAGCTGACTCATCTTTGGCTCTACTGGAACAGTTTTGTAAACCCGGCACCCCTGGCAGCGTTTGGTTATGGATCGGATTTGTGCTCGAAGTTTCGGAATGTAGAACCGCTGACGAATTTCGTTCACAACCGTTTCGTTGTTGGCATGAAGAAACTTTCGGTGATACCAATCTATCAGCTTGTTCTAGCTAGAATAATCGGAAACTTAACATCATATTCCACGCAATCGGCAGAAGCAATACGGCCATCTTCGCGCAACACTCCATACTCATCTAGCATCGGTGGAAGATTAGATCAGCTAACTGGTTATCTATATTCCGGTTCAATATTCCGTCTCAATGTAGCTACGTCATCTGGATAACAATCCGACTGGACCAATCGCCAGAGATGCTTCTCCGCATCCTGCAGATTTTCGCTACTGATGTTCTCAGAATCCCCGTTCAGTCCTTCTTTGGTTCGTTGTAAAGCCTGCTCGCTGAACTGGTAGATATACGCCACAGTTCGTAAGAGTCGCTCATATTCGGAAAATCTAGACATGTCAATCATGGGAGCTAACAAAAAGTGACTGCAAACGTACGCTAATCTCAACTCGTCGATCCCGAACCTTTCTACCGGCCAATCGTCTTCTTCATCGTACAGAAAAGCTGGTCAACGTGTCCATCGGCTATCGGGCTTGCAGTTTGGACCTCTTTCGTAGCTTCATCAGTGACGTTTGCCTTTGTTCTCAACCAACGCCATTCGCCAGTCCTGGATAGGCTCAAGATCTCGTTGACTCTGAAAGCTACGTATTGCGTATAACGGCGAGTGTCTGACTGGATCTAGGAGATCACGGTAGTACAGTCGTTACTGAAGTATGTACGCCTAGTCTTCACCGAATGACCTTCGGCGATTGCCTTCCGCAGGCGGGCTCCAATAGTGGCAGCCTGCAACTCTAATCTCGGAGCAGATTTAAGTTGTAGTGGAGCTACTTTTGTCTTGGATGAGACTAATGCACAACGTTTTTGTCCATGGTCTCGAACACGAAAATTGGCTGCAGAGGAGTATGCTTGTGCACTTCCATCGACAAATATATGGAGCTCCAGGTCTTCGTAGAAAGCTGGATCATATCCCGGAAAGTATCCTCGAGAAATTCTTACGTAGTTTAGTTCTTCCGGAACCTTCAGCCACTCTTTCCAACATTTGAATACGTCGCCTGGGATCTGCTCGTCCCAATCAAACATCGCCCTCCAAACATCTTGCAGCAGAATCTTGCCTTAAACAATTAGCGAATCTACTAGCCCCAATAAATCATAGATCTTCATTATGAAGCTCAGTACCATCCTTTTTGTCGGAGCCATGTTGCTAAAAAAGAGATCTTCGCTTGCTAGCCATGATATACCAAGAACACGCTCAAGATCATTCTGGCTATTCATGGAAGGTCTTTTTCAGCGGCTGGACTCACTTCACCGATTGCTTCTAGGATTGATGGTCGGTTGGATACCCTGTTGCGTATGTGAAAGCCCACCTTTTTGTGGGCTTCAGTCACCCCCAAAGCTAACTCGACTGCCGTTCCCTCCGTATCGACGCTATCAAGATAATTGTCAACGTAATGTTTGTTCTTAATGGCATCCGCCGCGTTTGGATGCTCTCGTTCATTCTCCGTTGCATTTAGATTTTTCACATACTGCGACTGCGCAGGAGAACATGTCGCCCCGAAAATAGCGACATCGGACGCCATAATTACTATTGGATCACTTGGAGACTTGCGGTAGACGAAAAGTATAGTGCATCCATCTTCCATTCTGATTTTGACTTGCAGGATCAACAAAAAATTCGATTTCCCGTTCTCGGAACTTGAACGTAACGGACAGTTGCGGGGTCAACAGATTAGGACCTTTGAGAAGCATCGTGCTTAACGACACTTCGCCTACTTTCGCTCCCAAATCACTCGTACCTTCCCAGGTTTATTCGGGTTCTCTACCACTCCTAGTGGGAGGTAACAGGTACGAGCTGGATCAAATGTTTCCATTTCCTGCTTTGTTACCACATGAACATATCCTTTCGTTTCGAAGTCGGCCAACTGTTGTCGCACGCTTTCGTAGAGCTGTGGATCTTTTTCTAGACGTCTCTCGAGATATTTTGAACGACGCTCGGCCATCGATCTGTCCGGGAAATCGATACAATCTTGCTTTCATAGTAATCCGGTTTCGAAATTCCCGCTTTCCGTCCGTACTTTTGTCTATTTGAGGATCCGGCGGGCTCGTTGGTCCTCACTGCCCTCCAAATTTGGAGCGACGGCCACTACAAGAGGCACTCGACTGTGAAAAACTTATGTACGTAGTCGTGCAAATCGTGGTCGATCGTATCAGCACAAATGTGCATTTTCCGATGTTGGAGTTGCTGTTTTCCCCCGCGAACGCGACCACATACAACCCAGCTGATACGAGTCTTTGTAGCGATTGGCTCTCGTTCGTTTCCTTCACAAAGTTTCGTTGTGGTTGATAAGCAGGAGCGAGTTACTCAATCCAATGAGCAGTCCAGGAACGGCCTTCTCGAAACTCTTGACAGGACGATGCCGCAGGTGCTCGAACTCCTCAATTGATCGAAATCCAATGACTGCTACCTCAGATTCTTGACGGTGTTCACTTCGGACAGACTTAAGCGTCTGTTGCTTCCGAGCTCCGAAATACTCAGCGTATCTATTTCCGTAGTTTAGATTTTCTTGTTGATTCCACTTGTCCAATGGATTCACAAAGAAAGAACTCTGTCTTTTACTCCAAGTTCGTTCGCAATCGTTTGCTCCACGAGTGTTGCACACGAACAATCTTCTAGAAAAACATAAGCGTTCACTACACCATTCTTTCCGTGCAATTTCACTGGCAGGATCTTGAATAACGTTAATGAAATCGGTTGGCAGTGGATGGTGACAGTGGCTTCGGTGGAATTCGCCGGCTGCTTCTTAGGAGCTTCATATTGGAGAAGACGATGATGGCATTTCTCGCAATCATTGATCCCACAAACCACACCTTCACATGGCCAACGGTTATGGGAAACAAGGCAGCGGCGACATAATTTATTGTCCTTGACAACATTTCACCGGTGCACAACTTGCAGCAGTATGGTCGTAAACATTGCATATGAGACAGTGTTTAGTTGATCCACCTCGTTAGGGCTTTCTCGTTCTTGGCCACCTCGCGTCGACCGCCGGAGTTTATAGTCGGTCCTGATTCCTTCTGCTCCAAATCCTTGCGTTCGTGGGTAGCATGAGCATTCACAAACGCTTTGTCCTGCGTTTTGCTCTTTTCATCCTTCGTAGGCCTTCCGGTGTTGCGAAAGTTGGCTGCAACCAGTGGCGTTGCAGTCGTAACCCTCCTCGTGTACTCGCTAAATGTTTTCAGGTCGACCACAGACAGAATAACTTGATAGAGTGTTGTTGAACTTAATGTATTGTCGGCAACTTGTCCACAAGCTCCTGTAGAAGGATCGGGTTGGAAAGATGGTTTCCCATTCCCACTGCTTCCAGGTGGCCGCATAGATTTTGGACAGTCAATTCAAACTGGATTAGAGTCTCCAGTCTTTCTGCTTTGGGAGCGGGTGTTCCCCGAGCTTTGGCCACTAAATTGTGAACAATATGTTCAGGTCTTCCGTACAATGTCTGGAGTATAGACAGGACTTGCGGCACGGTGAACGGATGAAGGAGAAAGCTACTGACCGCGTCATTTGCTGACCCTTTCAGCGACCGTTGTAGACGAAGCAGGTTTTCCGAATTCGAGTAGCCACACGCCGCTGTGGAATGATTTTAGCTACTGCTGGAAAGCGGCCATTCGGTTGGGTCTCCACAAAAAACTGGAAGTTCTCTCGAAATCACTTGCCTTGCCGCTAATTGGTGAAGTGTAGGACCTGGCATTGCCTAGGGGTGAAAACCTTTCAAATAAAGACAAACAAATCCAGCATCACAGGTGATGATGAATAGACTCGACACATGCCACATCGTAAACGGAAGAGTATTTCCCATTAGCTTGGGGAAGATTTTCGGAATCGGGCCTGTATGGCAGTCAGAGCAACCTCAGCATTCTTCGCATCAGCTTCGTCGGGAAGTCAGACGAATGATTCGATATTTACCAGCGGCAGATTCGGGAAATCGGACGACTTCATATTGCTAAGTGGCTTCCGACAGAAATGCTATCGATAGTTCGAGGGATTGAGATCGTACCCTTTAGTATGCCTGTAGAGGCTCTAGCGTGTAATTCAGGGAAGTCATTTGCGGTTATTTATTTATTTATTTATTTTGTATGTATTGATCCAACTGACTTTTTAGAAGTCTTATTGAATATCTTAATTAATAGGAACAATCATATTCAACAGCCATCAATCTTAAACAAATAGACTACATTCGTTTACAACCTCTATCATAACAAACTCTACTGCCCTTAACCTCCGAATGAGAAATATTTGATACTATTATACGATAGGCTTCCACGTGTCATTTGATCTAGTAATAAATTCCCTGAATTTCACATTCTTAGGCCATGTGGAAGGATTCATTGCACAAGATTTAAATTTAGACGCTAAGACTACTTTAAATGAGACAAAATCTAGCTTTTTATGCTTTTTCCAATTCGAAACTAACTTTGTCACATCTATATTTTCGGTCTCATAGAAATTAATCGCTCGTGCGACCATACGCTGGACATCAAGTTCAGTTGCTCTACTGTCGATGTTGGTTAACAGCAATGAGAAGTCGTCATTCTCTTCACATAGACTGTTATCCTCGTGAAAATAATCATCACAAGCGGTTCCATCGAACAGACAATGAGACTCTGGTGTAGAGTGTGGCAAAACACGGCTGATCGATGATCTCGTAGGTAGTGATGCAGAGTTCTTTCTAATAGTTTTTACAATTTCGGCAACAGTACTCTTCAGTTCTTCCACTTCATCCGCAACCGATCTCGTCTGCTTCCCATTGAAAGTGCTTTCGTTCTTGGAGCGTTGTTGAAAAGTATCCATGCAGCAATCACACATCCAGGCGACATTTTTCGAAAGTGACTTGATGATGTTCCACTGTAGATCCCGTAGACCAACACAGTTGCAGTGAAATATTCCCGCACAGCCACCTTTACAGGCAATGAAGAAGTTGTCATTCTCTCGAACACACAGAGAGCATTTGCGACATATTCTTTCTACTTCTGCATCCATTCCAAACGCGAGAATAGCTTTCCAACTCAATTTAGGAAAAGTTAAACTGTACTTATTTAAAACTTTATCACCCACGATTCACGAAACCACTGTTGTTAGATGGTATTACAAGTTTATGTGACGAATAGGAAATACAAATAATTATTTTATGATGTGACAAAACACTTAAATTCTAAGCGCAACGACGGAGCAACGACGACGATCAACTATCAGTATCAAATAACAGACATATATGCGATTTGACTGATTTCCATGGGAGTAGACGATCCACCAGGCCCAACAATTTGATCAACCGACTTATTTTGCCGACTATGCCCAACCGCTGCGCTGGTAAGTCGTTTGGCTCATGTTGTCGATTGAACCAGGGGTTGCATTGCGCACCTCGACCCGAAACTAGCAAACCATGCAACAAGTCATACGAAAGAGTTGTCGAAAGGAGATGCGCAATGAGGCCCCAGGCTTCCACTTGCTCCTGACTGTTTGCCTGCCAAGCCATGTAGGGACACGGCAGGTATTTTCGCCTGTTCGTCATAGTCTCGAAAACCAATAAAAGACACGCTTTTTTGTAAAACTCATACCTACCAAATCATAGGCTCAGGAGAAACGTTCTGCTATAGTGGAGTTCTAGCAAATGTACGTTGCTTTCGTTGGTTTTAGTCCCTACGACAATGGACGGAAATACCTGCCGTGTCCCTACTCCTTCTCTCGTTCCAGCTTCTCGTTCATCGCCTTCTCGACGAGTGATATCTCTATCCGCAGCCTTTCTTCTTCAAGCTTTTCCCGTAAGCACATTTCATTTTCCAGTTGTTGCAGTTCCCAGGCAATCTTGGCTCGTCGAGAACTTGAAGTACTGGAATCAACAGTCACAAAGCTACCAGCAGGGTATAAAGCTTTAGAGATGCATCTTTCACAAACGATATCTCTCGATCGCACTGTAGTTTTGTCCCCACCGCACACGATAAATGGAACCAACTCTTGCAGTTTCTGCATTGGGCCATATACAGTTCAGCTTTGTTGGGACTCCTACACACCAACTTCCGGTGGAATTCCTGGAGGAGCTTCCGGAGGAATTCCTGGATGGAATATGTCGATTGTTCTATCTACAAAAATGTCAAACAGTTGAATTGTAGTAACTATATATATCATACAATTTTCATTATGACATGATTCCCTTCACTGGGTCAGATCTAATTGGCATTGGTTCAGTATTAGTTTTACGGAAAATACTTTTGTTATGATAAGACTGAAAAACTTTGAAAATCAAAATTAGACTTTTCCGATGAATCAATTCATCACAGTCACAGTCACTGTTCATTTTTTAAATGCTAAGAATTTGTCCTATCAATTGTTTTGCGCGAGACGAAATTCGCTGTGTTAGCTAGTTATGCTAAACAAGATTGTTCTATAAAGCATTGTGCAATCAACAATATTACTGTGCTGATGAATGTAGTAGCAAACGAAAAATTGATATGAAAGCTAAAGACAACACTAATCTTTTGTTCGGCTTCAAAGGGAGTTAGAACTCAAACGGTTCGGTGACCAGTACGGAATGCTCCAACAATGGCAGCATAACAAAGTGATATGAACTGTTCTCCGGCTGTCGGCATGGTATTTTTTTCTTGGGAGCTTTGATCATTTATTGCCTGCAGTGTCCAGGTCTGAGCACTTTGCTGCCTGTTTAGCAATTTATCATAGCCTCTATAACCGTTTGTAAATTCCGAGAACCGTATCATTGCGATCTAACGACCTTGTATTGATTGAATCAAACGACGAATGATCATACACATAACCGAACTTAGATTATATCAGCAATTAATACATCACAACAATAACACACCATTCTATTCAAAGTATTACTTCCTACATATCCGGACAAAAGAACTTAATAAAATATTAATTGATGACATACAATGAGCTAAGGTTGCCACATAGTGCCTATTGAAACCATTTACGGTGGTGGAAAATTGAAATGTAATCGCTGCATTGTTGAAAGCGAGAGCTGGTTAATTGAATTAAATCACGATATCTATTCACTACCATATACAATATACATTAATCCCATGAAGGCGGTATACCCTTAGGGATCAAAAATCAAGTTTGTTTGACCTCAAGCAGCACACAGCACTCATGATGTCTTGCGAATCACATACACACGGAGTTCTCTTTAAAGCCAAGCACATCATTCGGCATATCACATCGCTGATAGCAGAAACGAAGTCTATTATATGTCAAGGTACAATTAGATCCGATCGTGTTTCATTACGTGCCCATAAAAATCAATTTTCTTCTCGCACAGGCCACCATTCCATGCGTAGGATGCTGCTATCAACGTTATGGCTCCCAGCAGCAACCAAACGAGCCTGATTACCGTTCCTAGAGACACAAAAACAAGCAGCGGGCAGGTGGGTGGCGGCAGCGATGTGCTTTACGCAACGTTGGCACTCGATATGGCGTTGCACACAAAAGGTGGAGAATTCTATTTTCCGCGTATTTGCCCTCGGGGTTGTGTGTATTCAATTACTGAGAGTGGCGCGTTTCGCGTTCCTCTCCACACTGCCATATCACACTGTGACGGCTCTGTCGCACCGAATGCAAGTCAGTTTAGCATCAATCCACCAAACGGTGGGTTTTCAAGTGATACCGTACGGAAAGGCTACATCGCCTCAATGTACGTTCCGGTAAGGACTTGAATCGAAAAGACATGAAAAGTCTGCCTATCTTAATGGAAGTTATGTCGATGGATCCGACTTGAACATTACTTTGAAACTTAATTAGAACCACTTGGAGGATATTTATAAGCTCTGCATTTAACACCATATATGTTAAAGCACGGCCTACGGGGTCTTCCCTAGCGCCAAGATGCGCGGCTACAAAACAAGACCATGCTCATGGTATACGAAGGCAAATTTGTCCAGTGTACAAGTCCAAAGGAAGGTTACTCACAGAAGCCAAGGTGCCTTGAACCAGCAATTGTTAGTTATTGGCGTCAACGTTGGTCCTTCGAGCCGGGAGCCGAGAGTACCAGTGAGTGTATTTGACAAATGCAAAGAACGGTTTTGGTAGTTTTATTTCGACCACCGCGTGAAACAGACTAGTGCAAACACCGTTCTTTTCAAACAAGTTTTCGAGTGCAAGTGTGCTTAACGAATTTTCAACTTCATCCAAAATGAAAGTGTACCGGCAGTGTGCAAACTAGAACAAACGTTACCGTCGGACATCCGTCGTCACTTTCGACTCATCCGACTGTTGCATGCAGAATCCAATTTGCGGGGGTGCTTGTTGAAAGTGGATCAGGCGTCCCAAACTCAACGATGTGAAGAATATCGGCGGCATTTTCAAGACGCCATCTTGTGCACAACAAAGCACAAAGACACGACTAATTAAAATGGAGTTCTTGCGGCTTTGGTCAAAGGTGGCCATCAACATGTACTGGGGAATGCTATCAGCGGAATCCAGCCAATCCAGAAGCCGGCAAACTCATCAGGGCAGCAGTTCGAGACATCGATAAAACCAGTGAAGTCTTCAAGCAAGGTGAGCCGGTGAAAACAACCATTGCAAGGTGCGATTTGATAGCGGAAGTTATCCCAAAGTGTGTAGGGGGAGATCCTCCAGCGCCGGACACCTCCCAATACAGGACACTTCTAAAAACGGCACTTGCAGGGATATCTCCATCACCTTATGTAAAACAAAAGAAAGCTATTGAAAAGTCCTTTAGCTGCATGGAATATCAGATCCTCATGTAATAAACTTTATACAAAATTTGCAATTGAGCAAACATGTCAAAAATTTTCATGTTTCGCCTTATTTCAGAAGGTTTGAATCAGCAATATTAAAATCAATGGAATGCGTTCTGATTATGTTGAGATGGCCAACATTAGTCATATTTCAAATAGCGATTATGATTTGTTAGATATATAATGTATCTATGGTGCAAAATCAATTTCCGTATCCGGTAGCTGTCCCCCGGGTCCGGACAGTGAGTTTTTTCATGTGATCAAATAGCTATTCTTTGCACCTGTTTTGCTGAACTTACTTCAATTCAACTGTCTTTACTTGCTGATGTATCAGAAAGCTACAGAAATAAGCAGAAACAAAAATTGAATATGGCATTGAATTGGATGGAATTTTGAGTAGGATGAAATAAATTGAGCTGGAGAGTCAAATAATTCCTATTACCACGTGTTAATATCTACAACTTGAAGCAAGTGAAAAATATTACTATTCTAAATGATAACATCATGTAATAGGAACTTGGTCATATTTCAACTTGATGCAATATCGTCCGGTACTCGGGGACACTTTTCTGAACCATGAAAATTTTCACCAAAATTCTCCATCAAAATACATCGTCCAAAAACGTGTTCAAATGATCAAATATGTTTATGTTTATGTTTATGTTTATTGTATTGATTCATCTGACATTTGGTAGTCTTAATGAATATAGTAAATTTAAACAAATATACATTAAACGATTACAATCTTCTTAAAAAAGTGGTCAATGGTAAGTTAAAATCAAATAGCCTATAAACGCTCTTAAAAGCAGCTGCAATAGCACGAAAAGGTTCATTCATGCCATACATTCGATTACGTGGATTACGCGCAGGAAATCTCGTTGACGCATTGTTCGTTCCGGAGCATAAAGATTTAACCTCATGAGAAGTTCCGGAGAGTCAATTTCACCAGTCACGATTTTGGCCACGAAGGCAACCTGCGATCTATTCCTTCTCATTTGAAGAGTGTCAATACCAAGTAGTCTACATCGATCCTCATATGCGGGAAGATGAACGGGATCCCTCCATGGAAGGTGCCGAAGTGCATAACGCACGAATCTACGCTGCACGGTTTCTAGCCTTGAGATCCAGACGCTATGATAAGGGCTCCAAACTACAGCACAAAATTCAAGGATAGAACGAACTAAAGAGCAGTACAGAGATTTTAGGCAATGAGGATCCCGGAAGTCTTCAGATAGTTTGATAGCTTTTGCGAATGAATGTCATGACTTGATCCAGTGTGACTCCTAAATCCTTAATCCTATTCACTCTTTCGAGGGTAGTACCAGAGATACAATAGTCAAAACCTATCGGCTTGTGTTTCCGATAATAGGAAATGGCATTACATTTTTGAATATTGAGCGTCAGGAGATTAGCAGAACACCAGTTCGCCATTCTATCCACATGCGATTGCAGTTCTTCACAATCCTCGATGCTGTTGATAATCTTAAACATTTTAACATCATCCGCATAAAACAAACGACAACCAGGAGGTAGAAGTCGGGAGAGTTCGTTGATAAACAGCGTGAACAAGAGAGGCCCCAGATTACTTCCTTGTGGTACACCAGAAGTATTGGAGAAGTATTCAGACTGTGAAGAACCGATTTTCACAGAAAGCACTCGGTTCGACAGATATGATTTGAACCAGCACACTAGATGGCGACTAACTCCAAGTTGTTCTAACTTTGCAAGCAATATTCCATGGTCGACGCGGTCGAACGCTGCCTTCAAATCCGTATAAACTGCATCAACTTGACCACCGGAGTCCATGGTGCGGACACACAGCGAAACAAACTCTATTAAATTCGTTTCTACAGATCGCTTTGGATAGAAGCCGTGCTGTGCAGTAGAGATGTACGCTTTACTGGCACTGAATAAAACGTCATTCATGATTATCTCGAATACTTTGGAGCAAGAACATAAGGATGTGATGCCTCGGTAATTTTGTACATTCCTTTTGTCGCCTTTTTGTAAACGGGAAACATGTGCGACATCTTCCATTCATCAGGAAACTTTCCCTCCTGGAGCGACAGTGTGAAAATCCTAGCTAAGTGGGTAGCCAGCGAGTTCGAACAATTCTTGAGCACAGAAGACGGAATACCATCCGGGCCGGCAGTGTACGAGCTTTTCAATTTTCTGATGGCTGACAGAACGGTCTGCTCATCGATTATAAACGCATGTAAATCTAAAACATTTCTAGGCGTGAATTGATTTGCAACAGCTATTTGATCGGCGGTGGCCCTGGTGGCATTGAATGTACTTAGGAAATGTCGAACGAATAAATTGTACTTTTCCAGCTCTTGAACTGGCGATTTTTTCTCCAAGATGCAAGCACGATGGCAGACGTACTTCCTTTCGTTCGGAGTTAATAAACGACCAGAAACTTTTGGGGTTTCTATGGAGTAATGATTGCGTTCGAAGCACGTATGACCGACCATAAAGAAATCAATTTTATACACGATATGCAGTATTGGAACGGTTGAATTCCTGCTTCGTAATCAGCGTGCGATTCTTGCAGTACTGTCGCAATGCTTTTGCCCTACTTCGGTTTAGCCGACGCAGACGATTGTTCGACCAGGGAGGCTTATGCTTCGGACGACACAGGGGCACGTGCTCCGCAATTATACGATGAATTTGGCGAGTGAAATAATTAACAGCATCATCTACACAGACGTCAATCTCGATGGGTGACCAGTCAATATATGAGATAGCATCACAAATACTATCATAATCAGCTCGGCGGTAGTCGTACATTTGGTGCACGTCAGAAGCATCGTCAAACGTAAACAGGCCCGGAAGGTTGACGACTATGTCCAGAGCGGGATGGTCAGCATCCAGGTAGATGAGAGGTTCGATGGCTTCGGAAACGGTGCAAGTAGATTTAGCTGCATCGTTGGCGAGGACGAGATCCAGAAACCGACCATTTCTGTTAGCCACTCCATTAAGCTGAGTCAAGCAATTGAACGAAAACCATCGACCAATGCGGAGCTACTGGTGGACAATACAGATTGAGGGTTCACATGCATAAACCCGTCTTCCGATGCAACCCATTCCAAGTTCGGTTGATTATAGTCTCCTAGTTGCAAGACGAAGTCATTGAAGTCCAGGTTGGAACTAATAGAGCTAAAAGAGTTCATGTGATCCCGAATACAATTTATGTCGCTACGCCGATCTGGAGGTAGATATAATACTCCTATGCTAACCAAACGATCGGCCGTAGAAATTCTAATCCATAACTGCTCCAATGCAATGCTTGTCAATGTAGAGTCAACGTAGCTATTCCAGCGTGTTGAGACTGCTATCAAGACTCCTCCTCCGCGAGACTTAGTACTGTTAGCTGAATTACGATCTGTACGGTAAACAGCAAACTTAGGACCGAATAGCTGTATGCCGAGGATGTGTTCGTCTAGCCAAGTTTCCGTCAAAACAATTACGTCGTAGTCACATTCACTAGCAGCCAGAAAGAAAGAGTCCACCTTAGTACGGAGGCCGCGCACATTCTGGTAGTAGATGCGCAAGGCATGAGCAGGTAATTCACCAGACGAAATGGATCCTCTGACCGGCAGGCAATTGTTAGATACGTTGGATGATATGGCAGGCTGCTCGGGGTTGGAATCAGCGTCTACTGGCTGGATACTGGAAGTAACATATGTTACCGGAAGAGAATTGTTCTGGACGATATTGTACTTGCCTGCAATAACGGTTTGGAAGCCCTCCGTGCCAGACTCAATTACAGGACCGGGATGACTGCGGAGCGCTGGCTGGAGTGGCTCGACTGCAATGAGCGGATTGAGGGCTTCCATTGAGCTAGCAGGCGTGCATCCCGGTGAACGGTTGATTATTTGGATCCTAGATGTGTAGTTAAACGGCAGTTCGGACGGGTGAGTGGAATCATCCATGGCTTCACTAAAAACCGGAGAACTTTCAGACAGAAAAGCGTTCATTGATGGTTGATACTTGCCAGAAAGAGGAGTGCGGAAGCCCCCGTTTCCAATCTCAAACACAGGATCAGGACGGCTGATGATCGCAGGCAGAAAGGGCACGACTGTGTTGAGTGGATTAGGGGCTTCCTCTATGCTTGTGGCACTTGTGCGTCCTGGAACGCGTACATCGTTTTGTAGTATCTTGTTGACTGAATGCAAAAACTGGAATTTAGCTGGAGAAACGCTGGAAACGTTGGAAAAATCAGGCTGCGAAATGCTCGGTGATGAACTATACTTGCCTGTGGAAGGAGTTCGGAAGATCCCGTCTCCCACCTCAAGCGTAGGGCCGGGACGACTGCTGGCCGCTGGCAGGAAAGGCGCGACTACGATGAGGGGGATAGGGACTTCCTTGAGGGTAGAGGCAAGTGTGCGTCCCGGAGCAGAGCTGAAGCCATCTATTATATCACTTATTCCATCAATATAACTTCGTCCATTGATGTGCTCAATGGATCGTCGCATACTGCAGCAGGTCCTGGTCGCCAAAAATTTGTTCCGGATCTGTTGTCGGTGAACTCCCGATAAACTACTCCTCTCGGCCACGTAGAAGTCGATAGAGCCTTGGACTTCAGGTCCAGGTTCATACCGACTTTGAACGAGACAAATGACAAAGTATTTATATCCCTTCCTTTAGCAACCAGTCGAATTACTTGAATGTCATCTGACGCAAGGCGTTTCATGGCGAGAGCGCGAACTTGGTCTGTGGACACATCTCTCGCGATACGGGATAAATACAGCCAAAACTTCGGTTGATTAGGTGGAACAGTAGCTATCCCCATTGACGGAGACGGAGTGCTTCCAGTTCCAACTTTTAGCGAGGGCTTCGGAGTAGGTTCAGCGTTATCGAACGTTCTAAACAGTCTCCTGCCCTTGGTAAACCTAGGATGGATGTCGGTGGGCTTAAAAGACTTCGGAGTGAATGAGCTAGAGTTTATCAGCTTGGCAAAGTTCGTCTTAATCTCGGTTTTCAGTTCATCCATAATCTCCAACTTCAGGTTTTGCATAATATCGCTATGAGAATTCAGCGCATGCACTTGTCCGACCTCATAAGCCGCCCGTGTCGTATTTCGGAAGCGTAAGTCATCCATCAGTTTAGTACACGAATAGCACATCCAGAAAATTTGCTTGTTTTTCATAACTTCCTCAAACGCATCAGCAGCAATACCACAACAACAGGGATGAAAAATGGCTTTACAGAAGCCTTGGCACTCAACTTGAATGTCACCGATCTCATTTGCGCAGGAACTGCATACTAGAGACATTGTGTTCGAGAACGCGGACCTTGTCGTATTTTGCGCTTGAACTTTCCACACTCCAGACAACCGTACATACAGAAACTACTGTGATCGAGAGTACCCAATTCGCACAATCGAGTCGACTTCGGATCACTTGTACCGTGATCGCAGTATCTGCAAAATTGCAAAAGCAAAAAAAACTTTTCTCGCCCGTCGATTGTTGATGAATTTTCTCAATTTCCAAATTCACTACGCGTGATTCTTCACTGCACTAGTATGCACCACGTAATCGTTAGCGATAAAGCTAAAACACGCCACTTACAGACCGGTATTACACGTACTAATTTGAAATTAACAGCAGAGGAAAAACGCAAAACAATGCAACAGTAAACAAACAAATCAACACATATACATCATATAGTTTGTATGAATCATTAATGATCATATTTTGTGTATATGGTGTACAATTAAACATAACTCGGATAATTAGGGAGTTTTTCGGTAAATGGTTTATGTGTCCGGCACTGGGGGATCTCCCCCTACAGGGTGTCTGCAAATTATCCGTACAACAAGACAGATTTTTAAATATTTTTTGGAATAAATTAAAGAACCAGCATCCATTGCATGTTATTATAATAGGACTACATAAACCAAGCTGAATTTGTTCACATTAAAATGACCCCTGTATCCTAAGTTGTACGCCTTCGATCGTGTTGGAAAAAAATCACGTTGGCCGCACGTTTCTATACAGATAGTTTTCACACATTTTTGACGATTGTGACATGATTTCAAATGTCTCGATAATATGTTCGGTGTTTCGATGGCTGTTTATTTCAAGATAGACCATACCGAATGATAAATTCAATCCAAATCTGGTGAGTAGGAAGGAAATTCTTTTTTGTTCGGAAAACCGGAAAAAAAGCATTCACAAGATTTTTTTTTAATACATGAAATGACGCTCAGTGTTCTCAGAATATACATCTGTTACAGCCTGCTGAGTTGTTATGCCCATATAGCTACCGATTCAGTCCATTATTGTCTGTTTTTGATTTGTAGAAGCAAACTATCAAAATCTGTACGGATAATTTGCAGACACCATGTAGTGTGCGCTTGCTTCCACGATCTTCTCCAGTGTACGAAGTTCAAACAAATTATAACCCAAGAGAAGCGTATTTTCATGACACAGAAGGATCGATTGCAGAAGCAGGCTTTTGTGTGATTTGTGTGGCCATACGGCAATTGTTAATTTTTTTTTTCTTGAGCAAGGGTAAACGGACACCAGACACCAGGTAACTCAGGTAGTGTGGGGATGGGTATGTCATGTAACTCTTACCCGACCCACTAAAACCAAAACCCTTTCGCCAGTCCGTACCCCCGGCCCGCAATTAGGCAATACATCAGGGGAGGACTATTGAAAACGCTCACGCCTATGTTAACGCACTTGACGCTAATACACACAACATCGACTTCAAAGGTGGTAATCTCACCACCCGTCAATCGCAAGCTATGATAGTAACCTAGCAATCCGTATCATAATCTCTCGTTGGAGACGAGCACCCCGATAACAACCACCGCGCATGAACCGCAATGACCTCTATATCTACATACTGAGGTCCCCGCAGCCCACCCGCGACATGTTGGTTGTCGGGGTGAGCAAAGTGTTCACTGCATCACAGGTGTCCTTACTGCATTCGTTGGTTTTGTCAAGACGCCACCACCGCATTCCATATAACTTCCTCCCGGCACATCCTTTCGACGAGGTTGTCCGGGGTTGTATCCATACCGCTAACAAGCAGCATGGCGTTGCGTTCTACCTCGAATCGCGGGCATGCGAACATCACATGCTCTGCCGACTCTACCTCACCTACACATTCTGAACACTCCGCAGAATCTGAGAAGCCAAACCTGTGTAGGAATTTTTTAAAGCAACCATGTTCAGACAACACCTGTGTTAGGTGGAAGTTGACTTGACCATGCTTCCTATCGACCCAGTTGAACACATCCGGAATTAGTTTGTGGGTTCAACGACCTTTGACTGCGGTGTCCCATGCTCTTTGCCATTTGAGCAGCGAGGCTGCTCTCTTGACCCGTCGCACTTGCACCGAGTCCCTTTCGTTGTAGCACTCCACATCTTCCTCTAGGAGTATGTATATCGGCATCATCCCAGCTATAACGCACACCGCCTCATATGATATGGTGCGATATGCGCTCGCGACACGTAGGCGCATCAGCCGGTGTACTCTGATCAGTTTCTTTACATTGTACTCGGTCTTTAGTGCTACGGCCCATGCCGGCACGCCATAACGGATGATAGACAATGCTACACCATCTATCAGCCTACGCACTTGACTATGCACCGCCGATCTGTTGGACATCATTCGTGATAAAGATTTTATCGCCAATGAAGCCCGCTAACATGCATGATCGACGTGGCTCGTAAAATTGAGCTTATCGTCGATCATCACGCCCAGATGCTTGAGAGACCTCACGGAGTTAACTGTCCAGGTCCCTACTCTTATCCTCGCTTGCTGCAGCCCATGGCGGTTATGCACCACCACGACTTCCGTCTTGTGAAATTGTCCTCCGGAAATTACTCCGGGAGTTCTTTCTCAGAAGATCGCCTCGTAACGGTTTGGTTCCAATTGTATCTTGCTGGCTCCACCGCAAGTCCAAAATTCACGTCCCACCCTAATGAAACAAACTGACAGCATCAGAAATTGAGTGCCGCTTTCGCGTGTCGTCTGACAAGTGAAACACTCATGGCTCCTCTCTCATTCATTCCTTTCGTGACAACACTCATTTACAATGGTGTGAATGTTCTGTCAAAACAATCGCTTGTCAGAATGATTGAAGTATTCTTTTCTCCTTGTGTTCCCCTTGCCAATGAGCCTCACCACGGAACAGAATTTGAATAGAAAGATGCTGCTTCAACGACCCTGTAATTCCTTCCCATCCGGTGAGCCGGCGGGTTTCAATGGCGCTCAAACTAAAAATGCATTATTCCAAGTCGTTTCCGTTTCTTCGGGAGGGGCGAGAAAACAGATCCCCGGTTTGGGAGGATCCCTTCGTTCTCCAAACGAAGATTTTTCAAATTAGTGCTTTTTTACCGGAGTAGGACTTGATGTTCCGAACCTGGATTCTAGAACAATCGTGGTCTTAGTCTAGGTCAAATTTAGTCTTTTCCAATTGCATGTATTTTGCATGCGTTGAACACTTGAAATAATCAATTAAATAGTTCAATTTTACAATTTCCTTTGTTCACAATTCCTAGAATATGCAAATGCGTATGAAAAACGATTAGAATTTCAAATTTGAACCGTAATCGTCGGGAAAGACTCACCGATAATCGTAAATTTCGCGAATAACGCAGAATACCGTATCCGCGAAGTTAATTTGGCAATTTGTACGGTCGAAAAGATCGCCACGGAAGTCTGAAGCAATCTGTTCTAGCTCTGGAAAGTCGTTCACAATGTCGATCACTACGAAAACATTCAAGAACAATCCGTGTTCTTGCACTTCCGAACACCACGGAGGGCCAAATCGTTCACATATGCCGGTTACTATAAAAACGTTCAAGAACAATCCGAGTTCTTGTACTTCCGAATTCCACGGAAGGCTTCGAAATTAGGGCTTATTCTACGAGTCGAGTGACGTGAGGTGAGTCGATTTTAGCAATTCTCACGTGAGGTGAGCATGTTATTCAAATGGGGATATACGACTCTTCTCACGTCATTCGAGCAATCTCACGTCACTCCACTCGCAGAATAAGCCCAATTGATTCGGTCGGTATTGTAAATCCGAGAAAAAACATCGCGACGCGGCTGAAGTGGAATGCTCTCAAAAAGAACAATCCACATTTCGGAATTATTACCGAAATTCGTTTATACTTACCATGATAAATTAATCATACCTACCGAAAATTTTTCATATTTACCTAACTCCGATGAAACACAAAAACGCGATCGCGAAACCGGCGAAAAGAAAGTGACATCGCGTGAGTTGACAAAAACGTAAGAAAATTGCTTCGCGTAAACCCGAAGTAGTCCCGGGAACATTCTTTCGAGAAATCCCAACCCCTCAAACCCCAGAATCTTTATTATTCGGTGCATCAGAGTACTACCGTTAAAGTACAGAAATCGTTAAATTAATTTGCTTGGGATTCCAAGAAAGGCCTGAGGTTATTAAAATCTATCCCCTGCTCAGGTCTATCAAAGGAACCCGAGGGTATTAGAATGGCAACTTTGCAACAGTTCAATAAAGTCTCGTTGCGCACCATGCAGGATGCGATATACACGAGCACTATTAGGTGCAAGATCGGGACCAGCTCAATCGACGAGCTGGCGAATCCATTTATCCCATTGCAGTACTTATTATATCGGAAAATTTAATAGTCCAAACCTAGAATCATGATTCACCATTTGAAAACTTCAATTCAGTCGCAGAAGTAGATTGATTGAGTACTTACCATTGAAAAATATCGGTCCGGACCACCTCCATCCATTGAGGAACAATGACACCACATCCTAGAAACAAAAAAACATTAAATCAAAAGTCTGTTTACATAAACTGATCTTACCTGGCAGGAAACAACAAAGTTGTCGTAGATAATTTCCCTTATCGCTCAGTCGAATCTGAAACATAAAATGAGAACATGACATAATGTATATAGATTTACTGTTTAGGCACTTACCGAGATAATTAATCCACGGACACTATTTTCCCCGCTGGAAACATCGCGAAATTCGCTGAACAAAACGTCGCACAATGGGGAAACCCGATTTCAAAGGTGGAAAAAATTGATAGCTTTCTTCACGAACAACGTGGCTTATTCGAAAGGGAATTTTGCAAAGAATTCAGTGAGTGCTGTTTCATGGACGAAGAACGCTTCTGTATGTAGTTATTGAGCTCGTTTTGCCCTAATGCCCCATATATCGCGATTTTCCAAACTATTTGTCATTTTATCTTTAAGACATTGTTCTAAAATTGTGTTTATCTCTTCACTGTGGATCCACAGAAGGGCACTAAATATATTTTGTTGGTAAAAGTTGGAAATTTAAGGGATTTTGGGGTCAAATAAGCATCGAAGTGCATTTTATGCGCAATCTTCATGTATTCTGTAAAAAAATAGTAATATTTACAGATAAGTTTTGATATTATTGTCTCAAAGTATTGAACAGATATTGACAAATGTTTGCCGAACAAAAATCAATGAAATAAATCGGTTCACAAATGTTTTATTTGGTTATTTATTGAGTAAAAAACGATTTTTAAAATTTTTTGAATAGCACCGATGCCAAACATTTCCAAACCATACCCGATAGCACAACTAGACAAGAATAGTCATATGTTATACGTCTTGATGTGATCATAGATAGGAGGTGATGGGAGATAGTTTTTTTCTTACCTTTTTTCCAAATTCCCCTATGAAATAATATAGCTCAATGATTCTGAGCAAGGAAATGATGTAATAATGTTAATTTAATTGATATTTTCCAATGATATAATGGAAATAGCAAATAATCATATAATTCATTAAAAATATTGAATTATAGGGGATTTAGGGGTCATACAGCTCATTTAATGCAACTTTTTATACAAAATAGGATAACTTTTCTCACGAGCGACTCATAGTTAAGGTTAAGGGCTTATTCGAAAGCGAATTTTACAAGAAATTCAGTGAGTGATGTTTTATAGACATGAGCCACTTCTGTATGTAGTTATTGAGCTGGTTTTGCCAAAATGTACCAAACATCAAAATTTTTCATATTTTGGTACTTTTATCATTCAAAAAATACACTGAAATTCTGTTTTCCTCTTCATTGTAGATCCATACATAGCAAGGGATTTTGGGGTCAAATAATCATGAAACTGCATCTATGTGAATTTTTCATGTATTCTGTAAAAAATAATAATACCCAAGAAATTATTTGCACTATATTACGTCAAATGATCATTTAGGGTTAATATACGGTGATCAGAAACTCAATTTTGGCGAAATCTACAGCCTATTGATTATTCAGATATTTACAGATAATAGTTGATATTATTGTCATACTTTTTTTTTAACAGAAATTGATATCATAAAAAAAACAAATATTCCTATATTACATTAAAAATGAATTTTTAGGGCATTTTGGAACAAATAAGTGAAAAAATTCATTAATTATGTATTTAAAAAAAAATGGTTTTGAGCCCTGAACCCTTGGTTTTTTTTTTCAAAGCAATCTTCGAATATTTGTTATTTTTATAGTATCATTGACAAATTATAATTGAATCAATGTTACTCCATCATTTCTTAACCCAAAATCATTGAGCTATATTATTTCATAAGGGGAATTTGGGTGAAACGTCATGAGAAATGAATATTTCCTATCTATTATTATATCGACTAATATATTTACTCTTATCTAGTTGTGCAAACGGGTATGGTTTGGGAATGATTGGCATCGGCACTTTTCAGAATCATTTAAAAAATCAGGTTTTACCCAAAAAATCACAAAACAAAACACTTGTGAAATGATTTACTTCATTAGTAATTGTTTCGCAAACATCTACCCATGTCTTTAGAACATTTTGGGAGAATAATAATATTTTTATTATTTTTTACAGAACACATGAAAAATTCACGTAAAGTGCAATTTAATACTTATTTGACCTCAAAATCCCTTAAATTTCCAACTTTTACCAACAAAGCATGTATAGTGCTTTTCTGTGGATCTATAATGAAGAGGAGAACACATCTTTAGTACAATACTTGGAAGATAAAAGCACGAAAAATATGATAAACTGTGATGTATGGGACATTGCACAATGGGGAAATCCGATTTCAAAGGTGGAAAAAATTGATAACTTTCTTCACGAACAACTTACAGAAGAGATCAAGAGCTTATTCGAAAGGGAATTTTGCAAAGAATTCAGTGAGTGCTGTTTCATGGACGTGGAAAGCCTCTGTATGTAGTTATTGAGCTCGTTTTGCCCTAATGCCCCATATATCGCGAGTTTCCAAACTATTTGCCATTTTATCTATAAGACATTGTTCTAAAATTGCGTTTATCTCTTCACTGTGGATCCACAGAAGGGCACTAAATATATTTTGTTGATAAAAGTTGGAAATTTAAGGGATTTTGGGGTCAAATAAGCATCGAAGTGCATTTTATGTGCAATCTTCATGTATTCTGTAAAAAATAGTAATATTTACAGATAAGTGTTGATATTATTGTCTCAAAGTGTTAAACAGATATTGACAAATGTTTGCCGAACAAAAATTAATGAAATAAATCGTTTTACAAATGTTTTATTTGGTTATTTTTTGAGTAAAAAACGATTGTTAAAAACTTTTGGATAGCACCGATGCCAAACATTTCCAAACTATACCCGATAGCACAACTAGACAAGAATAGTCATATGTTATGAGTCTTGATGTGATCATAGATAGGAGGTGATGGGAGATACCCTTTTTTCATACCTTTTTGCCCAAATTCCCCTATGAAATAATATAGCTCAATGATTCTGAGGAAGGAAATGATGTAGTAATGTTATTTTGATTGATATTTTCCAATGATATAATGAAAATAACAAAAAATCATATAATTCATTAAAAATATTGAATTTTAGGGGATTTAGGGGTCATACAGATCATTTATTGCAATTTTTTATTCAAAATAGGATAACATTTTTCACAGACGACGCACATAGAAGATTAAGGGCTTATTCGAAAGGGAGTTTTCCAAGAAATTCAGTGATAGATGTTTTATAGACGTGAGACACTTCTGTATGTAGTTATTAAGCTCGTTTTGCCCCAATGCACAATGGGGAAATCCGATTTCAAAGGTGGAAAAAATTGATAACTTTCTTCACGAACAACTTACAGAAGAGATCAAGAGCTTATTCGAAAGGAAATTTTGCAAAGAATTCAGTGAGTGCTGTTTCATGGACGTGGAACGCTTCTGTATGTAGTTATTGAGCTCGTTTTGCCCTAATGTCCCATATATCGCGAGTTTCCAAACTATTTGTCATTTTATCTTTAAGACATTGTTCTAAAATTGTGTTTATCTCTTCACTGTGGATCCACAGAAGGGCACTAAATATATTTTGTTGGTAAAAGTTGGAAATTTAAGGGATTTTGGGGTCAAATAAGCATCAAAGTGCATTTTATGTGCAATTTTCATGTATTCTGTAAAAAATAGTAATATTTACAGATAAGTGTTGATATTATTGTCTCAAAGTGTTGAACAGATATTGACAAATGTTTGCCGAACAAAAATTAATGAAATAAATCGTTTCACAAATGTTTTATTTGGTTATTTATTGAGTAAAAAACGATTTTTAAAACTTTTGAATAGCACCGATGCCAAACATTTCCAAACCATACCCGATAGCACAACTAGACAAGAATAGTCATATGTTATGAGTCTTGATGTGATCATAGATAGGAGGTGATGGGAGATACTCTTTTTTCTTACCTTTTTGCCCAAATTCCCCTATGAAATTATATAGCTCAATGATTCTGAGCAAGGACATGATGTAGTAATGTTAATTTAATTGATATTTTCCAATGATATAATGAAAATAACAAATAATCATATAATTCATTAAAAATATTGAATTATAGGGGATTTAGGGGTCATACAGCTCATTTAATGTAACTTTTTATACAAAATAGGATAACTTTTCTCACGAGAGACTCACAGATTAAGGGCTTATTCGAAAGCGAAATTTCCAAGAAATTCAGTGAGTGATGTTTTATAGACATGAGACACTTCTGTATGTAGTTATTGAGCTGGTTTCGCCCCAATGTCCCATACATCAATTTTTTCATATTTTGGTACTTTTATCTTTCAAAAATTACACTGAAATTCTGTTTTCCTCTTCATTGTAGATCCATACATAGCGCTATACATATTTTGTTGGAAAAAGTTGGAAATTTAAGGGATTTTGGGGTCCAATAATCATCAAACTGCATCTATGTGAGTTTTTCATGTATAGCGCTATGTATGGATCTACAATGAAGAGGAAAACAGAATTTCAGTGTAATTTTTGAAAAATAAAAGTACCAAAATATGAAAAATTTTGATGTATGGGACACTGGGGCGAAACCAGCTCAATAACTACATACAGAAGTATCTCATGTCTATAAAACATCACTCACTGAATTTCTTGGAAAATTCGCTTTCGAATAAGCCCTTAACCTTATCTGTGAGTCACTCGTGAGAAAAGTTAGCCTATTTTGTATAAAAAGTTACATTACGTGAGCTGTATGACCCCTAAATCCCCTATAATTCAATATTTTTAATAAATTATATGATTATTTGTTATTTTCATTATATCATTGGAAAACATCAATTAAATTAACATTACTACATCATGTCCTTGCTCAGAATCATTGAGCTATATTTCTTCATAGGAGAATTTGGACAAAAAGGTAGGAAAAAAGAGTATCTCCCATCACCTCCTATCTATGATCACATCAAGACTCATATAATATGACTATTTTTGTCTAGCTGTATTATCGGGTATAATTTGGAAATGTTTGGCATCGGTGCAATTTAAATTTTTGAAAAATCGTTTTTACTCAATAAATAACAAAATATTTTTTTTACGAAACAATTTACTTCATTAATTTTTGTTCGGCAAACATTTCTCAATATCTGTTCAACACTTTGAGACAATAATATCAACACTTATCTGTAAATATTACTATTTTTACAGAATACATGAAAATTGCACATAAAATGCACTTTGATGCTTATTTGACCCCAAAATCCCTTAAATTTCCAACTTTTACCAACAAAATATATTTAGTGCCCTTCTGTGGATCCACAGTGAAGAGATAAACACAATTTTAGAACAATGTCTTAAAGATAAAATGACAAATAGTTTGGAAACTCGCGATATATGGGACATTAGGGCAAAACGAGCTCAATAACTACATACAGAAGCGTTCCACGTCCATGAAACAGCACTCACTGAATTCTTTGCAAAATTCCCTTTCGAATAAGCTCTTGATCTCTTCTGTAAGTTGTTCGTGAAGAAAGTTATCAATTTTTTCCACCTTTGAAATCGGATTTCCCCATTGTGCAATCTACACACCATACAGTTATTTTTTATTTAAATTGTCTTAACTGGGTTCAGTGGTCCAAAGCTACATTTTATTTGATCCAAATACGTTCAATGGCAACTCTCGGCCACCAACAAACCCACTCAAAAAAATGGTTTTCCTTGATTCGACTAAATCTGGTAGAAACTCTGACCTTCAACCATCTCACCCCAGAGTGAAATTTTATTAACTGTTAGGTCCAGAAGTGGTTTCAAAACACCGTCAGAATAGGTCCGATAACGATTCCGATAATCGACCGACGCATTTCAGAGCTGGATTTTATTGAAACAACTAGACCCAGCAGTGCGTAGGCTCTGAAAAAAAACCTTAACATTTTTAATGAACTTCCAGCACGGCTCTGGAAGGTCGCTTAAATAACTTGTGTAATAATAAAAAAAATATCGACATTCTGCAATTCAAATGAACTTCAGGAACAAAAGTTCTTGTTCTCTTCACAGTATTGAATGATGTTTAAAGCATATTTAAACCACTAAACCTTCTAATTTTACTGTTGATGCATTTCAAATTGTCAAATTGTTGTTAAATTTTCCGATTTTTATAATAAAAAGAGGGGCACCAAATCATTGTTTCGCCAAGGGCGCTAGCAATCCACGCTACGGCTCTGCTTACATATTGTGCAAATAGTCAAAGAAGAGCTTATTAGCTTGATTAACTGTACACATCGTAGTTGCTAATCATGATTGGCCGAGAAATAGCAAATATGCACAGCTCACCAATTAAATAATATTCTTGGGATACAAAAAAAAGTTATTCTTATTGTATAATTGCTTCGGTGTTTCCAATTCATGACCAATAATGATGCTGGTCACGTGCTTATAGTCAATTTAGGATTAGGAGAGGAAAATTATTTCAACACTCATTGTTATAAGAGACCAACGAATGCTCTGCATCTCCGTGAGCGCTACGGGAAAGGAATCGTTGGTTAGTTGAGAAGGTAATTCGTGTGAAGCCCCTTGGTAAGCGACAAAATATGTATTACGAAGTTATTTTGAAAACAAGATGACGAAAACTGTGTTTCAAATCAATCCAACGCAAGATCAATGTGTTTCGTTTAATAATCTTCTACAACACGATCGATCCCGCACTGAATAATTTGGTGCACTTCGATGCAGACATTAGTTTTATCACTTCACGTTCTCCCACACTAGTTGGCGTGATCAGCATCAACTTGATCGATTGCACACTGGTTTCAAAAATTTCTGCTATGCGAGGTAGATTTTTTTCACTTCGCGTTCTCCCAGACTAACTGCCGTCCCATGACCAGCATCCACATGATCGTTTCCGCATTCATATAGAAGAAAACTACATACGAATTTGTCGACTAAGAATGAGGTTATGTAGTAAGCGTTAATAGGAATATTGTATAACCTAAAGTTTTGAAAACAACTTTACTTTTTGTTCAGCGGCGCAGCCAAAATTTTTGATAATATAAAGTATGGTTTAAGTTTAAATTTGTTTCTAAATTCCGCGGAATTCCGTTAAATTTCGTTAGAAGCTAGTTTTTTCTAGCGAAATTTTTGAAATTTTACGAAACGAAACGAAATCAAGAAATCAGATTTCGCCATGCTCAAATTCCGCGAAATTCCGCGGAATTTCGTTTCGAACCACCGGAAACGAAACTTTTCGAAATACCGCATATGCCTAGTTTCCATTGCCGCCAAGCCCATAGTCCCTTCGGTACAACCAGTAAGTAATGCTTCAAAGGGGGGCCAGTGCACAACGCACCCTCGAGGTTAGCTGCGTGACCTGAAGCGAACTCTTCTTTTTTTTCGATGGATTGTTCACCGGATAAATGAAGTATGAAGCGTTCTAAGCCGACGGCGCGGCACTGGTCTTTCGGTTTTTCTAGTTCAAACACTCAATTACGGTTAGAATAAAACTTTATTATTTATGTATCACTTGTTTGTACATTTATAAACTTTTTTTACATTTATAAACTTTCATTACACTCATTACAATTAACACTTTCGTATAATTATAAACTCGAATATTTTCGTTTTTCAAACTTTTGCACTATTTCCCGTATAACAATGTCTTTCCCAGAGATACTAACACTTTTTATTTATCGATACTTATTCTGAGACTCTAACACCGATTCTCGATTTTACCGCGACGGACATTTAACTGTTCACTTTTATCTTTTCAAGAAGTTAATTAATTTAAACTTAGATCTCGATTCGTGCACTAGTCACGAGTGTCGAGGTGTCTAAGGACAACCCTGATTCAATTGGAGTGTTCGGTAGGCCGGCTAGGGAAACCTGAAAGCGCCGAATTCCAATAAAGGTGCTGATGAATATTTGGGACTGACCCTGACTCAATTGGAGTATTCGGTAGGCCGGCTAGGGAAACCTAGAAAGCGCCGAATTCCAATAAAGGTGCTGCTGAATATTTGGGACTGACCCTGACTCAATTGGAGTATTCGGTAGGCCGGCTAGGGAAACCTAAGCGCCGAATTCCAATAAAGGTGCTGCTGAATATTTGGGACTGACCCTGACTCAATTGGAGTATTCGGTAGGCCGGCTAGGGAAACCTAGAAAGCGCCGAATTCCAATAAAGGTGCTGCTGAATATTTGGGACTGACCCTGACTCAATTGGAGTATTCGGTAGGCCGGCTAGGGAAACCTAGAAAGCGCCGAATTCCAATAAAGGTGCTGCTGAATATTTGGGACTGACCCCGAGCTCAATTGGAGTATTCGGTAGGCCGGCTAGGGAAACCTAGAAAGCGCCAAATCCAATTAAAGGTGCTGCTGAATATTTGGGACTGACCCTGACTCAATTGGAGTATTCGGTAGGCCGGCTAGGGAAACCTAGAAAGCGCCGAATTCCAATAAAGGTGCTGCTGAATATTTGGGACTGACCCTGACTCAATTGGAGTATTCGGTAGGCCGGCTAGGGAAACCTAGAAAGCGCCGAATTCCAATAAAGGTGCTGCTGAATATTTGGGACTGACCCCGAGCTTGGAAAAGCGCAGGGTATATATAGTCAATCCGAGTTCTGAATTTCATAATGATTTCATGAATTGCATCAGACTGGACTTTGGACCACATGATACTTTATTTCCGTTCATTATTCTTGGTATATTTTAATTCTTTTTCTCAGCAGTCAATGTTTATTGGTAAATTCCCAACTCTGATGATACCTATCGTCCTCGAATTTAAAGAAATAGTTAAAATATTCAAGGTTCTGTTTCTCGACTCCTTTTTTGTTCAGCTTTCTTGATTTTCGCTGATCTTATATTACATTGGCATTCCCTGTTTCGTTTATTTGTGCTTGATTTTTCTAGCCCATTTCCCAGTTTCAACTACGCGCTTTCAATTTCCGGTTTTATATTATTTGTTTTAATTCTTATATTTGGATAAATTTTCAATTTTGCTGTACCTTTTTGTCTATATTTTATGTATATCATTCCACCATCGTTATATTATTATTTGAATATTTTTCTCCATAAATATCTCTATATGATATTATTCTATATAAGTGGGTATTTGTAACTATATAAATTCAATACAAAATTTAATTCAAATGGAAACTCTCATTAAATCTAAGTCATAATAAAATTATGTACATATTTATCTACAATATATTTATAAAATTGCTAATCATTATACCTTCGTAGTCTATTATTATGAACCTTTTCCAATTTCTTCCCGTTTTTGATAATGGTTGTTTGTTCGCTAGGTAGACTAACTACTTCGTATGGACCTCTCCATCTTGCAATTTTTCGACCTGTGCCTGTTGGGTTTGCTTTAACTAAAACCATGTCCCCCCACATTGGTTGCCACTCATTAGCTGTTTTGTCATAAATTTCTTTTCGTTTTTGTTTAGATAGGATTAAATTTTCTCTTGCTTTGTCATGTAGATATTTCAAAGTAGCTTTTAATTGGTTTGTGTATTCTCCATAGTTTAATTCCATATCCCTCATACGGTAAATTTAATTTGGAATTCTCGCAGCCCTGCCATAGAGTAATTCAAACGGCGTGAACCCTGTAGATTAATTAGTTGTGGTGTTATATTGGAATGTAAAATGTGGGAGAAGTTGATCCCATGTTTGTGGGTCACCTCCAATGAATTGTCGTAAATAAATTTTAAGCTCTCTGTTGGATCGCTCCACAAGGTTTGCTTGGGGATGATATGCTGTTGTTGTGATCTTTTTAATTTTCAAAATTTTGCAAGTGTTTTTCATTAGATTACTTACGAAATTGGCTCCTTGATCGGTTACTAATTCTTTTGACGTTCCAAATTTGCAAATGAAATTGTTTACAAATGTATTGGCTACTGTTTCACTTTCTTGGTTTTTCCATTGCCGCGACTGTTAGATATCTAGTCAAATCATCTTGTATGACTAGGCCATATTTATTGCCGTTCCTTGATTCTGGTAATACAACTATATCCATAAATATTTTGTCAAAGGGCTCGGAGGAAGTGGTAGTAATCTTCATTGGAATTTTGTTTGGTGAACTTATTTTATTCTTTTGGCATGAGTCACATTGATTCACGTAGTTCTCAATGTCTCTTCGCATATTTTCCCACATGAACATAGGTCTAATACGTAGTAGCATTCGCTTACTTCCTACATGTCCGCCTAGTGGGCAGTCATGGAATTCCTTGAGTACTGCCTCTCTTTCTTCTGGTTTCACCCACATTCGGTCCTTATCTGGGGCATATAGTATGAATTGTTTGTTGAACTTTTCCGCTAAAAATCTGAACATGTTTTGGTAAGGTGGTGTTTGAAGATTTCTGAATGAAATTATTCGAATGTTTCTTGCTGTATTTGCGAATTTCGGGCAGTTTACAAAGGCATCTTCTAAATCTTCTAATAGATCTTTTAAGTTACAACTTGATCGCTTGGATCCATTTAGGATTATTCCCCATAGCTTTCGGTTTGGAATTGTGAATACTTTGCCATTTAAAAAATCTTTAATTCCATGTGGTAATTCTACAAATTCACTCAGCTCATTATGTGCTGATCTGCTGTTTAAGATCAAAAAGTTCGCGTCTACGTCGTTCTCTGGTATTATTTGCGTGGTGAATTTTAAACGATTCATGTTGATCTGATTCTCCTTTAAAGCATTAGTGAAGTCATCGTGTATGATATGTTTGTTTGTGTTAGAATATTTATCGTAGGCAACCTCTATATTTTCAAGTCCGTCCATATTCCATGAATCACTCGTATCTGGTAATGTCTCATTAGCTCTGTTCTCCGCGGTTGATTGATTTGTTTTTTCTTTCACCCTTTGTTGTTGTCTGGTGACAACAGTTATTATATTTGGACTTTCTTTTGATTCATCATCATGATTAAGTCTCGACAGGAAATCAGCTACAATGTTTTCTTTACCTTGTTTGTATCGAACCTCGCATTCCAATCCTTGCAATTTTAATCTCAATCTTGTTAAAGTTGGTGAAGTTTCTTTTAAATGCCATAAAGAAATCAGTGGCCTATGATCTGTGTATACAATGAATCTTTGATTATAAATATAATGTCTGAAATGATGTACTGCCCAAACGATTGCCAATAACTCTTTTTCAATCGTGTGATACTTTCTTTCTGCTCCAATAAGATTTCTGCTAGCGTATGCAATGGGTCTGTCTATTGATTTTTCATTCGAAAGGACTGCTCCGATAGCATATTCACTCGCGTCGGTTGTGAGTACGAATGTATCTTTGTAGTTTGGTCTCGCTAACAGTGAATCCGATGTTAGGAAATTCTTGAGTTCTTCGAATGCTTTTGACAATCATCAGTCCAATTGAATTTTACATTTTCCTTAATAATTCATTCAATGGTTTTCGTTTATCGGCTATTCCTGGGATAAACTTGCCATAGAAATTTACTGTTCCTAAACTGCTCGTACTCCTTTAACTGTTTTTGGTACTGGCATCTCTTTTATAGTTTTAATATTATCTTCCAATGGCCGTATACCATTTTTGTCTACAGTGTGTCCTAGAAATTTAAGTTCTCTTTTCAAAATTTGGCATTTTGTTGGTTCTATTTTCAAATTATGTTTTCTGATAGTATTTAAAACCTTTATTAGATTTTCATTATGCTCTTGAACTGTTGCACCAAAAACTATTATGTCATCTAGATAAACAATAGCTTTGACATCCCTAATTTCATATAATACAGTATTCATTAGCCTTTGAAAAGTCGATGGGCTATTTCTTAGTCCCATAGGCATTCTTGTAAATTCAAAATGACCTCTTGGAGTTGAAAATGCGGTTTTGGCGGCATCTTTTGGGTTAATTGGAACCTGATAAAATCCCGATTTCAAATCAATAGTTGAAAAATATTTACTGTCTCCCAAATTATCTAAAATTTCGTTTATTAAAGGAATCGGGTATACGAATGGCTTTGTTATTAAATTCAAAGCTCGAAAATCAACTACAATTCGATATTTCTTATTACCGTCCTCATCTAAATCTTTCTTTGGTATGCACAAGACGGGTGCATTCCACGGACTTTTGCTTGGTACAATGATTCCTTGTTTATACATCTCGTCAATTTCTTCATTTATATGTTTCTTTGTGGATTCCGGGAACCTCTATTGCGGTTTGTTGAGTGGTACATTGGTTGTGGTTTCTATCTCGTGTACTGCCGCATTTGTAGTTGTAAGATGATCTCCTTTCAGATAAAATACATCACAGTAATTTGCCATAATTCTTTCCATTTCATCAAAGTTCGCACGATTCAAGTGCTGTAAAGGAACTGTATCGAGTAATTTTTCTAAACGTTCCTTACCTTGTATTTCGTTTTGATTTCGATTTTCAACTAGACTGTAGTCTTGATTCGAGTCCAAATCTTCTGCTTTCCATTGTTTACTCTGTATATATTCATCTTCAAAATTTTCTTCCCAATATTCATTATCCACATAATAATTGCTATTATCGTTCAGAGCAGCTATTGTAAATACTTCTCCCATTTCTTCATTTAGTTTGGCCAGATCATCGTTTACAAAAGTATTTTGAAAATATTCTTCTTCATCCGTGTACAGGTCGTCTTCCTCTGGTACCCATGGTTCTTGTTCATTCTCGTCTATGTGTTTCTTTAAACTTTCTTGGTCTTCAATATTTCTTGTTACATAGTCCACGATGTTCCATCGTACGCGATTTTTTTCCATGTATGGTTTTCCAGCTTCAGCATTCGTTTTAAGGATAACAGTTGCAAAGTTGTCTTCAATGGTGTGTACATGTTTTTTAATGAAGTTAGAGCCTAGTAATGCTGGTACGCTTAGATTGTTTGCTACATAGAATTTGACTGGAATTATTGTTTTCCTGATAATCAAATGTATCCACGTTGTTCCTATAGTTTGAATTATGTTTTTTGTCATTCCAGTAACTGCCATATGACTTTTCGTGTTTATGGATGAAGCTCCAATTTGTATTGCCCTTTTGGCAGTTATTAAATTCGTTTCAGCTCCGGTATCTAAGAGAAATTTTGTAGCTTTATTTGGATTTTCTTGTGTTTTGAGCTCTAAGTAGAATCGCTTGTCAAATGTATATTCTATAGGATGTCTGATGCTTTCATCTAACTCAGTGTCACGATTCTTTACAGCGCTATACTTTGGGCCGGAGTTTAAATCTTCCTAATAACAGAACCATATTCCGGAATCATACGTTTAATATAGTCGTTTCCATTACCCTCTGAAACCCTACTATTTCCTCTATGTTGGTCTCCTGAAATGTTATCATTATACATTGATTTATTTAATCCATTTTGGCCGTTACTTTCAATTGATGCATCCAAGTATTCATTGTTTTCCTTTGTAAATTCATTCATTTCCGTTTGACAACCCTTTTCAACAAGTATGCTTGTGCCTATTTTATTTATTTTGCTTGGAAAATATTCGGACTCTTTTGTTTGAGTATCCATTCAAATGTACTATACCTATATCCTTTTTCCTATTTTTGTCATTTCCTAGAGCATTCATGTTATAACTTGGCTTTTTCAGTACTATATATTTGAAATTCTTGTTAATATACAACGTATATTGCTGAACAAATTCTGCTCCGATAATTCCTGGAACACTTAAATGCTTGACTATGAAAAACTTAATTCTATAATGAGAGTTTCCAATTCTAAATGTAATTTCTGTGGATCCAATAGCTTTTGACTGAGTATTATCAAATCCTGTTATTATAAGGTTCTCTGAATAATCTATATCTTCTGTACCGAGATTGGCCACTATGTCCCACCTTATTATATTACAGAAAGATCCTGTGTCTAATAAATATTTAAAAGCTGTATTAGGTTTTGAAACTGCTTCCAGTCTCACTATAAATTGATTGCTTTTCGTATAATGAATATATAATTTCTCATGCGGTGTTGTTCTCATGTTGCTAAATTGATCATCCTCACGATCCCATGATTTGTTGAATTTATTATAAGCATTGCTTGATTGATAGCATCTTCCGTGGTAAATGTTTGGATAAAAGGAATTCTCAGCTCTTGTATTATTCATCTGTTTCTTTGAATTACAATAAATGTAATGCCGAAAATTATTATTGAAATTGTTATTTACGTATCTTTCATATTTGCAACTATTACTGCTATCATAGAGATTTGTATTACTTTGCCTTCGTTCCTTCTGTATAAATCTCCCTTTATAAGCCATTAGTCGTTGTTCAATTTGTCGTATTAGTTCATCGTTAACACATTCGTCTTCAACATATTGTACAAGGTTTCTGAAATTTATAACTTTCTGCTTTCTCGCTGATTCTTTTAAGGTTGTGTTCCTTAAACCTGCTAAAAAGTGTATTCTAAGACTTTTTTCTGCAAATATAGCTTCTATATCATCTTGCTTTAAATCATTTATGCATTCATGAATTTCTAGTGCTCTGTCAATATACGTGGGAAGTGGTTCTATTTCATTTTGTTCTAGGTTTTCAATCTGCAACATTACACTTTCCTTACTCATCTTTTTCTTGAACTGCCTCTTAAGATTTGTTTGCATCTCTGCCCATGTATCTGCCTTTACTCTATTAATATATTTTCCAGCTTTTCCTTTAAGTTTCATGAGAACCACATTCAGCAGTGTTTTCTCATAAGTGTTATCTGGCATAAGATCAAAAAAGTATTGGATTTGTCCCAAAATGGTTCTAGCTCTTCGGATATGCCATGATATTCTGGGATGCATTTTACTATAGTTTTCATTGGGAACTGGTATTGGGTACCAGCTCCGTTTCCGTTTTGGCTGCCAGTCGACATAGACCAAAAATCATGTACATCATTTAGTGCCATTTTAGATTATGATTTCATACAATGTTTAAAAAATTAGCCCTATGGAGTGTTATGCAATATTATTTTTCAAACATTTTTCTATTATCGTCCGTATTTCAATTAGGGTAATTCGCCAAATGCTTCGTAATCCATTCCATTTTTGTTCGTCTGTTCGTACTGAATGTTTTAAATATTATTTTTCTTCTTTATTGTAGTGAATGATCAACTAAAATATTTAATTTCACTCTTGTTTTGTGATAACGTTTTACAATTATAAATGCTCATATTTTTAGTTGGAATTTCCTGCAACATTATTAACATTACTCTTTTGTACATGCATATGAAACTATCAAACTTTCACTCACCCAGACCTGTTATACATACTCACTGCTTCTTGTTCCTGTGGTACACTCGGCCTTCTGTACTTGCCATAATGATGTGCAATCCTTAGCTTCATCTCTGTCAATCGATCTTCTGATGTCTTTTGCAATTCTTCGTTAGCAACCAAATTCCGCTGTTTTGCCTTTCTCGTACAACAAATTTTATTTATTTTTTCATTACAACCTGGTTTTCTGTCTGTTTGATCATCATTTTTGCTGCTTTTCTGAACACTAGAACCCACAAGCGCAGTGCATTGGTACTGGTCCGTGTCCTTGATCACAGTATTAAAACTGTCACTTTTTCCGTTTCTTCATTTTACAGTACACTTTTTATTACCCTTAATTTCACACTTTAATTTCTAGCCTCTATACATTTTCCATTGTACTGGGTTTCTCTTGTCTTTTTCACTTCTTCCATTTTATAATACTGTTTTGATTCCCTTGAATGCCATGCTCTTATCATTTTTCTTCCGTTCATCAATGATCTAGCCGGCACTGGTTCTCACTGAATCAAAAATAGCGTTCCTCTGTTGCGAAAACAGTCTTTTTCCGCTGTCACCATATGAAACGGAGTGGAAATGTCCCGAGCGGATTATTAAGACGCTTCTACCACGATATATGAAGCGTTCTACGATGTGTTAAGCGTTCTAAGCCGACGGCGCGGCACTGGTTTTTCGGGTTTTTAGTTCAAACACTCAATTACGGTTAGAATAAAACTTTATTATTTATGTATCACTTGTTTGTACATTTATAAACTTTTTTTTACATTTATAAACTTTCATTACACTCATTACAATTAACACTTTCGTATAATTATAAACTCGAATATTTTCGTTTTTCAAACTTTTGCACTATTTCCCGTATAACAATGTCTTTCCCAGAGATACTAACACTTTTTATTTATCGATACTTATTCTGAGACTCTAACACCGATTCTCGATTTTACCGCGACGGACATTTAACTGTTCACTTTTATCTTTTTCAAGAAGTTAATTAATTTAAACTTAGATCTCGATTCGTGCACTAGTCACGAGTGTCGAGGTGTCTAAGGGACAACCCTGATTCAATTGGAGTGTTCGGTAGGCCGGCTAGGAAAACCTAGAAAGCGCCGAATTCCAATAAAGGTGCTGCTGAATATTTGGGACTGACCCTGACTCAATTGGAGTATTCGGTAGGCCGGCTAGGGAAACCTAGAAAGCGCCGAATTCCAATAAAGGTGCTGCTGAATATTTGGGACTGACCCCGAGCTTGGAAAAGCGCAGGGTATATATAGTCAATCCGAGTTCTGAATTTCATAATGATTTCATGAATTGCATCAGACTGGACTTTGGACCACATGAAAGGTCCAAGAATCCTTAAATAACGTAACCATTTTCCTCATCCCACATTTATCTATTCAGACTATGTGGTTTTAATTTAAACTTCGTAAATATCCTCAAGTTTTGGCTTCCATTCATTACTCAACTTTGCATTCTTTATGGATGCTCCCTAAAGTTCTTTTGCACGAAATGCTTCATCAGCTTATTTCAAAAATCCATAAATTCCGAAACATCTTCCTTTTTATTCCAAATTTTTTCAACAGTTATTTAATTTCTTGTCATAGATTACCCAATTCAGCCTTAATATTGGACTTCCATACTTTACGAAACTTTGCCCCCTTTTTTGGATGTTCCCTTTGAAATTCTCTTGGAAAAATTCTGTTCTCTTTTCACTCTCTAAAACTCTCTTATTTCGAGCACACATTCAAGTGGCTACTTCAATTTACTAATGTATTAATTCATATAATTTTTTTGTATAAAATGAGTATCTCTAAGTCCTGCCCCTTTCTTTACACTTAAACTTGAACATTGCTGTCTCACAGAGTAATGTTCAACAAGTCCCAAATGTTTCATAATGCATGATACTACTAAACCAACGGAGTTGTGAAAACATTCACTTAAAATCTGTATTCAGAACCCAGCATGGGTTCTTTTGTAAAACAGCGTACCATACCGCCGATCAATTAACAGCTACTGCTTGTATTACTCTTTGATTTTAAGTATGCTCTTAAAAATCAATCAATCAATATTTTTCTCTTTCTTTCAACTGGGCTTTGAATTAAATTCCCCTTTCCCTAAAGAATCATTACCCCTTCGGGTCGGCTCTTCCTTTTCCCGAACCACTAAGACCCCAATATCAATATTTCTTTTCAAGTTTATATTGGTAAGAACAAAATCATGTTCTCTCTGTTTTTCATACTGGGCAACAAACCCCTTCAAATCAATACACCTGTATACGTGTATGTAGATTCAATGAAGACTCTTATTGTCTCTATCATTTTGACTAAGTTATTATTCCGCGCTCCTCACCCAAACAAATTCTTTCCTTAGTGTCCTATACATATACGCCAATGCATCATCATCAATGACGATCGCGGCTATGTACCGCTATATCGTGCACTGTCCAATATGTGAGCACGTTTGAACATGTCAATCCACCGCGCTCCCTAAGTAAATCTGACTAAGCTGTTTTCGACGGTTTCGCCAAACCGTGATAAGGGTATGCGATATTTCACATAGCTTTTAAATTGATGAAAAGTAAATTAACCCAACAATTCCTACATGCAACATTTTTAATTTATGTTGATTGCTTAAATTACTTTGCGTTGAGTAATTGAATATATTCGGCCTTGTTTTTACAATATCTCACTGCCATCAGTATTTAAAATTGTTTTAGGAAGGTGTCGGCACATAAGGCTGTGCAGACCTTGCAGCATCGATCATCGTGACTCGCTTTTTAAGAAGAACACCATGGTATCGTGCCACCGCATTACCGGCTTTCCAGGTGGCCTTACCACGCCCTATGTCCTCGGAAGGTGGGAAGGGTCGACTTCGCGCCTGCTCCCCTCTGCACGACTGGTATCAAGAATGATGATGCCGCGTGCACCCCAATTTGACCTCTCTGCGATAGGCCCTATTCGCCAACACACAGAGGGACTTGCCGACGCGGTGCCTACGCCTGCCCCAGCCTTGACGAGGACCCCTTTCCGTCCTCGGGCTCGGAACCCGCCGGTTGACCGACGCCGAGAAAGCGACGATACCACGTTGTTCTTCGCGCGGTCTCTTGTTCGATTAAAGAATCGAGTTCGACCACAAGGCATGACCACAGGTATGACCCATGAAGCCGACTCCGATCCGAGACGATTTGGACGATAGTCGATAAAACGGCGTTCCAGCCAACTTCATCTTTACACATCCTCCGAACTAGGTTGTCCGGGGTAGTGTCCAGACCACATGTGACAAGCATGTGGTCACGCATTGCGTGAAAATGTGGGCACACGAACAAAACGTGTTCCGCCGTTTTCTCTAAACCTGCGCACACCAAACACTCGGGCGAGGCCGAGCAAGCCAGCTATGTTACCTGCACTGTGATTTTGCAGCACGCTTAAACGCCGGGCACTTCGAACCCCCCATGGGGTGCTTGCTGTTCACAGCTATGCTGGAAAAAATCATACAATTGGGAGGGTTTGCGCAGCATTGTGCCTTATGTCCCTCCAATCCGCAGCGTCGGCAGAGATTGCTTCTGTCAGGGCCTTGTAGGCGTCCGCTGCAGATAGTCCAACCAATGCTACTTGCGTCCCTGTCGGACCTTTCCGTAGCCGAACGGCTGCGGTGGGCGTCTCCACTTCACACTGTCGCCGCAGTGCCGTGACGAGCTCTTCGACTTCGGTGATCTCATCCAGGTCTTTAACCCTTAGATTCAACTCCGTCGTGAGTGCCCTCACCTTGACCGTCTCGCCAAGGACTTCCTCCGCCAACTTCTTGTAGGCGGCGCCCTTTTGCGAGACGCCCCGCTTCAGCTCGAGGATGGATCATCTCGTCCACCTGGGCACGTCTTATTCGACGTACGTCGGCGCCGAGTTCACCGAGCTTGACGTCACTCCTCATCGCCTTCAAGACGTCCGAGTACTTAGCCTCGTCCGTCTTGATGACTATGGCATCACCCCTGGAGCGATTGGCGCCTCTCCTAGACTTCTTGCTACCCTCATTCGCCTGGGCCTTCTTTTCGGCCCTTGACGTCTTCGGTTTCCTCTTGTTCTTGACCAGGGTCCAGGAGGCGTCATCCCCCTCTATTTCCCTGGTCTGGGGCGGCTGAGAGATCTCAGCCTGCCGTAACCCCTTACCACCGTCTTTCCTGGGTTGGCGAACCTTTCCAGGTCCTTCCTCCCCCGGTTTGGGAGGTACCTGTCCGAGGTTCAGCTTCCCAGCCCCACTACCATTGTTCGGGGTAGTAACTCTCCGCGTTTTGGAGCGGCCCCAGGGAGCTCATCCCCTGGAGACTGTCTCCCCCATTTTTGTGTCTGCTCTGCTGGAGCAGTCACCCCCGACGTACCCGCGAATACTTGAGCCTCAGTCTGGGTAGACTTAGGCACCACCATCTTCGCTGGCACGCCCTCGGTCGATTCGACCTTGCCCGAGTCCGCGAATCCTTGGGCCTCAGTCTGGGTAGACCTCGACTCCACGGATTTCACGGGTTTACAATTGGCCGTCCCGACCGCCCTCTCCAGCTTGGCGTCCAGCTTTCGAAGTTTCAGCAAGCTCCTCGTGAGGTCCTTACTGATATTATGCTTCGATGACGCAAAGTCGATGATGGCGTCCAGCTGTTCCGTCGCCACCTCGAAGGTCGAAAGCCCATCGCGTTTACGGTTCATCGCCTTCACAAGCCATGGGCCGTCTATAACCTCTACTTCTGGCCTCCTATGCGGAGACCTGAACAACCCACCTCTTGCGAAGGGATTGTCGCCTACACTAGTACCACTAATTGAAGAATTGACTTGGTTTTCCATTTTGGGTCCACGAGTTTCTCGGGTCCATCACGCCAGAGCCCAGCTTGACGCGGTAAGGGACAATTACTGTGGAGGGTGCTCAGGTACCCCACAGGCTCCGTTTAAGGCCTAGCTCATTATTCCACCCCCCTGGCCATGCATCCCCTCGGCACGGGTCGCTTAACGCCTTGGGATTAGGGGTTAGGGGCGATGGTCCCTTTGGTCGCACCCACTCACTCTAGCTGATGTCAGAAGGACAGCAATGCCCAGGCTGCACTACCAGCTAAGTATAAAACCCTTAGCTGGCGGTCGATTGTCATCGGAAGACTCGTAGAAGCGTGAGATTGGAACTTGTGAAGACCAGAGCTGTGTAGGTCGCTCCTTCCCAGATGTCAACTCACTATTTCGCACTATTTCGAGCCGGCAGGTTTCAACCTGGAGGAACTGCCGGTGAGACTCCCGGAGAAATGCTTATAGAAATTGCCGGTGGATCTCCCGGAGGAATTCCCGTAGGAGCTGCCGGAGGAGCTCCCGTAAGAACTCGCGTAGGAATTTCTGGAGAAACTCCTAGAAGAATTCCTAGAGGACCTCCCGGATGAACTCCCAGAGAAACCATCGGAAGAACTTCGGGGGGAATTTCCAGCAAAATTTGGTGGAAGAGCTACTCCCGGAGGAATTCTCGGAGAACTTCCAGTGAAACTTCCAATAGAATTCTCGGAAAAAATCTCGGTGATGCCAGCACCTGCCAGCAAATGCGAATTGTTCGCTCAACATTTCAAAAATGTTTTTTCGAGTATGCAAGTTTCAGCCTCCCAAATAGATGCAGCAATACAAGACGCTCCAGCAAATAGTTTTGATTTCCATCTAGATGTTAACATAATTATATCTGATGATCAGGTGCTATGCGCGTTGCGCAAACTGAAATACTCCGTATCATCTGGGCCAGACGGGATTCCATCCGCTGTGTTGAAAAAGTGCTCAATAACGCTCATCACCCCGCTTGTAAAACTGTTCAACATTTCATTACGACGAGGAGTATTTCCGACTAACTGGAAGGTATCTTTCATGTCTCCGATCTACAAGAAAGGCGATAAATGTAGCATTGCCAACTACAGAGGAATCATATCACTGTGTGCCTGCTCTAAAGTGTTCGAAATTGTCGTAAACAATGCACTATTCGAATCCTGCAAAAATTATATATCTAGTGCAAGTCGATGCTATATACACAGACTTCAAGGCTGCGTTTGATCGTGTCAATCATGAAATTCTTGTAAACAAGCTCGAAAGGTTAGGAGTGTCTTCCGCGATCGTTCGCTGGTTGAGATCTTATCTATCCGGAAGGTCCATGAAAGTAAGAATAGGCTGCTCAAATTCGGACAGTTTCGTCGTTCCCTCTGGTGTTCCCCAAGGTAGTAACTTAGGGCCACTTCTATTTTCATTATTCGTAAATGATGTGATGTATGTAGTGCCAACTGGACATCGAATATGCTACGCTGACGATATGAAATTTTACATGATTATTTCGAGTATGGAAGACTGCGTAGCGCTACAGAAGCTACTGGATTGTTTCGAAGATTGGAGCAAGCGAAACTGCCTTGTTTTGTGTGTCGAAAAATGCAGCACGATATCTTTCAGTAGAAGTAATCATCCGTATAATTACACATACACCCTCTGCGGTCAACAACTGGAACGGCTAAATGAAGTGACAGATCTCGGCGTAATTCTGGACACCAAACTAACATTTCGTTCGCATTTAGAGTGCACGATTGCTAAAGCTAACAGACAGCTAGGTTTCATTTTAAGGATGGCTGACGGATTTAACGACCCTCTCTGTTTAAAATCCCTCTACTGTGCATTGGTGCGTTCAATCTTGGAATCTTCGGCTGTGGTTTGGTGTCCTTATAATAGGACATGGATCGAGAGAAGTTTGTTCGTATTGCCTTACGTAATTTACCTTGGCGTGACGCGCGAAATCTTCCACCATACGAGAATCGATGTATGCTGCTCGGAATCGACACGCTAGAAAAGCGGAGAACAATGATGCAAGCGGTTTTTGTTGCAAAAGTGCTTATAAATGAAATAGATTCCCCTGCTCTACTTTCTGATATGAATATATACGTTCCGGAGCGTGCTCTACGACGACGAGATTTCTTATATCTGCAACCGCGCAACAGTCGCTATGGTCAACACGATCCAATTCGGATAATGGCACTGCGCTTCAACGAGGTATTTGAACACTTCGACTTCAATATACCTATAACTAGTTTCGCTAATCAATTGAGCCGTGTAAACTTAGTATTGTAGTTTTGTTTTTATTTCATGCAATTATTTTAGACATCTGACTATTACTTTTAATTTTTTTTTTTAGGTTGTTATGTTTATATGTAAATCTGGAAAAGAAATGGGGTTTTTATGCCTGTTTGAGGAAGGCTACAGTTGGCCACCTCAAGCCGGCTTTTCCCCCCATCAAACTTCATTAAGACGTAATAATAAATAATAGATCTTATAGACAAATCTCGTCTAGCTGAAACCTTTGTAGGGGTATGTAGCTGGACCATCACCATCATCAGAGGACCTCCCGGAGAGTTCCTTGAGGAGCTCCCAGAGAAATTCTCGGAGGAGCTTCTGGAAGAATTTCTGTATAAACTCCTGAATAAGCCTAAATGTATTCCCGGAGGAAATTCTGGAGAAATTACCGGAAGAATTTTCAGAGGAATCCCCGTAGGAACTGCCAATAGAGCTACCGGAATAATTCTCGGTGGAAATCCTGCAGAAATTCTTGGAGGAACTGCCGGTGGAAATCCTGAAAGAATTCCCGGAGGAACTCCCGGAGGAATTTTCGGAGAAACTCCTGGAGGATGTCCCAGTGGAAATCTTGAAGTTTCCATTCCAATTCCATCGGAATTCTTTCAGGATTTTTTTTGGGAATTAATCAAAGAATTCCTCCGAAAATTCCATTGTTGATTCCATTTTCGGTACAATTTCTGTATAAATTTTCGGTGGAATTGCTGGAGAAATTCTTTAAAAAATTCACAAGAAAGTATTTGAAACTTTCACGGAAAATTTTATGAAATTTACACAAGAAATTCGAAGACTTTTCGCGGAATTCCTCAGGAATTCTCAGGAATTTTTACTGGCAGTTCTGCGGAATTTCCACGGAAAATTCTCAGGAATTCCACGGTGCAATTTTTCAGAAATTTTTAACAGCACGAATAATTTACAATGTTATGAAACTCATATGTAAATATGTACGTTATGTGGAAGATATTGATTTGGAAAATGTATTGTAGGTAACCACTTCCCTTCGATGGGACTCGAGCCCATGACCCTACAGTACGCTAGACTGGTTCTTTAACCAACTAAGCTACGAAGAACCTCCGTCGGCCTTCGCAACCTAGCGGCTACTGAACGAGCTCGAGATTCCCAAATTGGACGCATAGTCAAATCACTCGCAATCCATTTCTCAAGCCAATACTTCCACATGTGTATAGTACACGTCTACATTAGAGGAGCGTGAGTATTTAGAATGTCTGGCGGCTATACACATTCTTCATCAGCAACTGTACTGATCAAGTGAGGTTGTGTAAGCTATTTGCCAGTCTGTCGTCTAGCTCAGACCCGACCGCATTGCTAAAAGAATTATCTGAAGAATTCCCTGCAGAACTTAGAAAGAAATTCATGGAGGATCTCTTGGAGTAAATAAGGGTGGAATTTTCGGTTCAATTCCTGCCGAAATTGAAGAATTCCTGAAGACATTGCCGAAGAAGTTTCTGGAGGCATTCCTATAGAATCCGGGCGTGAATGCGTCACGTTTATTGGCGTTTCGTTTTAGTACAAAACGCTGACTTCAACGCTGACGCTGAACGCGCTATTGTGATCCCGCCTTTACTGTTGGTTGTGGATTTGGTTTCAAAGTGTTTGGAACTTAAATGGAAAAAGTACCAAGCACTAGTATTCATGTGTTTTTATAGGCTACTACATATAAAGATACGATTCAGAAGACCTACAAAATTTGTTCCAAATTCAAAATTTTGGAATGAAGCAACCACATCCCACCGTAGTTATATACGCCGCATTCAAGCTGATTCCGAATGGCAAAAGTGAGCAATAACAGCATCATCAACCAAGCCCAATTCACTTTCGCGATACTCACAGTCATGATGTTGACAACGCCAACCCATATACGCAAGGAGTCCATTCGGGTAAAGAGAAGCGGAGCAAGAATATGCGGCGGATGGAAACGCGGCAGGAATTTTAATTTCCTTCTTCGTGGGAAATTCGGTGAGAACGGCTTGGTGCTGCTGTCTAGCATACTCGAATTCCCAGCTCACAGCTGGCATTGTTGTAAAATGTCCTTCGAGCTTCGGGGAAGGAGAAGCTGGATTCCAAAGTGCAATTCTCGGCATTGATTTGAAACAAAATTGATGGATGCTTTCAGACTTTTTTGCGAACGATTTTAAGTACTGGAAAAATGGTTTCATTGAAATGATTAATAATTCCGGACAAACTAGTACGATTAGTCAGACGAAGATTGATAAGTGGTTTTGTGGACTGTTTTCATTCAAGGCCAGACCCAGCATCGAACTGGCCATTTCGCAAGTTCATATCGAAAGATTCAAATGCAACATTTAGAATACAAATTATATTTAGGCGATACATTTTCAGACATTTATTGCTGTGTATAGTTTGAAAATCCAAAGTTTTTCATCTACCTGTTAATCTACATAAAAAGTTGAATTAAACTAAATTGCTTGTTTATATTTAGATGATCCTAAAAAATATGTGCGATAAATTTATCTTTTTATGTCAGGTTATCTTTTGAAATTTCCACTTTTTCAAGGAGATTCGGCCCAAAGCAGCAAGACAAAACCTACACGAGATAATAGACCCTACTGAATAAAACAATCTAACAAATTGATACCTCTTATATCACTAAAGTATCATCACATTTGTTGAAGTCCATTATGTTCGCATCCCAAAACAAAAAACAATACAATATGCCACTTGATTCTTCCCACATTGTTGACTGGATCCAATCTCAACGCGCCGCCAACGTCCTATCGGGGGCTTCATAATACAATTCCGATAAAAGCGAGGGCTCGTTCCCCTAATATGATTATGGCAATTATGTCTAGACATATTGGGTCATTTCTAGCTGAAATGGGCCTAATACCAATTTTATCACCTAAGCCAAATCGTATTAGCCCCCACGGGCAGCAGCAATGGCCATCTCTCTCTGGGCCTTCTCTTGGACGACGCCACAAGAGGCATTGCTGAATGACACTTTATTTTGGAGCGGCTCTCTAGACTGACGGACGATGGACGAATTTGAAAAATCGGACATATTTCTCGCGGTGGTGGTGGGCAGTCGTTTGTTAATACTAATCGTAAAAACCCTGCATTCGGGTTCACTTTATAGGCCAGCGTGATTTAAGCAACGGGTCCAAAACAAACGAAGAAAAAAGCTGCTGACAAATTCATCAATCACTTGCGTAGCCTTGGGGCAATTCTGAAACGAGGGCAGACCCTTGCTTTTCGCTAGGTTGTCATGTTTTCATTTTATTATCGCAACTCTCAGCATTTCTATCTCATCATTCTTATCCAGATGGTGTAAGACGACACGGCAGTAGTGAGGAACTGAAATCACCGCTGACGCAATGACGGATACTTTTAATAAACAACTGGCACCAATGAGCATGTAGCCATCATGAAGGTAAAGGTAGCCATTAGAAAAATTGGTTAGAATGTAAGTCATCGCATTTGTTAAGGAATGTTTTCGATCATGAAAGATTCCTAAAATGAATTTCCTTTGAACTATTGTTATGTCCTTTCCATTGCCAAGTTAATATTTCCGGTAAACAAAATGACAGATTAATGTGAAAAGCATTCAAGCAAAAGGAGTAGGGGAACTGGGGGTAGGACGCCCACGTTAAGGAAAATGCCATTTTTATCAATGAAAACCACCATTTCAGCCAGTTTTCATCAGCGCATACTAAAGAACAGCATATCTGCGACTGACTACCGATGACAGATATCTAATTGTACATTTTATTGCACAGAAATTTGATTTTTAAAAAGCACCCGAAAAATATTGATTTTGAAACCATGCGGGGTGAGATGCGCCAGTGGATGGATGGGTTAAAACGCGCATGTGTTTATCGTACTGATTTTCATTTTAATTGCCTACATTAAGGCAATTAACCGAATGTTTCAGCTGTTTCGGTCATACGAAATGAGCATGGGCGTACTGCCCCACACCGACCTCAGAAGTTTGAAGGCCCATCAAATCGTTTTAAGACCAATTTTGACGACGATTTCGTGTGGAACGTAAAGAACACGAGTAAGCAGCATGGCTCATGGCTCAATTTTCATTTTTCCAATGAATAACAGCGATAGAAAGACTAAATTTCACCGAGCTAGAATTGCATCAAAACACGCAAAAATCATTTTTTCGAGTTTTTCATGTGTAACTAGAGAAAAATCATGAAATATATGTATCCAATGGCAATATTTTTCATTGATTCATCGTATAGACTATTTAAAATAATCACAATGGGGATATTTAACCTTATTCAGGGGTGGCGCGTTTTAACCCCTATGGGCGTGTTACCCCCACTTCCCCTAGAAGCTAAATCAATTGCTTTTCATTCATTCAATTGTTCTCATTTGCGTAGAGATTCGTAGAGATTTACTCGATGACAGTGGACAAAGCCTAGTGGATCACTACAAAATTTGAACAAGACCGGACATTATGTATTGTTTTAAATCATTACAATTTAAAACACTAACTTCACCCATGCTTGAGGAAAGTAAACCTTTACACATGGGTCAGTTTTTTTTTTCGAATGGCTCATAAAAGGTACACCTATCAAGGAAAGCTATGAACATACCGAGCACAAATCTGTCCCCGGTTCCAGTGAACGAAAAAATGTCTATTACCTTCGCAGAAGAATATTTATTTTTATTTGAACTTCGTTCGTGGAAAAAGCACAAACGAATCGAGTGTGACAATAAAATACCAGAAAAAAGGCGCTCAAGCAGAAACATAAATGTAACGCCTCCGGATGAAGTCACAGCATCGTTCGCGACGACCTCCCCTTCTAAAGCATGATCGTCGCTAGAAAAAAATGCATGCCAACGCTGTTTGGAGAGGTTTAAGAAGTCAATTTAATAAATCAAACATATTGCGTGTATCGGAGTGTGACAAATGTGTTCGAATGATAGAGCTTTAATTAGGATTCACTCATTCTCGAAAATAGTGAAACAATATTATCAACAATTATTCATATGACTGGTACAAAAATTCTTAAAATTCGGATACTGCACATATATTTGCAGCAAACAGGTCACATGTGTTGACTATTTTCATTGGTAGAATGCAGAAGTAATGTGACAGCCGCAGTAAAAGTATTTCAACTGTACAGAAGCAAACTTTAGTAAACGTAGGCTGGTTCAAGATACTGAACCATTTGCACAAAGCACTATTTTTGTGTGCATTTGAAACCAATTTATTATTTATTAAAATGGTACTACATCTAATCCCATGGACAAAATTACTGCTTTACGTCGTCTGGTATCAACCGTCTCATAACGTATCCACTTTCTTGAATTGTAAAACATTTTAGTGGAAAAAAAAATCCTCTATTTCCAGATTGAAACTGAATGAGCCCCATAGGAGCTTTACGGAGCTCAATATTCTACGGCCCAGGCTAGTGTGCACTGCTGGATGAAAGGTGTTGTAAATAACTTAATTTAAACTACAAATTGGAAAGCAGTGGCAACACAACCACTGCGAGCCAGCCGCATTACAAACAGAAGGTTCCTTACGGCGGGCAAACAACACTCGTTCAGATGAAAATAAAAACGAGAAGGAACATGCGGAGACTGGGCTAGCAAATGGAATGAGTAAGAAAATGTAATAAATAAAATATTAAATAAATCAAGTGTGAAAACAGTTTCCACTTTAGCTCAGTTCCTGCTGCTAGTCAGTGGTATCTTAACAAGAATTTTACGCTGTTAGCGGCAGGTCGAGCTGCGAGATAAATTGTGCAGATAAAAAGGAAGTGCTTTTTTTCGCTCGCGTAGCCACAGCCCACGAAGGCGCAATCAGCCAGGCCAGACAAGCAGAAGTTTTCGTATTTCTTTTGTGTCATCTGGCTTACAGCATATTTAGTTGCAAACATGAAATTTACTTGATAGCTAGCATAAACGTCACTTTATATTGGATGCTATACGTTTTATAATAGGGACAACTAGTTTCAAATGATCATAAATATAAATAGCGCTAAAGAGAACGAAAAATATAATTTTAAGTGTTAACGATCGTTGTGAAGCAAAAGCATCTAAACAAGCTCACTTTTCAGCATATTTTTAATTTTCTAAAGTGAACCAATTGAACACATCTCCATGAGCAAAGATAGTACTGACCGTTTAGCTTAAGTTCGATTCATTTGGCAACTTTGGAGATCGTTGAATATCTGTTGTTTTGGATATGGACTGCAAATGGCACATATTTGTGCTTAGAGGACATAGTTAGATGTGTCCGTTGCTGAGGAGGATGTCCGCGACGTGGTACAGCTGAGATGATTTGGTAGATCATTTGATCAAAATACAATACCCTTTGGACTCCATAACGATTTGTAAGACTTATGTAACATACATACATATACACATACAGACATGCATATACTTTGAGGTAATAAATGGGTGCATACCCTTGTAGAAGACATCATGGAGGCCATAGTTGATCTGGTAAGCCACTAGATTCAGATTCCAGGACATTTCGAAGTTCCTTGAACATCTATTTTGCTTAAATATCGACCGTTATGGAACGTATATGCTTAGAGGATATTGGATGTTTGCCGTTGTCGGGTATATCCTCCTTATCATGGCTAATTTCGTAAATCATTGGATTTCGACTCCAGGGCGATTTGGAGACCTATCATCTATGCCTGGATATGGACCACAAACGAAATGCATATACTTAGAATACATAAATGGTTTAATAACCTTATTGTGGATATCCTGAACGCCATAATTGATCTGGTATTCTATTTGATTCAATCTTCGGAACGATTTGCAGAATCTAGGAAAACATTGCTTGTCGTATATATTTTCAGCATGGTTGACATCATAATGGCCCAATTTACAGAAGGCAGCATGATTCTGGCTGACATGTGTTCTATGCCATGCATTACAAACCATAACATCATTCGATCTATCTGAGCAGGGATAATGATGAAATTATGGGATATTGATTACAGTTATCTACCCATCTTATATATTCACAGCAACATTTTCGCAACAAAACCTGAACTGCACTGACTATCATAATCATCATCAAATGTTATACACCCAACAAGCGACTGTTGGATTTTCTAACAATTCTGTATACCAAATCCCGTATAAGATAATTGTAAGGTCTCATAGAATATTTGTATAAGAATTTAGCATTTTTGCTTATGCCCAGTTCTTATACAGGTTTTGGTAGGTTGTTATACAGAATTGTTAGAGAATCTAAAACTCACCGGTTGGGTGAGATATTGATAAGGTGTAAAAGTTGGGTTACAAATAGTAGATTTTTGTTTTATATAAATATTGTTGTTTCGGAATCTTCACGTTCCTCGAGTAAAAACAGCAGCGTTAGGGCTTGGTGCCGATGTAAAAATGAGGGTGCTACAAAAAATCCAACATTGCACCCTGATTAGATAATTGCTATGTTGGATAAAACAAAATGCAAAATAGCGATAAATTTCCGTTATGAAATTTCCGGGAGAGAATTGCCTTTAATGAAAAAAAAAAGAGAAGCCGTTTCTCAATTCCGGCTTCTTTATAAATAAGGCGTCCGTGTGCTAAGGCGTGCATGGTAGTGATAAGTTAATCAGACCTCCCCTCTTTTCTAGATTTGGGGAAGAAGGAAATGCTAATAGAACACTAAGTTGAAAAGCAGGCTAAGTTCCAGAGTCACGGGCTAGGGGGGGGGGGGGGCATGGCATCAGCTGGTATAATAGATTTTTCTTAGACGAAAAATGTGTTTGCGTGTAAAAAGCATGAATAGCGACTCTGGTGTGAATGGGTGGTCCAGACTGGATCTGGTGTATTTTATTGTATTTCTAAGATTTCTTGAACATTTAAAAAAAAGTTATGCTCAGTGCTCTTCTTTAAAATCTTGGGGTGTAGAATAAATTTAATAAAATTTCGTCATGTTTAGTACAAGTAATCCATGGATTTCTTAACATTTATAAGAGCTACTTAGTATACTACAACTTGTGTTACGAAGATCGACTTTTGAAGAAAGAAACTTGAATAGTGAGACGTTAATTTTTAATTAAAGTTCCCAACAAACAAATTTTTAGTTTTGGGAATTTTGGAAAAACATTCATAAGATTCCGGAAGACACAGTTCCTGTTATACAATTAAAGGTTATCGGAATAATGATTTTGAAATATTTTAGAGATTCGAAAGGGACATTGAAGCAACAAATAAGAAACGCATGATTACCAGGGATTTCAAAGAGAATTTTGAGGTGTCGTGGGGAAATCAGATAAATTTTCTTTGTCAGAGTTTTAAATTTGTGTAATTTGCAAAGTGGAAATTCAAAGGGATCGTGAAATGAACAAATCGTGGTATAATTTAACTAGTTAACAGGACGACTATTCTTTCTTATTCTACAATATAATTAAAATGTGTGCATGTTGTTCGAATTTAAAGCACATGGGCCGAATTATATTAAATCGGGAAACTAGTCTTTTCGGCTTGTAAAGATATTCCACTGAATATCTTCATATGAATTGAATAACAGTTTTGCGAAGTGCTTAAATAATAACCAATATCTATTAAGAAAATTATTTTGAGCTTTTTAGTGGAATGTTTTCACCTGTCATAAGACGAGTTTATACAATCCCATTGAATTCCAGTGGTGAAATTCAATGGGATTGTATAAACTCGTCTTATGACAGGGGAACCAATATCTATTTTTGAAAGGTTTTTAAAAGAATTTTCGTTTGAGCTTTCATCAGCCGGAATTACCTGCATCCTACAATAACTATATGAAGTCAGTTGTCGCCCTCGATTTCCATTCATTTGTGGTCGAAAAGTGTTCCAACTTCATTTAAACGCGACTGCATTTGCCATCTAGGCTCGATGCTCCTAGGCTCGTTTTTCCAACGCTGCGTGCCCGCTGCGTTAAAAAGACGCATATGTACAAAGGGAAAAAGTGGTAACGTAGCGAAGCCGCGCCGATGCAGAGCTATGTTATTTAAACAGATCTGCATCGGCGTGCGTGCACTTGGCGTTGAAAAAACGCTTCGTTGACATTGGCCCCTAAAAGAAAAGAAATACGATTGATGGAAATACATATCTGAAAATCTATACATAGTCGCCTCTCCACATCTCGATATTGAAGGGTCCATCGATATTAGGAGAGGTCTAGAGGAACAGAAGGAAATTTCAGAAAAACCTCGTTGTTTTAAAACACAAATATCATATCATGTTTTTTATGTATTTGTTATTGTCCAAACATGGTATAGTAGCCTACAAATTAGAATATATTGACATAGGGAGAGATAATCATGAGCAAAATATAACCAGAATACGTTGAGATAGGGAGATATCGAGATATGGAGGTTATCGAGATGTAGAAAGTCCAAATGTATGTAGATTGAATAGGCAGAGAAACCCATCTACATAGGGAGTGATATCGAGATGTGAAGAGTTTACTGTAACTTTGACTTTTCGTCATAAAAGACATAAAATTATAACAACATTCCAAATCTGAATGCAGAAATATGTATATATATGGTAATTGAATTTGACTACATGTATCGGAATTTCCTTTTATTTTTTTCTGGGGGGGGGGGGCACAAGTGGGTCTGGGGTGAGTCAGGCCCCCCCTGGCCCCCCCTTATTTACGCCAATGCCTCTTATCTGCTACTTTCCGTTCAGCACACAGCTCGACCCACACAGCAGCCATTAGACTTCCTTTCGGCCAAATGACCCTTTCAGCCAAATGACACTTTCGGCCAAATGGCCCTTTCTGTCAAATTACACTTTCGGCCAAATGACCCTTTCGGCCAAACGATCCTTTCGGCCAAATCACCCTTTTGGCCAAACGACCCTTTTGGCCAAACGACCCTTTTGGCCAAACGACCCTTTCGGCCAAATGACTTTCGGCCTACCATTCGGCCAAACAACTTTCGGCCTAGTATCATTCGGTAAAATGGTTACGGCTAAACGATCCTTCTCCGTTCGAAGATGCCCATTGCTCAGCTGACATCCAAATTTACTCGAACACCATCCTTCCAGCGTTAATCGGAGTCCACGATTTCTTCGACCACCTCGATTTCGTCACCACCGATACAAACTCGTGCTGGATGGCTAAAATTATCCTCTCTTGAGCCACTTCGTTTCATGTACTTCGCCTTCGACGTATTGACGACTAGTCCGACTAGTTGCGTGTCGTAATATAAATGTCGTCGGCAAAACCAAATAGATGAACGGACTTCGTGAATAACGTGCCACTCGTGTTGATCCCTGCCCTTTTTCCCTCCAGAGCGATGTTGAAAGGCAGGGACGACAACCTACCACTTTGCCGTTACCCTCAGCAAGTTTCGAATGAACTAGAGAATGCCCCTGAAACTCGAACTACTTGACCATCGTATCAGTTTATCCGGAAATCCTTGTCCGTACAATCCGTGGTACCAACCTATTGTATCATATGCAGCTTTGAAGCCGATCGATAGATGATGTGTGGTCACGTTGTATTCGCGGCATTTCTACAATACCTGACGTATGGCAAACACCAGGTCCGTGGTAGAGCGTTCGCCCATAAATCCCGCCTGGTACTGCTCCACGAACTCTCTTGCAATTGGTGTTAGTAAACGGCATACAATTCGGGAGAGTACGTTGTAGTCGGCGTTCAGCAATGTGATTGCGCTGTAGTTTCTTCAATCCAGCTTTTCGCTCTTTTTGTAGATGGGACAAACCTTGGTAATTACCCAATGCAGTACTCTAGTCAGCCCGAGCAGCACACATGTTTCAAATAGATTGCTGCAACTTATATACCAATAATAACTCCGTTATTAGTTGAATTCTAGCAATGAACCATTATAGGCAGAGTTGAGCATGAGCATGAGCATGATTGACCGCCCACGGTTGCTACTCCGTTATTGCCAGGCCAGCTGTAATTCCACAGAGAACCAACAGATGATGTTTGGGACTAACATCATCCTCAATGTGTAAAAACTGGTGGCCCACCGGCCGTGTCCGAATGCAGGTCAATTAAGGAAGGGGTAGGAAAATGTTGACGTGATACTCGCTTTGATGGAAGACGACGAGTCATCTGCACTTCCACGAGAAATCACTGGGATGTTGGAAAATAGAGGGTAGGGCATGTGGCGGGGTTCGTCTTGGTAAACGGTATGCTGTGTATAACGTGTAGTTTGACTATCGCGACTAATTAGTTCAATTACTGACCGCACTAAGTAGAACAAAAATTCCGTAGTCTCGAGACCGTTCTGTTTTAAACAATGCGTTTGTTTGATCGCGCACTTAATTATTTGAGTAACCTACCGCACAAAGCAGAACAAAAATCTGTGGTCCCGAGACCGTTCTACTTTTTAAGTGAACACTATTTTAAAAATTCTTTTACCATCATGGTATCGCGACAAAGAAAAACTAATACAATGCAGGCTCGGTGGCTTCTGCTAAATTAGGATCGCGCTTCTACGACCGAACCAACGCACACTCAAGAACTGTATCAACTTTCATTTGTTACCTAGATTGTCCCGCAATTAAGAGAAAATCTCGCACAATGTAAGCTTAGTAACTTTTGCATACCGAGAAACGCGTAACTTGAACCGAACCGACGCGTACTTTAACACGATCTTTAAAGCACTATTCCAATTATAACCAGGATTTAGGGTTGGAAATGGTAGACATTGGCTTATGTCATTCTTTCCGCAATGCAGTCAAAGAAGTAGAATCCATATACAAAATATTGTGTGTAATGAATCTACATCTTGATCTTCATGTGATGAACACAATTTAAGTTTTATCGATTTCGCATGAAGAAAATTATATATGAAGAAGGTAGAATGTAATAAATGCCATAGATCCTAGAACATCATAGCACCGACGAACCGACGTGTCACTAACGCTCTGAGACTGTCCACCACTTTTTAACGGTCATTCGCTTTTTCGGGCGATCATTCCTTTCAAATTAGCCAAGACACAACTCCACTGCAATGTTAATACACGTAGGTTGGCGGTTGAGCTACGAGAACTTCGCGAGCCATTATGAAGGAGGCGATAGTGTTCGATGATTTTTCATCATAGTACCGTGGGCAGCAAATTTGAATTAGTTTCTATGAGGTGACTCGTCGGTTCGTCAGTGATCATAGTTCATTATCACATTCCGAGTGTCTAATGATTGTAGAACAAACAAATATAACATGAAAAGCTAACCAAGTTGCGAAAGAAATAATAGAATATGATATGTGATAAGATTATTCAATAAGTAGGTGATAAGTAATACTATTGTTATGTTGTCTATTGATGTTGAACAAATTTCAAACTACACCTGAAATCCTGCTCAGAATCTGAATTCATGCATTATTCAATATAATATTCTGAATATGATAAAAACAGTAAACTCTCATATAATGATTATGACGTGTAGGCTCACGACTTGCAGAGCCGAGACACTGAAGATGACTTCACTGCCAATGCTGGAATACGCATCTGCTAAACTGCCGTGAATCGCTATTTGTCCCATATAAATAGGAAACCCAGCAAGATGGGACAGATATGCGATTCACGGAAGTAAACTACAACCTAATGTTGAATCTATTTGTCTTCCCACGATGAGTGAAGACATTCCAGATGAAATCCTTATAACAATTGTATATTGAACCATAATAACATTTTTCGGTCCACTGCACAAAAAAACAAGAGGAATCATGCAAAACATAACTAAAAACACGAAAATACATACCCGACCCTACAGAAAAACAAGTCAGACCTGTACAATGAATACATTTTGCTATCTTTATCGCATCGAAAATATAAAAGGACATTCAAATTTTAATGTTCACACCTACGTAAAAAAAGTGTTTAAAAACTCACCGGATTCCGATTGCACTTACAAACACCATTTCAACATCCGTACTACTCCTATCATTTGAATTGCTGCTTTTCCGATGCGTGGTACTATCCCATGCCGAATACCGGAATGAACCATGTTGGCGCCGGTTGTTTGAAATAATGTTCAGGGGATGACTTCCAGCTCTTTGTTGCCCATTATCTGGTATTTTCAGTCTTGAACCTTTATCTGACGAACGCCGCGGAGATATTTTATTCTCCTTACAGCCTAGCAAATCAACTGATCGATCTTGCAATTCTCTTGAAACCGGCTTGATTTATGTCTTTCAGTACATTCGAGAATCACTCAACTTGAAAAATTTTTGACGCGTGGAAAACTTTAACATCCGTTCTTGAGCACGGCTTGCTACGATCCTCCTCGCAATGAACCATTATAGGCAGAGTTGTAGAAAAACCTTCGCACAAGAAGTCCACCTTACAGCACATTTTGAAATTCAGCTTCTAGAACGAGTTATTGACAAACTACTAAATGATCGAACGCAAATTACTAAATGATCGATAACATCCTTGCTTAGGGCTTCAACTGATCTATAAATATGCTGACCATGAAAAAGTATTGTTGGTAACATTATAGCCTTCCTCAGTTTCCGTCGGTATCAACCGTTTCAGCCGATTACTTTTGTTTTAACGCATTATTCGACCAAGTAGCATTCGAACAAATGGCTTTCCGTCAAATGACTGTTGACAAACGGCAGGAAGACCGATACGCTGGAAGTCTGCCGGCACGACAAACTACTTGGATGAAAATGTCATTTGGCTTAAATGGATACTTTTCGAAAAATGGTTCGTTCGGCCAAGTGACATTTTCGGTCGTATGACCCTTTTTGCCAAACGACATTACTACATGGCCTATCCGGGTGAATGGCTTTTTCACCCAATTGAACGTTCCGGTCGTAGCCACGATAATAAAGATTAAAAAATTCAGAGTGTTTTTCGTGGAAATTCTGAAGAGTTTCCCAAGGAAATTCTAAATATTTTCCCGAAAAACATTGGAACCATTTTCCATGGAAATTTAAAAAAAAACATATAAGAAATCCCGTACATTTTCATTTAAAAATTGCATGGGTATACCAAAAAGCTTTCCTTAGAAATTCTAAAGAATTTCCCGTAAAAAAATCTACAAAAATGTCCGTGGAAACTTCATAATATTTCCTGTTGACAATCCAAAAAAAATCCTTATGGATATTTTGGGGAGTACATTTTCCCGGCGACATTTAAGAGATTATTCCGTTAATAATGAAAATTATGACAGCGCATCGGCGCACACCTATATCCCTATAAGCTAAACAATTTCGACTTTTTCAACTTGATTGGTATCGGAGCGATCGTTTTTGAGAACGAGGACGTATTTGCATAGTTTGTGGAAAAGTGTGAAAGCTACTCTGCCGATTTGTGCTAAATTAAAAAAAAAATGGAATTGGGCAAATCGCATTTAGCATTAGCATTAGCATTGTTACGGTGTAATTCGTAGATTGGACAATAGTAATACTCATGTTTTACTTTTGAGATCCTTATCTAGAATGCTATCAGAAATCAAGAAGGGGAGTGGTCTTTGATTCCAGTCAACTAAATTAAAAAAAATGGAATTGGGCAAATCGCATTTGGAACAAAACTACAATTTTCACTCATACGAGTAGATAATTGAAAAAAAAATATTATCACAAGACTATTAGGGGAGCTCTATTCTAATGCCTTCATTCAAGTGTTTAGTTCAGAAATTTAATTTGCGACCTTATTCATGAAAACAATTTAGCGGGACATTTATGCCGAGAAATATAAATGTATGAAAAAAAATATGATGAATTTATTCCCCACAGACAAATATGCGTAGAAATTCAACAATTGGATAAATCGACTTGATGTTGTTTTCACAGATTTTAGCTTAGCTTGATTTACTGTCATCGTAGTTGCTAATCGTGATTGGCTGAGAAACAACAAATAATACACAGCTCACCAATTGAATAGTTTTCTCGGGAATAGAAAGCTATTCTCACTGTACATGCTTCAGAGTTTCTATAATTCAAGACCAAGAACGATGCCGGCCACGTCCTCCCAGTCAATTAGAATAAGGGGAGGAAAATTAGTTCGACATTCATTGCTACAAGAGACCGAGGAATCCTCTGCATCTCCATGAGCGCACTGGAAAGGAGTAGTATGTTAGTTTTTGAAGGAAATATATTGGAAATCGTTTTGGTAAGCGACTTATTATTTCTTTTAAACGACGCCAAATTCATTATGGTACAAAAACGGAAAAGCAACGCATATCTTACGTATTTTCACGAAGACTGATTCGATATCTTAACTACTTCGCGACGACTAAAACACGCACTGCACAACGCTTGCTCGATGGCTACTGTAAACCATTGAAGATCGCGCTTGTTTCGACCGGAACAAAGCGCAGTACATGCACATAAGCCACCAACACCAGATAGATAATTTATCATATTCGCATCGATTGAAACACGCACTTACTTGTTCGATGGCTGCTGCAAACTCATGAGCCACCGGAGAAACTGGAGAAACACGACTGGACAAGAAACAAATTTTCACTTTCTGATTAATTTACTCTCCCGCACAAAGCAGCACAAAATTTCGGTGACCGGCCGATCGTTTTGCTTTCCGCGCAAAGCAGAATTCTGATGTTGTTTTCACAGATTTTTCTAACAAAGTTCGATATTTTCAAGTGCTTTCGGGAAAAACACATCAAAATAGAGCTCAACTGAGCTTGAGCTTGAGCTTGATTGACTGCTCGTAGTTGCTACTCCATTATGACCAGATCAGCTGTTCTTGCACAGGGAACCAACAGATGTTTGCTTGGGATTAGCACACATATCTTCAATGTATAAGTACTGAGGTGATCTCATTTGTTAGGTCATACTGGCGCCTGCCACGTCAGAATGCAAGTCAATGTAGGGAAGGGGGAGAAAATGATGATGCAATCACTCGCCCACTGCAAGCCGAATATACCTCTGCACTTGCCACGAGTTCATGCGGAATTTGTTGGAATTTTTGGGTTAGGTTGGAGAGGCAGAGGTACGTCTTGGTTAACGAGCTGCCAATGTGATAGATAGGAGAAGGCAACTGATGGAATTTCTAATTGCATGTAGGAAACGAGCTCTATAGTTCATTTCTAATTCTAGCAGATTACTGTTAGAATACTCAAGTTGAAGGTATAGGAATAGTAATGGAAACGGTATGGAAGTCCATTTCCAGTTCTAGCGATTGCTAGAACATTGGAATTATAGAGAAAGATACAAAGTAGGAGAATTGAACGGACCTGGGATTGAACCCACGACCTCCTGCGTATGAGGCAGAAGCAGTAGCCATATGACTACCAAGCCCGCTCTACATCACATCTACATCACATCAAAATAGAGCGCTCTGTAATAAAAATTTAAAATCGTCAAGAACTAACTTGGGACAACTATGCGTTGAAGGGCAGTACTGTAATCTGCTGAACAACGAAATGTAGTCGCACTTTTGATTCTACGCTCGTTGTTTAGCAGAAGACTCGTTTTAACAGTTTTTGAGTCAAACTGTGATAAGGTCGCATATTCAAGGTTTAAGGACAAGCATCCCGGAATCCAAAACCAAATGCACTCGCGTTTTCAAGAGCACCCCATTCAAAACAGAAGCCACGCACAAGAGTCATTTTTATTATTCCACGCATGATGCGATGGCTCCCGTTTCGAATGGGGTGCTCTTGAAAACGCGAGTGCATTTAGTTTTGGATTCCGGGATGCTTGTCCTTAAGATAGGGTTCTTATTTCATGCACAATATCAGAAAACCAAGAGATGGATGAAAGGTGAAGTATTGGGAATTATCTGAACCACAATCTTATGTTGTGAGAACAAATTAAGTTAATTACAGAAGAAACTCTATATTTATTAGAATGAGAAATATTTTAGCGAGAGAGATGTTGTATATGTTTGTAATAGATAGAGTCTTCACTGTAATTATTATTTTGTATATCCGTCATTATAAATTAGTTGATAGTAAACATCATGCTGCTCTCTATAAGTATTCGTGTTATATTACTACATTAGGAATATAGGTCTTTTCGTGGTTTCATCAAACCGGTACAAACAGCATGTGCTGTCAAACCACCGCCTCACTCCAACACGTGGCGCCCAATTATTCACAAAATAATGAAGTAACATTTTTAAGGTTTCTGCTTAAGCGACTTTTCACCTTTTAAGTTTCGTCACATTTAAATGTAGCCGGATGAGTACACACAAACAGAGGATGTTATTTTTTTACAGTTCTGTATGAAAAACCTGCAACAAATCTGATTAGAAACTGCTAGATGCTCATACAAAAATGTTAGCCACGCATGCAGCTTTTGTAGAAAACGCTTGCAAGTTAAGTCTTATACAATATCTAGAATCTAGTAATTGCGTATAATATGCCTGGTCCTGGTCTGTATTTTTGTACGTATTCCTAAACATAACTGTGAAAAATCTAACATCCACTGGTTAGGTGTAGACCTCTTATGCGCTGAGCAATACAAGCGAGAAAACTTTAAATGAAAAGTTGGCCAATTATCTTCATTCGCTTTTCTAGAGAAGCATTAGGAGTAAAATATATGGCTCACATAAAAAGATTATCTATTGGTATAAAATGTCGTCGTTCTAAATCTAAAAGTTGAAGTTTTGTTCATTTAATAATCAGTGTTCCAACATGTCGCTTTCATAAGACATTCGAACGTCGCTGACGTGGCTCGGTTACCTAACGTCGGTCGCATTTCGCTACTCTTCTTATCATGACAGGGAGCGCACATTTTCCAGCAGCAACAAAGACAGATTTGCGAAAGAATGCAGGAAAACGAACAACGTGTAAATTGTACACGACAGCTAATTAAGTTCCCGAAAGCGCACTCATAATGCCAACGCCAGTCATCATTTTAACACCTCCAGACATTAGCGCAAAATCTGCTCCACCTTCCTCCTATGTTGTTATGCTTTTCGATGCTCAAACTTGCCGGTCTGTTTTTTGGTGTGTCCATGGAATCGGGAGATATCTTCTTTTTTATTTTTTCCGGAATTATATTGCAAGTGCGGCCCAACCTTCTCGCCTAATTAAGAAAAGTGTTAGTTCCATGTTTTCAATAAAAAATTGATTCCAATATCTCACATCAATCTAAACAATAAACCTAGATAAAACAAACTTGGTGAAGCTAACCCTTTTTCTCAGAATCGACTGGCAGTCTGGTTGGCATTAACACACTCCGTACAGACTAAACTCAAAAAGACCCCAAATCGGAAACATGAGCCAGCTCAGAAATAATGTTGCAATGAAGCCAAGAGAGCCGAGGATGGTTGATCAGTTGCATGCAATCAGTGCTGCGGGATCTCACACGGTTGTGTTATATTCGTACACGCAAAGGTCTCCATGTGATTATTTTCCCATACGAAAGCTGCATACGTCGCGGTGTTCCTGCCATGAAAATGGATTGTAAAGTAGGTTGAATAGGATTTTGGATATATTTGCTTATTCTGCTTGAAAAAAAAAAAAAAAAAAACAATTTTATGCTCGTCACTACAATTATTGTTTTTATCACATTTCACATTAACTTAACAATTATTGATTTCTTGTCATTACAAGTATTGATTTGCTGCTGTAAATCTGCCTTGGAGGGCCACTGTGAGTTCATTTCCATCGACGTTTTTTCTTCTTCACCAACGTATCGTGTTGCATTAATACGGGCTCACGTCTTAACCGCTGCAGGATATTTCCGTCACTAACGTGTCTGGAATAAAATGGTAAAAAGCAAGGAAAACTCGAGAGACGAAGAACCTTAGGAGGTTGTTTTTAAAGCTTGCCTGTTGCCTGATCGGATAAGATTAAGATGAGAAAATATTTATTTTTCGCACCACATTATAACACAGTGTACGGAGAATTCAATCTGAATTCGCTAATTTTTCAGCAAATCCCTGTAGGTCATTTTGAAGACACTTGATCGATCGCATTTCCAGACCCGCGCTTTAGAGCTTATCGATGAACCACCTTTCGTGGAATTTCCAGCATGTCGTGGATCTCCTCGTTCTTCCCAAACATGTTGGGTACATAACTGTATGGATTTTGAAATGACATATAGCTCACCAGAAAAAAAAATGTGTTTCAGCTAGGGACGAAAACGACAACCTTTCTCTATCCCACTCAAAGAACTATATTTACCATTCATATGTGTTTCCATATATTACCTTTCACAATGCATCCTAATGGATAATAAATAACTTAAATCATTTGAATCAAATTCATGCTTTGTTTAGCGAGACTTTTTCTTGAATCTCGAATGCTGTTTAGAGATGTTGACACAATTATTGCTTGAAATGTATTCAGATGAGTTGTAAATGAGTTTTATTTACATTTCAACAGTATCTGTTTCCTTAAATTAGTTTCAAAATTGATCAAGAAAAGAAATTAATTTTCTCGATTATTTTGTGCTTTCAATGAGAAACCGCCATGCTGTTTGCAGTTCGATTGTCATTTATTATTTGCTGACCGAGGATGTCACACCGTAAGATAGTTGACTAGCACAGGAAGCTTTTTTTCTCTGTCGGCATCCTGATCGTCCGGAAGATTTTCACTTTTGAACCATTTCCGTCTCTTGACTTGATAATCTGCTCAGCCATTCTAGCGACACTGCTGCATGAGAGTATGTGGGTAAATGTCTCGGAAGAGTTGCTTGTGAAAGCATTAGGATTTTCTCAGGAATGTGTCGCTTGCAAGGAAGTGTGCATGGTCCTGCTGCATCGAGTATAGCCGTAGATAGAGGAACGATGTCTGCAGTGGCTGCTAACTGCGATAATTCCAATTTCTTCATGGGAGGAAAAGCTTTCCCCAGCAAGTGAGGATGTGAACGATAAGGCAAATTCCTGAAAATGGGAGAAAGAGGTCACAAGCAAAAAGGAACGTTCGACGTCTACTGTCTTTTGACTTTGTTATCTAAATGGATTAATCCCGGATGTAGCTCAGAAAAAATGGGAAGCCAGAAAAGGTTCAATCGTGGCATGATAAATGCAATGCCTTATTTGGGGATGAATGAAAATATAAAAAATCATTTCTTTCAGGGTTCATTCGCTTTAATAATATTAAAAGCATTCAGAGTCAGAGTTATTTGCTATTTTGCTTCAGATGAACATCAATTTATAGCAAAGATATGAGCACAATTTTAACGCATATTTTAACATGGGATTGTAATGAAGAAGAAAAAGCTCTTCAAATCAGAAAAGTTGCTGACAATGCCGTGTCATTGTTGACCCTCCTGGGGCGACCGATTCATTATTCATTGCTTCAGTACCTTGCTCAACTCAATGTTTTTAGATCACACCGACGTTGTGTCAAATTATAAGCTTTATTCAGTGGATCCTTTCAACCTAATTGAATCCGACCTGTTATTACGGGTTTTATTATACTCCAGCAACATAAAAGCCAGCGGAATATTGCCCACTTGGGCGTAACGACAACGGCAGCCAGTGCCAACCCGAAATCTCAATTAATTTAATCTCTGGAAACGTCAAACGGAAAGTTTACGAGCTCCATCGCAATAAATATTTAATTCACTTTAGACTCGACTCAATTGATTTATCCCCATTTATTGTTCACCGCGGTGTCTGTAACGCAGAATTGAGAAGTAAAATCCACCATTCTTGCCAACCCGATCGTTTTGATCCTTTGGCAGATCCTGGCAGTTAAAATTAACACCCTGTCGAATATTTCTGCCACAGGATGATGAGTAATTCCGATGGTAACTCCTTTCAGACATTATCAAGGATATCTTAGTTGAAACAGCACCAACTCATAAAACAAGTCTATTTGAAACTAAAGTACCAGCAGCTGAAATAATAAAGGTACTTTTATACAGCAGCAATGATTTTTTAATTATATTGGATTTAATCTCATGGATTGAGTACACATATTAAAATCATGTATTGATCTGATAACTCAAATTTGCATCCAAACTTGATAAAATCGCCTTCTATTACATAACATTCTCAAGAATACATAAAGAAGTCGTAAAAATTTTCTCTCCCAATCTAAATTCGAATCCAGTCATTTCTGACGATGCACAGTTCGAAAAATATATGTAAATTCACATTGAATATCATGCACATAATTGGAGCGTGGTATAAAATGGAACATTACATTAGATTCTATTTTTACATCAATCTCCAAAGCGTTCAAAATAAATTTACGTCATAAAAGAATTTTAACAATCGCTTGTATTATTACATGTTTCATGTAATTCGTTCGCCTTTTCACGTTGTAGCCTATATCAATTGACTCGATAAAAGATAAAATATTTGATTCAAACAAACAGCCGTTACAGTTTTTTTTTCTAAAAACATAACCGTTATCATGTTTTATGTGCATTCCTTTTGTCAGTGATTGGGATCTTTCTATGCTTAGTAGAGATAATTTTTCTCTTACAAAAGAAAACATACTTTGTATTAAACCATGTATAACTGTTTTATTTTCACATTATTTCGTTTATTCTTTTAAACAAATGTTCAAACTGAAAATATCAAAGTAGATACATTGTAATCATTCTCAGCGTATTTTTTTTCTTTGCTTACATACTAAAAGTTATATGCCACCTTTTCGCTTTCAGCACACATGTTACCAACTAGATTATTCTTTACGCACCTTTCTCGAAATCTTCTTACGACTACCATTATGTTAAAATGCTTGCGCATTGTGGAATTTTACCAGTACCAGTGTACTCGACATTTCTTAACTATTTTAATGTAATACCAAATGCAACCTTTTCACAACCGTTCGTTTTTTCTTGAAAAATCGATGATCAAATACTAAAGAAGTCGTTTTCAAATGAAAAAAAGTAAAACGCTTTAACCTACAACATTCTGATTCACACGAGAAGGACCAGGCTGCGCTGCGTCATACAAAGAAAGCGTCTCAATCACTTTTTTAACCACTCGCTGGATTGGTCCAACCCGACTCGCTGATGATTTGGATCCCTTACTAGGTATTATTTTCAAAAAATACTGTTGTACTAATTCAAGCAACTTTGATGCTTCTTTCAAGTACATGAAGTTATAGACATAGTGTACACTCAGTAGGTCTTGTACGGCGCCGACAAAATCTTCAGTACCCTCCGAAAGACGTGTTTGTTCAGCATAAACATAATACATGGTATTTGCATTACCCATATCTGAAAAAGATAAAATTGAATTTTTCAGTAATTGTTTAATGTAAATATTACACAACATGCAAATTAATCAATCAACGTGAATTTAAAATTATGTCAGAGCATTTTATGGGAATGACTTCACCTGATATAAGACGAGTTAGTTAGTTGAAAATACATGTTCGAAAAACTACTGAAAAAGTTCCCTTCTGTTTGAAAAACTACAAATGAACACGCACTTTGGAGAACAGTTATGGAGCACTTCATGCAGTTTCCGCACCGGAAGTTCTCCTGGGCGTTGAGTTTTGTCTATAACTATTGTTCTGTATCGAGGAAATCGAAACAAATTTGTTTGGAAGAAGTGTTTTGTTGTTTTCTTGGAATTGTGCAAAATGGATTTGTATATTTTCTTAAACAAATGATTCAATTGTCCTTGTATGCAGAGGTATAGGTAGTGTATCAATTGTGTTTGCTACACAATACACATTAGGGTGGTTCATAAAATTGATTTTGCTTCACAGCGCTCACCTGATTCTTTACCATGTTCTGAGTGTCCTCTGAAAATTTGAGCTCATTTGGATTAAAACTGATTTAGCACAACCCGTTTCAAGTTTGCATGAAAATTAGTATGGAGAAATTTATGTTTTCATTATACTGTTAATGACGCTTCCCCATCAAGCGAAGGTTTAAAAAAACCTACAAAGCTAAAAGGAATACTCAACAGCTTTCACTCAGTGAAAATCGCATCTCAATTGATGATTTAAATAATTAGTAATCGAATTTAATCTATACCGTAGTTTTCAGGAGCTAATTGCATACAGGCAACATTGCTGCTCGTGGCGCGAAAGATAGCACACACAAATTCAGGCTACTATGTTGCACTGCACATTTCAGTGATGCCCTCAAAGAAGTTTAACGATCATGACTAATGATTCGCAACCTGTCTTAAAATCGATTACTAATTATTGGGGCGAGTAATCAACATGCGGTTTTCGTTGGGTGAAAGCTGTTGAGTATTCCCTTTAGCATTGTAGGTTTTCTTTTAACCTGCGCAATGGACAAACGTCATTAACAGTATAATAAAAAAAATTCTCCATACTAATTTTCATGCAAACTTGAAACGGCTTGTGCTAAATCAGTTTTAACCCAAATGAGCTTAACTTTTCAGAGGACACTCAGACTGTGGTAAAAAATCAGATGAGCACTGTGAAGCTAAATCGATTTTTGAAGCACCCTTATATACATATTTCTTACAACTGAGCAGGCATAGAAAAAAAATTGAACTGTGAAAATGCTAACAGAACATCAAGCAGGGTAAGCTAGAATGTAGCCAATGAAATACATGATCACCATTAAGAAGGTCACAATGAAATGGTTTAACTTGATGGAATGAAACTAACTCGTCTTATTATATAGCAACATAAATGCGATGGCAGAACCATAGAACACTGCACGGACTACTTTGTCTCTTTCTCACTGCAAAGAAATTAGAAATAAACAAGGCTACTAAATGTCAAATTTCATGAAGAACGAAAGAGAAAGAGATTTGTCCAGTGCAGTGCTCTATTCTTATGCAAAAACAGACATATCTGTTTGTCTGCGGTACGGTATTGCCATATTATAGTTCATATACAGAAAGCCGAAAACAAAATTAAACGTACCGATCGCGATCAGAACCGGACCAGCTACTAGGCAATTAATATCCTCCATTCGTGTGCCCACCTGAAAAAAAATACAGTTATGTATATATATTATATTTCAAAATAAAAATACTTTGTACCTCTTTCTTCAAAACAAGGGCATCCACATTTTCACCAACCATTGAAGCCATGAAACGAAAAACATCAATGTCGGAGCAGGATTCAAGGAGTTTTCCAGGCTCAACAACTGCTGCAGAATATTCGATGATTTTAATCCGCTTCGAAGAGAAAAATGCACGAAGTGTTTCAATATTGGTACCAGTGGCCGCTTTAAAGTGGTAATACAACAGCTGTCTTCTGCGTAATACTGGCATTTCAAGCAGCAATGTTTTGAGATTCTGATGCTCATCCAAGCGGTACCTGATGAATGCCTGAGATGATTCAAGACATTCACATGTCAATAAACCAGGCTCGTCTCTCCGAAGTTTGGCTAGAATGTCTTTAGTACATTCTGATGTCTTCTTGATCCAGTACTCTTTCGATGTTCCCGCTCTAACGTTCCTTGTCTTATTAGCTTGAATCGGGGAAGGCGTATTGATTTCTTTGAAGCGATTGAGGTAGGAGTTGTGGTTGATTAATTTGTGTTTGAATACCACATAACTCAAGCCATCTCCATATCCGTCATCGTCAATGATTTCCAGACAAGGATATTTACGCAAAATATCTTTGGCGACCGATTCCATGATACTAGCATGAATATTGGTGTCGATGGCCCTAAGCTGATCAACAATGCAATTCGCCAGTCCACAAGTCTCCTGCTTAGTAAGTGTTTCAGCTTGTACTCCTGTAGTTTATTTAACTTTGATATAGTGTTATCGCTTACTTTATCCCATTTGATTTCAAATGCTCTGAACTTCATATCATTTGACGCTGGTCTTTTGGTTACTTGGTAGCCGGAGTGCACTTCTTGGCCTCGCTTTCCAGAAGTATTCGGAGATTGGTTTTCTTTGTTCATATCCACAGGCTCATCATTTGGAATTGTTGGCTCATCGTTGGGTATCTCTGCTTCCGATTCGTCTTCCTTCTCCGATGGTAGCTGATCTGCAGCTGTTTCGAACGCGGCGTGTAAATTTGAAACTATGGTTACCTCATTTGGACCAATCTGCATCGAATGAACATGTTGTGTAGCCTGGACGTTATCAGTATCGCTTGTATGTAGCTCTGCTACATTACTCTGGTTTGGTATGAATAGATGGCCTTTGAAGATAATTGAAAAGATAAGAATGAGTTTATTTTGTTTATGGTATGTGATATAAGGTAGACTGGTAATAAATCATTAAAATAAAAAACCCAGATCAATCCACCTAGCGTTGGTGGTGCCTTTAACGCGCATTAAAAAAATAAGAAAAACACATAAGAGAGGTCGAAATAGCACTTTAGGGGGATAGATTTTACTTTCTCCATCAATTCATATGCATTTGCGGTCATTTGAATGCATTGCTGCAATCTCTGAAAACAAATTTTTTTTTTGGTTTTTGAAAAAAAAATTCCCAAGGAATTTGGAACGCAATGACCGATCGGGCCAACTCATGCTTACCCGAAAATAAGCAACATAAAGCCGCCCTCAGCACTCTATGCAAACGCCAAAAAGTAGCAACAACAAGTCGCAATAAGCATTTTTCGCGCTCATTACAAAAAATAGAAACACAAAGTCACATTGAGCAATGAGCACTTTATGCGAACGTTACTCGCACTTTTACAGCAAATTGCGACACAAAGTCTCGCGCTAATTCGCAACGCAACACATTTGCAAAGCCACTTTCGCTTATTCAAAAATTTGCGACACAAAGTCGCAATTTATGCGTGCGCCACTCACGCCTATTCAAAAATTGGCAGCATAAAATCGCACGGAGCACTATAGGCGAACGGCACTTGCACTGATTGCAAAAAGTAGCAACACTAAGTCGCAATGGGCGTTCAATGCGAACGCCACTCGCGCCTATACAAAAATATGCAACATGAAGTCGCCCTGAGCACTTTATGCGAGCGCCACTAGCGCTTTCACAAAAAATTGCGACACAAAGTCGCACTTAATGCGTGCGCCACTCGCGCTTATTTAAAAATTTGCATCACAAAATCGCACTGAGCACTTTAAGCGAATACCACTTTAGGAACAGGCCGTAGGTACAAAATAGAGTCTCTCTCCATTTTCTTTCTCTTTAGATTTCTATAAAACTATACTGAATTTGACATCGGATTTCTTGGCAGACATCCAAATACAATAGCTTTGTCTAAAGTGCTGAAATGGAAATGTAGCGAGAAATGTAAAACTAGTTCAAGCAAAAAGAGCCTCACTTTTGCACATACGACCTATTCTCAAAGCAATCTGAAATTAGCAAAAAAAAATTGCCCTGAGCACTTTATGCAAGCGCCACCCACGCTGATTGCAAAATGTAGCAACATTAAATCGCGCAGAGCACTTTATGCGAGCAACACTGAGCATTTTATGCGAACGTCACTTGCACTGATTGCAAAAAGTAGAAAAAATTAAGTCGCAATGAGTATTAAATGCGAACGCCACTCGTGGTTTTACAAAAATAAGCAACATAAAGTCGCTCTGAGCAACTTATGCGAACGCCACTCGTGCTTTCACAAAAATAAGCAACATAAAGTCGCTCCGAGCATTTTATGCTTGCGCCAATTGCGTTAATACGAAAATTTCCAACACAAAGTCGCACTGAGCATCCGAACGCCATTCGCACTGAATACAAAAAGCAGCAACACCACGTCGCAATGAGCATCTCGAGCAAGTGCCGCTCGCGCTTATTACAAAAATTAGCAACATAAAGTTGCACTGAGCATGCGAATGCCACTCGCGTTGATCACAAAAAGTAGCAACATCACGTCGCAATGAGCATCTCGAGCAAGCGCCACTCGCGCTTATAACAAAAATTAGCAACATAAAGTCGCTGAGTACTTTTTGCGAACGCCACCCGCGCCTCTACAAAAATTAGTAACACAAAGTCGTACTGAGCACTTTATGCGAACGCCACTCGCGCTTATTAAAAATGTGCGAAACAAAGTCGCACTTTATGCATGCACCACTCACGTTTATACAAAAGTTAGCGACACAAAGTTGCACTGAGCACTTTATGCGAACGTCAATTGCACTGATTGCAAAAAGTAGAAAAAATTAAGTCGCAATGAGTATTAAATGCGAACGCCACTCGTGCTGTTACAAAAATAAGCAACATAAAGTCGCTCCGAGCATTTTATGCGTGCGCCAATTGCGTTAATACGAAAATTTCCAACACAAAGTCGCACTGAGCATCCGAACGCCACTCGCGCTGAATACAAAAAGCAGCAACACCACGTCGCAATGAGCATTTCGAGCAAGCGCCGCTCGCGCTTATTACAAAAATTAGCAACACAAAGTTGCACTGAGCACTTTATGCAAACGTCACTGGCACTGATTGCACGAACGCCACTCGCATTTTTTTTAATAAGCAACATAAAGCCGCTCCGAGCATTTTATGCGTTCGCTAATCGCGTTATACAAAAATTTCCAACACAAAGTCGCACTGAGCATGCGAACGCCACTCGCGTTGATTACAAAAAGTAGCAAAACCACGTCGCGATGAGCATCTCGAGCAAGCGCCACTCGCGCTCATTACACAAATTAGCAACACAAAGTCGTACTGAGCACTTTATGCGAACGCCACTCGCGCTTATTCAAAAATGTGCGACACAAAGTCGAACTTTATGCGTGCATCACTCACGCTTATACAAAAAATAGCGACACAAAGTTGCACTGAGCACTTTATGCGAACGTCACTTGTACTGATTGCAAAAAGCAAAAAAATAAGTCACAACGGATATTAAATGCGAACGCCACTCGCACTTTTACAAAAATAAGCAGCATAACGTCGCTCCGAGCATTTCATGTGTGCGCCAATCGCGTTGATACAAAAATTTCCAACACAAAGTCGCACTGAGCATGCGAACGCCATTCGCGCTTATTCAAAAATTAGCTGCACAAAGTCGTACTGAGCACTTTGTGCATGCACCACTCACGCTTATACAAAAATTACCGTCACAATGTTGCACTGAGCACTTTATGCAAACGTCACTTGCACTGATTGCAAAAAGTAAAAAAAATAAGTCGCAATGAGTATTAAATGCGAACGCCACTCGCGGTTTTACAAAAATAAGCAATATAAAGTCGCTCTGTGAATTTTATGCGTGCGCCAATCACGTTAATACAAAAATTTCCAACACAAAGTCGCACTGAGCATGCGAACGCCACTCGCACTGATTACAAAAAGTAGCAATACCACGACGCAATGAGCATCTCGAGTAAGCGCCACTCGCGCTTATAACAAAAATTAGCAACACAAAGTCGCGGAGCACTTTTTGCGAACGCCACTCGCGCTTATAACAGAAATTAGCAACACAAAGTCGCTGAGCACTTTATGCGAATGCCACTCGCGCTTATTCAAAAATGTGCGACACAAAGTCGCACTTTATGCGTGCATCACTCACGCTTATACAAAAAATAGCGACACAAAGTTGCACTGAGCACTTTATGCGAACGTCACTTGCACTGATTGCAAAAAGCAAAAAAATAAGTCACAACGGATATTAAATGCGAACGCCACTCGCACTTTTACAAAAATAAGCAACATAACGTCGCTCCGAGCATTTCATGTGTGCGCCAATCGCGTTGATACAAAAATTTCCAACACAAAGTCGCACTGAGCATGCGAACGCCACTCGCGCTGAATACAATAAGTAGCAACACCACGTCGCAATGAGCATCTCGAGTAAGCGCCACTCACGCCTATTACAAAAATTAGCAACACAGAATCGCTGAGCACTTTTTGCAAACCCCACCTGCGCCTTTACAAAAATTAGTAACACAAAGTCGTACTGAACACTTTATGCGAACGCCACTCGCGCTTATTAAAAAATGTGCGACACAAAGTTGCACTGAGCACTTTATGCGAACGTCACTTGCACTGGTTTCAAAAAGTAGAAAAAATTAAGTCGCACTGAACATGCGAACGCCACTCGCGCTTAATACAAAAAGTAGCAACACCACGTCGCAATGAGCATCTCGAGCAAGCGCCACTCGCGCTCATTACAAAAATTAGCAACACAAAGTTGCTGAGTACTTTATGCTAACGCCACTCGCGCTTATTCAAAAGTGTGCGACACAAAGTCGCACTTTATGCATGCACCACTCACGCTTATACAAAAATTAGCGACACAAAGTTTCACTGAGCACTTTTATGCGAACGTCACTTGCACTGATTGCAAAAAGTAAACAAATTAAGTCGCAATGAGTATTAAATGCGAACGCCACTCGCGTTTTACAAAAATAAGCAACATACAGTCGCTCTGAGCATTTTATGCGTGCGCCAATTGCGTTAATACAAAAATGTGCGACACAAAGTGCACCACTCACGCTCGCTCACTCACGGGCCGTCTTGTATATGCCAATCAACTCATCTTAACAAATTATGGTGTACGGAATATTCACAATCTTGTGAATACTCAGGTCAGAGAATATGGTGTACCAAATTTATTAAAAATCTGTCCCGGGTTATTAAGGAAACATGGAATTATTTGTTTTCTAAGCAATACCCATCTCCATACACCCTCCCTTTTTTAACGACCCTCCCACATCATCTACGATTTGATCTGAAATCATTAGGGCCGATGCCCACATAGCGTTTTTTCAAGCAGCGTGCACGCCGCGTCCACGCAAGGTACGCAGCATCAAATGTAGTCGTGCACACGTATACGCGTGCATTACTCCATTTGATGCTAAGTACCTTGCGTGGACGCGGCGTGAACGCAGCTTGAAAAAACGCTACGTAGACATCGGCCCTTTAGTATAACGGTATAACGCATGAAGCTTAAAACCAAAATGATCACTCGATAAAATCGAGTTTTTTTTTCATTTCACAATGTCACAGAAAGAGTTACTTATCTCTGCGTGCCTAAATTGATGGGGATTCAGTCATATCGTCTTTAACGAAATGCTGTATGTATTCTGATGGGCCTAATATTTTAACCATTAGATAAACTAATAAATTAGCTAACACAATTTATATTGATGTTATTTAACATCAACAACTACCAAATATTGCTTGCACCCCTAATGGGTTCACTGTTCCTTTAGTGGTGGTAAAAACAAATAATAGTTCCCATAATAGTGCTATCCAATGACTCGCGACTATTGGTATAGTTGTACCACTACAGTAATGTCCCGATTTTTTTGGGGTGATAAAATAGGAAATGCGACAAAATCGGAAAAAAATATTTTCGATTTTTCATTTCACAAAGATGAATCAGTTTATGCTTTGGAACGGTAAAATGTGTGATTAGCACACGTTATTTCTTGTCAAAAAGGCTTAAAAATGCTGGACAGGTATTCAGAAATGATTAAAATAAAATAAATTTTATAATAAACTACAGGCGATGAAAGTTTTTTCATGAAAATCAATGGTGATTGCGGTATTATTTACAAAAATAAAAAGAACGACTAAAATTTGGGTTGACAACATCGGGTCGAAAACGTGACAAAATCGGGACGTGATAAAATCGGGTCGAAAACGTGACAACATCGGTGAGTGGCAAAATCGGGTCAGCACTGTATTATATGTGCAAGCGAGTCAATTTTATTTAAAAAAATCATAGTTTTCAATAATTTTTCAAGCGAAATCTTAGGATAAGCTGCATTTAACAGGATATTTAAAGCACGACGCATAATTGTGATAAATTCTTAAAACCCCACTACGTCCACTATTGGTGCTACCTCCACTACGGTTACCCTATTATCTGCGCTATTACTTACGCGATGTACACTGTAGATGCAGCTGACGTGTTGAGCAAGTAAATATATGCGCTGAGCATGTTCCTCTTGTAGATCGCGTCGGGAATTCGAATACCGCTTATGAGGTATTAGCAGTGCTTCTTATATAGTCGCGATACTACCTAGTCACATTTTCTTCCAATATTATTTACATTCGCAGCCACACAAAATCTTCATACTGCATAACTAATCTCGGCGTATAAATCTTTTTGTGATGAACTACTTTGTTACTGTCTATTTGTAGCCAACCTTGTGACTGTTAAAACCTACGACTTCTTCCTAATCTACTCCATGGTTCTAGTAATTGGTAATTAGAATATCACGTATTTTTCGTTGAAAAGAATATAGCGATTATCACTTTTAGGGAAAATCGGCAAACAATATAAACAAAATTAAACAGCTGCTCGAGGCAATTTTGACAGCTTATACCAAGAAGCGCTACAAATCAATGCGCTGCAGTAAGGTGTGAACTAGAGGCCTCTAGTGTGAACCACATTTTACTCACACATTTGCTCAGTTTGTTTTCAACCACGAACAGCGGTCACGGCAAAATCAATGTTGGGATTATTTTCAACCACAAACCGTGCGCTCGTGTTTGTGGGGAATATTTTATTTATCTCTGCAAATATATATACGTTCGCGTTGCGTTTGACAGTTTTCCCATAGAGCTTGCTGACGTTTGATCATCTTTCTCGTTCGAGAGCATAGGAAGGATAGGATTTGTATCCATCGGGAAACGTTTCCCGATGAAAATAAAACCTATCCTTTCTATGCGCTTGAAAGAGAAAGATGATTAAACTTCAGCAACCCTTATGGAAAATGTGTCAAACATAACGCAGACGTATCCTGTAGGATATCATATGTGTGGGGCTCTGCACCCATTGGGAGTTTAAAACAAATACAAACAAAGATCCAATTCGGCCAGACATCTATGATGTTGGTATCTGCGATGCTCTGTAACAGCTGATTGAAGATTGAATTGACCAATATTGTAGTTTTGTTGAAGGCCTGTCGCACTATAATTTGTGAGAAAAACATAGTTGTACAGTTTTCTTTTACATGAACATACACAGAAATCTTAAAGTGCTTTAAAAAAGAAATGGTTAGAAATCGTGCTTCAAGTTTGCAGTTCTAGCAGACCACAGGCCTTGTGTTATGACAAACTTTGAAAATAGAATCAAAGAGATAAATTAGTGTCTCCGCCAAACGATATATAAAGTTCCAGCACAATGGTATATTTAATTACCATTATTTGAAACAAGACAAGGTAAATAAATAATAAATTATTATGCTATGCTTTCACAGAGTAAGTGAATTGAGGAAATCTCTTGAGTTGAGCCCGAATTCATTTCAATTCAAACAATATTGATTGCTTGAACTCTTAGCAATTCAATAGAATTCAACTGAGTTGACCAATTCACTCGTCCTGTCAAAACATAACTAACAGTATAATAAAGCAATGATAGAAATTTAAAGTGTAACATACCTTTGATATCTGTTTCAAAATCACTTTCCGTAACTATATCCTCCTGAGCCCAGACTTCATCTGACGTGAGCAACATTAACAAATTACCAGTGAACATTGATAACACGAAGTCATTAGATATTAGACATCCATCAGCTTCCAAGACGACTTTCGTAAAATTGCGTTGATAGATGTGTGCGGCTATGTTGGGAAATAAAAATAATCGAAAATTAGCTCAGAGATCCGGTATAGAATTATAATAAAGTTGTATTACCTTGTTCAATCAAACAATTTAAAGTTGGTAAGGCTGGAACGATGTGCCGTAACATGCGTGACGAATCGCAAACTCTGAATCCGACTATCTTCTCCATTATCGATACGTGAGTGTCTTAATCAAAGAGTGGCACTGCGTGTTTCGCGAAAAGGAATGTTTTACCGTCGTCTTCAAATCTGTAGATAGGTGCTCGATCGATGAAATTGTGAATAGGTCTTCGTATAATTCTATTCCCAAATGTGTCGCCGGATATCACTTCCATAACACCACGTTCGTGAATGTCTCGAACTTCACGTTGCTCACCAATAACTTCTATTGAGCCTTGTATTTTGTTGTATATGATTAACTCGATTTCAACCACTAGGAACAGTTCCCCAGGCAGATTATGTTCGAGGAACAGATAATCACCTTTACAATAAGTGTACCCTAGGTAAGTACCTTTCTCGACGTATATATTAGAGTTCGAATGATATCCAAATTTACGCAGAAAACATTGAATATAAGATGGTAGATACGAGAAGCTTTCCACAAATTTGATTAAAATGAAGTCGTTTTTGAATCGCAGATTTTGTTGGCTAAGGAGGCCTTGGAAGTATTGATGTTGTTCAGAACAGAACTTCAAAACATTTTTAAAGTTCAGTGTAGTTCGCAGGCACCTTTTGAAGAAACAATGCTTCCTCTCGCAGAAAAGAGTGCAATACATCATTGGTGGTCCCATCCATAAAATAAACCGAGGGTAATGCAAAGTAAAATGGTGTTTAGGACGGAGTGGTTCAGTGAAGTATTTTTCACGTAATTCCATATACTCCCTCAAGTCAGATGAAAGTATGTGAATTTGTGCTTTTGAGATAATTGGTGACACACAAGTGTTTGTAATTTTTCTTATTAAAAGTAACATATCCAGTAAAGGGTTATTATGGTCCAGGGGCTTATCGATGAAAATAAATGGGATAATTTGAATAAGGTGCCAAATATCGCACGCCTTTCCCTTGATAGTTTTAGCTTTTCGGTTAAAACTGAACACGATTTGAGTGCTGATATTGAGGTTTTTGAAAATACTTTTGACTCTTCCATTCAGGAAGCTCAGAGATATTACTTGCTCCGAAATCAATTTCTTAAAAATCAAGTAGAGATCGTTGTTTGCCCAGCCCTCAAACAGATCGTGAGCTACGCATGGAGCTGCACCGAAATCAAACACGTTGAAATGCTTCAATTCGTTAAAAATGCAATTTGATTTTACTCCACGGTATGGAATTTTTGAAGGTTGTTTAGCTATAGTATCTACATCCTTAATATTTTCTTCGGGTGTTCTGACAATAGCAGTGTGCAATGGATCCTGCTTAAAGGAATCATGATCGATGTAGCATGTTCGACAAAAGTGTGAGCTCCGGGAGAAGTTTTCAGTCATACCGGCCAACTGATGAGCACCTAAATTATCATTTAGCGTTGTAAATATGGATCCATACACTCGTTCGTCTTTGCCACTTCCATTAACAATAATACCCTCATCTTCCAAAACTTTCAAGTCTTCAATCAGACGACGAAAAATTGTGTTAGATCCGAAATATGAAAAGTCCTTGTTCTTACAAAGGAGAACCAAATGCACGTTATCAGTCAATACCCGTAAGTGTGGATCGAGATTCCCTATAACTACGTACACACAGAGCATTTTGTATCTTGACGTAGCATTTCCTATTGGGTTCACCACTACCTCGGCTGCATCCTGGTAGATGAATATATTAACGGTTTTTTTGGTAAAAAAATCACTGTTTCTGAACTTCAAGCCATCCGTGTAATCATACAAATAACCTGGGACACCATGCTTCTCGCGGAAAGCAGCATTGTAAATATGAGGATCGCACAGAGCAGCTTTGAGAGTATCAAGAATTGGTACATAGTAGTAGAAGCATTCCTTATGATCACCGTCTTTCTGAAGAGGCACTTCAACAGGAGGAACATACGCAAAATTTGAACAAAAAAACTTTTTGCGCATATGAGGTGATCTGAATACCCCGTTTGGACCGAACATTTTCTTCAAAACCAAACAGTTTACTATTGACTCTATGTAAAACCGTTTATAATCTGCACCAACATTTAGCTCATTAAAAACAGAATCACATTTATTAGTTAGAACCTTCTCCTGGATAACACCAACTTCAGCAAGTACTTCTATAACTTCCTGGATAGCTGTATCAGTCACATGATGTTTCGAAAACAACTTCAAGAATAAGCTCCCGAAAACAGATTCGACTTCTAGCTCCATATTTTCACCCAAAAGTTCTTCTTCCTCTTTTTCGATTTCATTGGCAACATCAATAAGCTCAGAAACCAAAACATTGCTTCCGCTTTTCGCTTCCGATGACAGCGGGGCCGTATGCGTATATTTAGCCACTTGATTCCGATGAACATACATTCTATGGATTCGTAAACTATTAGTAGTTGCGAACGGTTTCCGTGTTGGGCACCTTAGAGGACAATACACTGGTTGTCCCGCGGATATGTGTTCCATAGCATGTTTCATTAATTTGTTCACGTCACCGTCTTCGAATTCACACGACACAACAAAACATTTTCTTGCCAGCCCTTTTTTCTCGCGGCAATGCTGTTGTCTTAGATGCTTCCTAAAAGCAGCAAATGAGCAAAAACGAACAGCGCAAGTGGCGACGGGGCATTTTAAAACTTTTGAATTTCGATGAATTTTCACATGACTCAGAAATGAATATACATCGCGGCACGTCACATCACAGATCGTACACCTTACCGTTTCTTCCATGATCCAACAAATCACTTAATTATCAATTATTTTCAGCCTTTACAAATTTAACGACGCGACTCGATAATTATGACACGTACAACACGGCAGCCATCTTGTATATTCGTAGGCAAACGGTTACGTGAGCTTACATTACATCATGTAAATTTCATGGTTCTGAAATTGAAATTTTCAGGGCTTACTGAACTTTAATTGTATACAAGTTAAAGTTTTTCAATTAAGAGGGAACATTATTGTAATTTTACAGGTTTTGTCATGCTCCATTTATGTGCATGACTATCAACACAAAGTTACATTAAAAAACGGCGTACATGATTATAAATTACATTATTTTTTCTTATTACATTGCTTGTAATATTCATATTTTTTTGCTGTGTGGTTTCACTTTGGATCTCGCTGTTACTGCTTGAGCCGAGAGCAGTCTCGGACTCAAACAACTCGATTTAAACCAGTATCTTAGTAACTCAATTTATGAGCTCTCTTCAGCAGCAGTATAAACATCAGGAATCTTTGATTGGGGGTTGATCCCGAAATCGACCTGCAGGTAATAAAAAAAGTTACGCAATAAAACACCGACAAAGCGCGAAAGTAAATTAACTCGTTTGATCCGGCATGGCTTATTGGGGTTTCTGGAAATAATTGCAAATGATGTAAACTCCATGGAGCAAGTGGAATGCTTTATCGCTGTCAAGAAATGCTATTTTTAGACTCTTTTAGGCAAAATGAGACACATCTTATAACTTGTTGGGAGCATAAATAAAAACCAATGAAATTTTTACTGTATCTGGCTAAGGGTGTTCTCTCCCAGAATTTCATCACGTTTACGTCACACATGTGGATCGAGAAACTCGTAAGGACCCATCATTCGATAATGTCCCGGGTGTTATTTGAGACAGTTGAATCGGCAAAAACTATTTAAGCGACACCCGATCGCATGCTTCAATCTGGTTTGTCCAAACCAGGCTCTACGTTGCCGCATCACAATTGAGTATTCCTGAGTAGATAAGAAAGCATAATTCATAAGATGCTTAGTTTGGGGGTGCGGCATTTTTTTAAATCTTCGTTTCTGTAGGAAGGGTCGTTTGGTCAAATGCCAATTGGCCGAATAAATCATTAGGATGAAACCCATCTGCCCGAAAGTCATTTAGCCGAACAGGTCATACGGCTCATTGGGTCATTTAGCCGAATAGGTCAGAGTAGAGTAGATCTTTCGACCGAAAATGTCATGTGACCAAACAGGTCATATGGGTAAAAATATCATTAGGCCAAATGACCTTTTAGGCCAAATGTCCTTTTAGAACTAATGACTTTTTAGCCCTCATAGCTTTTTAGCTGATATGACTTTTAAAGCCAAATGTCCTTTTGGGCCAAATAATCTTTTAGGTCAAATGACCTTTTAGGCCAAATATCCTTTAAGATCAAATGACTTTTTAGCCTTTATGTCTTTTTAGCCTATATGACTTTCAAGGCCAAATCACCTTTTAGATCAAATGAACTTTTAGACCAAATGACCTTTTAGGCCAAATGACCTTTCAGGCCAAATGACCTTTCAGGCCAAATGACCTCTTAGGTCAAATGATCTTCTAGATCTAATGACCTTTTAATTCAATGACTCTTTAGGCCGAATGACCATCTCAAAAAAGGGGCCGCCTTAGCCATGCGGTAAGATCTCGGGAAAAATTACTTATTCGTAAAAATTACCCGTTCGGTCAAATGACATATTCGAGCAAATGACCTATGTGGGGCCCTCCTTAGCCGTGCGGTAAGACGCGCGGCTACAAAGCAAGACCATGCTGAGGGTGGCTGGGTTCGATTCCCGGTGCCGGTCTAGGCAATTTTCGGATTGGAAATTGTCTCGACTTCCCTGGGCATAAAAAAATATCATCGTGCTAGCCTCATGATATACGAATGCAAAAATGGTAACCTGGCTTAGAAACCTCGCAGTTAATAACTGTGGAAGTGCTTAATGAAAACAAAGCTGCGAGGCGGCTCTGTCCCAGTGTGGGGATGTAATGCCAATAAGAAGAAGAAGAAGACCTATTCCGGCAAATGACCTATTCGGGGAAATATCCTATTCGGGCAAATGACCCATTCGGGCAAATGACTAATTCGGGTAAATAACCTATTCGTGCTAATGACCTATTCGGGCAAATGACCTATTCGGCAAATGACCTATTCGGGCAAATGACTAATTCGAGTGAATGACCTATTCGGGCTAATGACCTATTCGAGCAATTGACCTATTCGGGAAAATTTTGTACAGAATTGCGCATTTCCGACTGTTCGAATGATTCTTCGGATTAGTAATTGGCTATCTGGTAGAGTTTTGTTCCCGCGGTTGATACTGAAACTTTTGATATCGACGGAGCGGTAACACAAGTTTTAGTTTTGTTGACGACTTAGATTATTAATTTTATCGATGCTTACGAGTGATCGAGTGATAAGCATTGAATGGTCTTGTAAAAACATGAAACGCGATTCTTGGTGGAACTTTTGAAATCTGTGCGAGAGGTATCACAAGTTTTGCATTTTAGTATAAACTCGAGGTATCACTACCGATGCTTATGAGAATCTGTAGTTGAAATCGAAAGCTTTTTTTTAATTTACCTTTTTGCTGGATAGTAATTCATATCTGTGATGGTAATCAGATCGTTTTTGTTTTTTTTTGCAAATCTGATTAAATTGTTATTATATCAAATTCAATTAATTATCTTGAAGATAAATCGTCTAGCTCAAACCATTAAAGGGGTATGTGGCGGGACCATCATCATTATCATCATCAAATGACATATTCGGGTAAATGACCTTTTCGAGCTAATGACCTATTCGGGCAAATGACATATTCAGGAAAATAACCTATTCGGGCAAAAGACCTATTCGGCCAAATGACCTATTCGGTCAAATGACCTACTCGGCCAAACAACTGTCGGCCGTTCTTTACTTGTCGGTAATTTCAATCGAGGAAAGGGGGTTGAAGCAACGAACCTCTGGTTCAACTTGGGGACCTTCCGCAACTCCGCAAGGAAAATTATTTAAAAAATGCAGAATGATGAAAAAGGCGCTGTTCTCTGTTAAGAAGAAAACCAAAAAAGGCGCTGGTTTAAGTCTAACACTTAAGACATCGTTTCATTCAACTGACAAAAAAAAAATAAGACTTTCGGTGCGGAGAATCTCTGCAATGGCGCTAACCAGAACACCAGTTCAAAAAAAGGTAGGAGCGATAACAGAACTTAAGAACGCTGTCTACAAAGAAAACCGTTTTAGATCGTGTAGTGTTCTAGAAACGTTTCTGTACTCACCGTTCAATTGTACTGCCACCGGTCTTCTATCCAGTCTTCAATATAAAGCTGTTAATGGCAACTGACGAGAAGTATCAGCTAAGCTCCTTGCTCCTAGTCAGTTGGTTCGAGCTGGTGGAGGGGGAACGGCATGACCATCATGCGTAGGATCCAATACCCTTCAAAAGGGAGAAGCATCTAATGATTTTAGATGTGAAAGAGGCGAATGGGACGTCATTACAGCAGATGTGCGGCAGCACACGATGGCGGAATGGCAGGATACCTACCTCGGCACAGACAGCATCGGCAGGTGTAGACGGGAGCAATTCAAAAGCCGCACTGGTTGGACAAGGTAGATCAGTTCCAAGCTGTAGATATGTCGCCTACCTATGATAGTCTGCCCTATCCGTAGATGGAGCTTCTTGTAGCTGGTTTTGTGAGGCAAGAGGCATAAACGACCAACCTTGGATAAGGTGAATCCTTTTTCTAAGCCAAAAAGAGGCCTACAAGTTTCATCCCTAAAAACCACCAGCAAAAATGGTCATTGCAATAGGCAAACATGACTGTCACACGGAAAAGATGGAACATATGACGTGCCCAATTACGGAGAACTGGACGGTGCGAAACATTTCAAAGTTATCAAAAATATCATGGTTGATTGGCAAGTGAAACAAGAAGTCAGTTCAGTCGAGACATCAAGCACGTCATTCGGATGCTGTGCTGTGGCTGTGGGACTCAATTTGAGTCTGAAGATTGGCAATAAACTGTTTGTAAAGGAAACATTCCCAAACACAAATATTAAATTGTTGGTGCCACATGGCACAAATTGATTCGATGTGTCCAAATAGTATCTGAATCTTAAATTAAAGGTCAGTTGTGAATATTGCAAACAATACATAATAGAGTTGCATTTGCGGGATTGACTGTTGGATCAAAATTCCGTATAAATTTCATCACATCCCGCACTGGACACCTCCTTAGCGTTTCTCTAAGAGAACCAAAAGAGAATGCATATGATTATTGTAATAACTATTTTTTCTGTTTGGAAAACATATATTGTATTATGGTTCATCGATGGAAAATTGAAACCCGGTGTGACAAGCAGAGATACTGACCACTATACTATAGATGATGTATTCGACGATGGTTGTTCACTCTTCGACGTCTGCCGGATTTGTGCGTGTGCTTGGACGCCGTCTTGGAATCACCGTTCTGGATCATTCAGATGCAGCCTTACGTATGTCTGCTGTCCGTCCTCTGCCAGGAGCCGCCTCAGAATTAACGTCATTGCTTCCATACTTTTCTGAAGCAGTTGGAGTTGACACTGGCATCGGCCGGTTAGGGGAACAGGTGGTAAAATGAACACGTTAAGGACTTGCGTTGAATTCAATTATGAAACGAGGATAATTTGCAAGTTTTACCACTTGGTTCATCAATTTAACTCATATTCTTATTGCACTGAACAATTTTTTTGCTAATAAAGATTGTTTTATATAGTTTTTCATCGAAATAAAAAACATCGAAATTTCGTATGTACAAAAATAGTGTGGGTAAAATGAACACTGCCTGGTGGTAAAATGAACATCGCTTCTAAAACCTTTTTGAAACATTTAATTTTCTTTTATTTAACTCTAGCACTGTATATATAACTAGTTAAGATTATGAGAGAAATCTGGTATAACTTTTGAAAAGCTCTTAATTATCAATATAATAGAAAATAGAAAAAAAAGTTTTGAAATATCATTTATTTTTAAATTAAATTTACATATTCAAAGTTTTATCTTGGTTATTTGATATGGTTTGTTTCTTCAACTTCCGCTTCACAATTGCACAACTTTTATCATAAATTTGTGAAAGTTTGATCCAAGTGTTCATTTTACTCCCATATGTGCCTTGTGATAAATAACTCTTTCTCCAACTATGCAAACCAATAATTTTACTATTTACCCCTTCAACATCTTTGTGAAGGTTGTCCTATTTGCTGCTGTGGTTAGAACAGGTTTGAATCAATATTATTATGAATTTATTAAGAATTAAAGTTTGCGGAAAAATGGTTAAAAATTACATCAGACCCTATATTTACGGCCTCGTTTGATATTTTGGATAGTAATAGCTATTCGTTCGGTCTCAAAACCAAAATATTAGCTCAGGTACCTTATTTTTTTTTCGAGGAAAACGTCTGCATGATTAACATACGCCTAAATAGTGTTCTAATATAAATATAGCCACCTGTTCATTTTACCACCTCTTCCCCTATATGCTCTGACGCCGCGTTGGATTCGTCACCCTTGCTGGATGCTTTGCTTTTATAGCAGAACCACTCGGTGGCCGTTCCGTGGTCAGCAGGACACTTTCATGGTAGCTCTTTAACCGGCGGGGCTTGGGTTTAATGCAATCACGTTTCGAACCAGTCGAATTTCGATTGACCTGACGGTCCTCTGCAGGATATTTCAGATTTGTCGTGTCTTTATTACGAATGCTTGCTTCGTTAGCTAGCAACGAAGAGTTCAGGGAAATTTTCGATAAAACCAATATCGCGTGATCGCATAAAGTTTAAGTCCATAATCGAGATCTGATTCATCCACTATTAATATAATAACCGGTGAACAAACCCGAACAAATCACAAAATTTGTACAAAAATGCCGGCAACAGTTAACGTAGCTGAGAAAAACTCAAGAAAATGAACTGCGAGCAAAATTTAGTGGACGTGGGGTAAGGTAGGGTGGAATCCGAAGGAAAAGGGTGACCTCCAATATTTTCTAAAAATGTATCGCATGCGGTGTATATATACATCAAGTCTTCAATATAATGTGTTGAATGTACATGTCGGCTGTTATAATAACAATAACAATTAACAAGAAGAAATTAACTTTGGTGGAGGTGGAAAGCTAGTTGAAACCTTTTTAACCCGCTGCAGAATTTTGTCAACAATTGAAACATGATTCCTTTCTGAAGAAAACACTTGTTGAGGACAAGATTCTTCAGCCGGTTAGAATAAATTAATTAAAGTTCTGTCATCAAATGCGGTATTTTGTTCCTTTAACATCTATGTGTGATGCGTAAGGAATCATCGTCTTTGTCCGTCTTTATCAATTTAAGTTAGGAGAGGATGGATGTTTGGAGCTGAAAATAGGATGTGACGTATGGCTTGATGCGCTTCTTGGCCGTACCGTTAGCTAAGTGTATGTACGTACCGTGGGGTGTGGGTTCGATTTCCGCCCCGGTAAAGAGAAATCGTTTTCGTAAAGCGGAATATTCTCCACTGCTCCACTGCATGTTGTGAGAATGTCGTGTCCTTTGTCTAATGAGGCACTCAATCTGTGCCACCTCTGGTCGAAGACGATGATTCTATACATGGGATTATAATATTAAAGATTTGGAAAGTCAAACGTGTGGAGCTTCAAATTTCAAATACAGGCATACCTCGATAGTACGTACACCTCCGTAATTTTAGTGTACGTACTATCGAAGCGTACGTACTATCGAAGCAAAAAAATACGGAATAAAAATTTTTTTTTTTTGCCTTTCTATTTATTTGGGAGCGGTGTAATGTTTATAAAACCGCTCGGAAGCCCAAATTTCGATAGAAGGCTCTGTATTCTAAGCAAATTTATATTTGATATAGTACAAAACGGAGCAGCATGATTCAGATTTTTCTTGAAATGATGTTTACATGTAGCATTGCGCAAAATTATCGTCCTTGTAAATGTGAGGCTATTCTTTTTATGAAATATTGAATGTTAATGCTTCGGAACATCCATACATTACGTGATATTCGTGACGTTTCAAAGATATGTTACACATCATGCATAATTATGCATGTTACTACAAAAAGTGACGATTGGGGGTGGATCACAACATTTTTACGTCACGAAATCTATGGATTCCACCTATAGATTTTATGTAAATGAAAAGCTTTAAGGTTGTCCTGAACTGTCACTGTCGTTGGGATTCTATTGGCTCCATTGACGCTTCCTTACCAAAGCGATTTTAATTTTCTCGTCTGTAGAATCGTTTATGCTTTTCTCGCACAACAATATGTAACGAAAAGGCTATAAACTGAAAAAACGATTTTTTGATAGGAGGCCTGGAGGGCCGACTTTTATATATTTGATCGGTATCAGCTTGATGAATTGAGGTACCACTGGTGTCTGTCGATAAAGTATTTGAATCTAAATCATTGGATGTTGATCTACTCACAAACTGCAACTAGCGTGGATCTCTGGCCAAAAAGTGCGACGTGGGATAATTTTGGGCAACATGGCCACTATTCAACACATTCTCGGCCAAACATAAAGATACTTTTTTCTGAAAATGTGGGTTTGTTCTTCAGGAAACTAAGGAATTACTCCAAGAACACCCACTGAAATTCTACTAGATTTTTTTTCGTATTTTAATTTGAAATTATTTCAAACCTTTATTTGAAATTTGTTTTGACATTCATAAATATTTTCCTCTGAAAATTCTTCAGGAAATTCATTCAAAAAACTTCATAGTTTTAAATTTCTCCTAGATTTGTTTCAGATATTTTTCTAGGATTTTTTTTTCCGAGAATATCTCCAGGAAATCCATAGGTAAATCCATCAAGATTTTTCGAAGCTCAAACTCAAACCGAGAAATCCATCGTGAATTTTTTTCTAAAATTACTTTCGGAAACTCTTCAGGAAATCCTTTTGGATACTCCTATTCTTCCTGAAAAAGGAACTTCCCGGAGCAGTTCTTGAAGGAATTTTCTGCAGAATAATTTGAAAAAATTCTGTGGGAATTTCGAAACGAATTCTTGCATAATTCTTGAAAAACTTTTCGAGGGAAATTTAAAAAAGATTTCTGAAGAAGTTCTTCAAGTAATTTCCGGGGAAATTATTGGCGAATTTTTTGGGGAATACATGGAGGAATTTCTGGAATAAAAAGTGAGAGAGTTTCTCGAATAATTTTCGGGGTTATTGTTTTAAGATAGGGGATGGGACCATTTGGGCAGCACCCCCTATTCGCGTCCGCAACGTTAATAACTCGACCGCGTTCCAACCAAATGGCTTGATTTTTTATACATCACTAGATGTCGACAGAGACTAACCATGTACTAAAAAACAGGTAACTCTGTTGTAATGCGATCGAGTAATGAACGTTGTAGACGGGAATAGGGGGTACTGCCCAAATGGTTCTCTACCCTATTGCTGCGAATTCCTGAAAAAAATTACTTGCGGAAAATACTGAAGGTCATTTTGGATGATTTTTTATATGAATTTTAAGCAAAGTACCGTAGACATTTTGAGAATGGCTGCAGGATCTTCCGGGAGAATCCCTTAAATAATTTCTAGAGGTATTTCTAGTGGAATTTTTGTAGGTAATTCCGAAAGAGTTTTGACCAGTGATGGAAATCTGTGAACTTTGTTCATAAAACTAGAAGAAGGCCATGCAAAATACTCGCGAACACTTGTTTTGCCTTTTCTTGTCTACCTACTACTCGCAGAGAAAACAGAAAAGTGAACCCCGGAAAATGTTCGTGGAGCTTCGCGAGTCATTCGGCTTAATATGCAAAATGTCATAAACCAACCTCGGAACATGATTCTCACGGATGTTCGAGCAAGAACACATTTCTCGCGCTTAGTTTCATAGGGGCGTAGCTGTATAGATCGATTTCATTTCTTCGATGTTTTCTTTTTATTATTGTACTGAATTGCGCTAGTTTGTCGATGATTTAATGGTTCGGTGTGATAAAGGATGATTGTATCTTGCACCAGAATCAATAATCACGGTTGTAGCTTTTGAAACAAATGAGTTATTAACAAAATATAAAATCGATTAAGAGAAATCGATCAATACAGTTACGCCCCTATGAAACTAAGCGCGAGATTTGTTCATTGTTTTTGTGTTTATGTTAAGTGAAATTTATCCATTTTATTCGAAGTAACCTCAAATACTCGCAATCGTGATTTTTGTCATTTTGTCATTGCTCTGCCCGTACACGCGAACAAATCAAGCGCTAGAAAAAATGCAGGCAGATATGGCATTTCTGGTAAATAAAACTCTTTTCTTACTCGTGAAGCGAGTATTTCCAGCACTGGTTTTGACGAAAGTTAATTTTTGAAGCCAGATGAATTTGCAGACGAATTTTGCATGGAAATTCCAAGAGAATTCCCGAAGAAAAAAAACGGGAACAATTTTCCGGGAGAGTTCGTGCAGGAATTTCCGGAAGAATTCCCGGGGCGTGAGTATCAAGGGCTTCCACGTGAGTTTCAGAAGAAATTCAATGAGAATTTCCGGAAAGACCTCAAAGTAATTGATGTAGAAATCTTGATGGAATTTCTGGAGTAACTCCAGAGTGAAAGCGCGTAGGAGTTTACATGGGAATTTCTGAATGATTTTTTGGTGGAAGTTCCGAGAAAGGGGATATGGAAATTTCTAAGAGAATTCCTAAGTGAATTCCTGAAAAAAATACCGAAAAAATAATGGAATTTAGAGGGTATATTTGGAAGGATTAACGGAGAAATATTTATCTATAATTTAAGATGGATTCATTTATTTAGTCTACATCTATACAGATAACACTGAATCAACAATTTGACGCCACAATACACGGTTCGAGGCCGCATCTCTCCATCCTCGAATACGCCCCACGCTCGCCAAGTCGTTCTGCACCTGGTCTGCCCATCTCGCTCGCTGCGCTCCACGTCGTCTCGTACCTGCCGGATCGGAAGCGAACACCATCTTTGCAGGGTTGCTGTCCGGCATTCTTGCAACATGCCCTGCCCATCGTACCCTTCCGGCTTTAGCTACCTTCTGGATACTGGGTTCGCCGTAATCCATTTAAGATGGATGTTCGGAGAAATTTCGTAAAAATTTGTGGATAAATTCCTAGAGGAACTTCCGGAGGAATTTCTGAAGGAACTTCCAGAGGAATTCCCGGAGGAACTTCCAGAGAAATATCTGGATAAACTCCCGTAGGAATTCCCGGAAAAACTTTCGGAGGAATTCCTGGATGAACATCCAGATAAATTCCGGAAAACTTGTAATACATGAAATTGATTCACGCTGACTCACGCCGCCGCTAATCACCACCACGCCACTGCCACTAAGTGAAAATGATCTATCACGCCTCACCGTCGATAAATTTTTAATCGGCGCGCAGAATATTGAGTTAAATCATGTATGGAATTTTCGAACAAACTACCAAGGTATCCCAGGAAGAACCCTAGGGAGGAACTACTGTTCCAGGATAAACTTCTTCGGAAATCCCAGTAAGACGTCTCAGAGGAAATTTTCGACCAAAATGTTTCCTCATTTTAGTAACGCTGCTCATTGGTTTCTCAAGAAACAAGTTTTAAAACTAACTTACTCCTTGGGGAAATATTTTCTGGTCTATCAGATGAACTAATGCTTGGGGAAGGGTTCTAGAACTGGAACTAATTTCCTTGATAGATAAAATAATTCATACACATAATATTTGTTCAATTAAGTGGATAGCTAATCTGCTTTGTAAGAAAATCATACCCATAAAATTTCAATTTTTGCTGATAACACTCTTATGCCAGTGACAAACTCACGCGAGTGCGTGTGCAAACGCGTCCAAGACAAAAGAATTCCTCTTGCTGATATTCTGCTTTATGAGGGCTTGGACACGCTCCGCATCGCTCAGCTGTTTCAGATGTTCCTTCAATTGTTCAAAATGATAGTATAATATGTGTTACTTGCAAACATTTATGACACGCTGCTTTTCTCAAAGTTTTGCTACTAAATTCGTTATAACCACTCGATGGTGTTTAAATCAGTTGTAAAATTATTACGTAACATATGAAGGACCCCGCATGTGCCATGATCAAAGCATATTCAAATTTTTACTAAAATCGTACAGAAAATTGAACGAAAAAAAATTTTTTTTTTTGTACGTACTATCGAGGTAAAATGTACGTACAATCGAGGGTACGTACTATCGAGGGTACGCACTATCGAGGGTACGTACTATCGAGGTATGCCTGTAATTGAAAACGGTTACAATTCATCGACAACTAACCCCGGACAGAAGCCTTGAACTGAGTGTGGATGTGGTTGATGTCTTAGGTAGGTAGAAGAACAGGCAACTATATAAAAAATTTGCACCGAAATCTATATATCTATATACATAAAAATGAATTTCTGTCTGTCTGAACCTGAATGATGAACTTTGTTCTACTTAAAAATCACTTTAATAAAGAAAATGTCTGAACCTTATAGACTCGAAAACTACTGAACTGATCGGTGTGAAAATTTGTATGCTGGGGTGTTTGGGGCCGGGGTAGGTTCTTAAGGTGGTTCGAGCCCCTCCCCGCTCTAGAAAGGGGGGCTCCCATACAAATAAAACACAACTTTCTGCATAACTCAAGAACTGATCAATTTTGGGCGAAACGTAGTTCGTCTGGACTGCTAGCATCATATAAATATCAACATATGCTATGGATAAGAGCCAACTAATAGTATGAGATATTGATCACTTATTAAAAAAGCACAATCTCTTGATATTTCAGTGCAAATATTGATATTGCCGTCTGATCTTTAAATTATTATATCAATCATGTCCATGTATCCTATTTCTGTCAAATCACGTTATTTTTGAGCTTCATTTAGTTCATTTCGAATTTCGGGTGCATTGAGAAAGTTCTATCGACAATTCTGTGTAATTTCGAACAGTTTAAAATGTACGATTATATAAATAAAAGCTTAAGCGTCCATCAAAGCTATTGAAACTTATACTTTATCTAACGATATTGCAGTATACATCATCAATCAGATAACCAACCAAACGAAAAAAAAACTTTGAGAAAAGCAAAAAAAAAGCTCCGACACTGTTGAAGTCTCCTAAGTCCATTTATGACCTAATCAAAGTTATGATACAGGTGATATATTATCCGCGTTGAGAATAAGTTCGTAATTCGTCAGGGAGTCGGAAAGTAAAAATGTTTCGCATGCCAAAGGAAGAATTTAATGGCGTTATTCGAGGCAGAATGGTGCTGACATATCCTTTGCGTCACCATTCCTTGTATTGTGCTCTGCTTTTTCCGCTGGAAGTTTATCAACGTCACTTTCACTGACACCATCAACATCTATCTTGGTGCGGCACAGCGGGAGGCTTTTATGATTGGCACAAAAAGTGTGACTCTTCATCGTACTATGGTATGGATTCATGCGACTTATGACTTCATTCATTCATTTTTTCCCTTGCACTGAGGCACCTGACCCACGTTCATGGCTCAATTTCTCGGCGTAACAACTTCGAATTATTTTAACGAGACGCACACTGTCAGCTGGTGAGTGTGTGAAGAAATGAGAAGAAATGCTATAGGACTGTATCATATCGTTGCTTAAGGTATATTGACGGTAAATAACTGAGTAAGTTGGTATTCAAACTGCAACTAAGTAACATTTTATTGAAATAAAATATGTGGCCGTAAAATTCTAGCACCCAGTCACTGTCTGGCATAAACGCTAAACAGTCATTCAAATATAACAGAATTAGAATATTATTAAGCTTTCTAGAAAAATTGAAATAACTGTATTAAGAACGATAACTTAAAAAGTCCGATAAATGGCCCATGTATGTTTACCTTCACTGTACTAGAATAGTCACACAATGTTAATTGGATTTCAACTCCTAGTAGGCACGCTCAGTGGCGTAGCCAGAAAATTGGTCTGGGGGGGGGTTTTCTGAACATTTTTTTTTTCGAAAAAAAAATTTTCTTCCAAAAATGTTGTCTCTGGGGGGGGGGGGTTTTATACCCAAAACCACCCCCGTGGCTACGCCACTGGGCACGCTCAAAGCGGGTTATTCTTTGGACTCAAGCAGACTCAAGTCAGTCGCGGTGCACAAGATCGCTCGTCACGGCAAGACAAGATTTGAGGTTTTTATGCCAATTGGAGCAAGATGTTAGTATACTCAAACTGGCTTTTCCTCGTCACACTTCATTAAATATCAGACAGATGAAATAGAATAGAATAAAATAAAATAAATAAATAAAGACAAAAAAGTATCGCGACTAGCTTAATCTGGTTTATCTGGAGAACAACTAACACTTCAAACTATTGGTACCAATGGTACCTCACGTACCTAAAGGAATGAGATAGATCCCATCTCACGGTCCTTAGCATCTTACCAAGCAACTCTTACCCCCGTGGAGCCGACCGGTATACGAGCAACCTTAAGGAAGATCTGGTAAGTAACCCCGGTGGTAACTATAGTCGTATGCTGGCAGGGAAGGGGGACTCTTCGGGGGTCCAAATCTGATCGAGCGTCTGTTCTCCATGTTAGGAGCGACTGATCATCGTCCGAGTGCCAGCGAAATTCAGGTGGAATGGTCCTCCGGAAATGCGGCGTGCATTACTTTGACAGATCGAAATGATGCTGGGCAGGGTTTGCAGAAATCGCTCTCAATAGATAACGAACAACGATAAAAGAGAGGCAAAAACTGTTCCGAATAATAACAAGCCATGATAACAAATTTATCAAACTTGTGTACAAGTGCGAAAAAACAAAATCGGATAGGCAGCCCCCACAGAAAAATGGTGATTTTCGCTTTGTTCTCGCTCCTTTCGTGTTGGTTACTGCACAGCTGTGTAGAACAAGTTGAAATGCATCATCAGAAAGAAAGAAATAAGAAAGAAGAAGGAAGATGGAAAAATAAAGAAGTAAGAAAAAAGAATAAATAAGAAAGAATGTAGAAAGAAGAGGGAAGCAGAAAGAAGGAAGGAAGGAAGAAGGAAAAGGAAGAAGGAAGCAGGAAGAAGGAAGAAGGAAAAAGGAAGAAGGAAGAAGAAAGAAGAAAGAAGAAAGAAGGATGAAGAAAGAAGGAAGAAGGAATAAAGAAGAAGGAAGAAGGAAGATGGAAGAAGGCAGAAGGAAGAAGGAAGAAGAAAGAAGTAAGAAGGAACAAAGAAGAAGGAAGAAGGAAAATGGAAGATAGAAGAAAGAAGAAAGAACGAAGAAAGAAGAAGGCAGAAAGAAGAAAGAACGAAGAAAGAAGAAGGCAGAAAGAAGAAAGAAGAAGGAAGAAGGAAGAAGGGAGAAAAAAGAAAGAAGAAGGAAGAAAGAAGACGGAAGAAGAATGAAGGAAGAAGAAAAAACGAAGAAGGAAGAAGGAACAAAGAAGGAGAATAAAGAACGAAAGAAGAAGAATGAAGGAAGACGGGAGAAAGAAGGAAGAAAATGGAAGAACGAAGAAAGGAGAAAGAAAAAGAAATAAGGAAGAAAGAAAAAGAAATAAGGAAGAAAGAAAAGGGAAGAAGAAAGAAGGAAGAAAGAAGAAGTCAAATGATAGAAGAAGGAAAAAGGAAGAAGGATGAAGGATAAAGAAAGAAGGAAGTATATAAGAAAGAAGCAAAAAGAAGGAGGAAAAAGAAATAAGAGAGAAATAATACGGGAGAAAGAAGGAATAAGAAAGAAATAATACGGGAGAAAGAAGAAAGAAGAACAAAGAAGGAAGAAATAAGGAGGAGGGAAGAAACAAGAAGGAAGAAGGAAGAAAGAAGAAGGAAGAAGGACGAAGGAAGAAAGAATACGAGAGAAGGAAGAAAGAAAGAAAAAACAATAAAGAAGGTAGAAAGAAGAGGAAAGCAGAAAGAAGGATGAAAGAAGAAGGAAGAAAGAAGAAGAAAGGAAGAAGAAGGAAGAAAGGAGAAGGAAGAAGGAAGAAGAAAGAAGGAAGAAGGAAGACGGAAGAAGGAAGAAGGAAGAAAGAAGAAGGAAGAAGGAAGAAGAAAGAAGGAAGAAAGAAGAAAGAAAGAAGAAGAAAGAAAGAAGAAAGAAGAAAGAAAAAGTAATAAAGAAGAAGGAAGAAGGAAGAAAAAAGAAGGAAGAAGGAAGACGGAAGAAAGAAGAAGGAAGAAGAAAGCAAGAAGAATGAGCAAAGAAGAAGGAAGAAGATTGAGGAAGGAAGAAGACAGATAGAAGAAGGAAGATGCAAGAAGAAAGAAGGAATATGGTGAAGAAAGAACTTCCCATTTTTCAACTTTTGCTTCTCTTTGCTAATTCGGCCTAACGGCCATTCGGCCTAATGGCCATTCGGCCTAACGACCGTTCGGCCTAATGACCATTCGGCCTAATGACCCTCGGACAAATGGCCTGACACCGATCGAAATGAGCTTTAGAAAATTCAAACATCCACCTAATTATTGCACTCATTGAATGAATTTTATTTAATTCCTAAAAATTCAGTTTTGTTGCTTATGACATTTTCAGCGCAAAATAATTATAACGTACACCACTTTTATATGGAGCTCCATACAATAACATTCATTGGGTTAAAACTCAAGTTATTTCAGGCTGGACGACGAAAAAGGAAACCAATCTAATCGCTAGGGATCGACTGCCGCTAATAGACGTGCTCGAAAAACTTTATAGAAAAAAAGACCAAGTCTGGCGTCAAAAATTGATGTGTAGAGATAGCTTCAAACCCCTGACTTGACTCACGCTTCTGATATTTCATAAGAAATGTAATGGCTCAGAAACAAACAAATAACACAAAACATAAATTAACACTTTTTAATCAAACGCTTAGAATAGGATAAAAATTTTCAAGGTAATACAAAAATTTCCATCAATGATGCTCCATTTTACGGTGCCATAAACCCTGTACTCATTCACTCCACGTGTGTCATAAATCCAAAAGTGTTGACACTTAGGGCATAGGTAGAAACAGCAACAGAAAATTTGTCCCGTATGGTTTCGTTTCAATGAAATCAAATAACGTTTGCAACGTAACGTACCAAACCCGACTATAAACTGAAGCTGCAGCCTTTCATTCTATGAAGACTTCATATTTTCGGTATGAAGCAAAGCTTATTAAGATATTGTTAATCACTTTACTGTTTACTGACACCTAGGAATCTCCAGTTTCGACTACATCGACTTCCTGGATGTACTTTTCCCCCGAGAAAAGCCAAAGCAGTGGGAGTACATATGCTTGCCGGCACGAAGTTAATTGAAAATCTCGCTCAGATGAAGGAGGAAGCATTCTACCAACTTTCATTATCATACTGGCGTCATTCAATTTCAGTTCATCCTCATCTTCAAAGCAGGCTTCATGTCTTGAGCTTACACGTACTCTTCTTGAGCCAAAAATAAAGGCCTTTTGTGTAAGACGAGCGAAAGAATTAATGCTTGTAAGCATCGACCCTTCCTATCTCGTTTGCTTTCAGCAAGAAACTTTTACTCCCCTAGCTCTTCAAGGATAATCCTATTTTCTGGTGTGAGAGTGTAATTAGATCAAAAGTCTAATGCGGTTTGCTCGAAATGTTCCGTTCCACCAGTCTTGGCTTGAAACAGCTGCTTCCAAACGAGGCTTGGATAATGTGTAGAGAATCTGCCAAACCATTATGTCCTGAAGAGCTTTGCAGGTGGATACCATTGTGCCGGAGTTGATTGCTCAATTTCTATACAGCAGTGTCTATTACAGCTATGTGTAACCACTGGTATCATTATTATGTTCAAACAGTACAATACACAGTAATGAAGATGAATCGTTTCATTAACCCTACCTCATCGACTTTTCACAATTATCAAAATGGACAGCTGTTCTATCCGAATAATAAGGTGACAGACAATATGGAATTGTTAAACTTGTAGTAATGAACTTATGCTAAACGTTGCGATTCGCAGAAGTCGTCTTTGTTCGTTTGAGAATGGAAACTCGCCCACCATCGTAGCATAACCAGAGGGGCCTAAAACAACACCAGTCGGACGATATTAGTCATACAAAACACTCCTTCCCAACATTCTCCTGCAATGGAAACCAAACATTCCGCATTTCGGATGGTGATGGTGTGGTAATGGAATGGGGAGACTCGGATGGCATTGTGGAATAATCAACGGCCGCTTTGCCAACGATAAATTGCTTACTGCTCTCCTGCCAGCAATTCAGGCTTCCAGCTTTCAACTGCTTTGACGACTTAATTTTCCCATTACAAAAACCTTCACAAACCATCAGGAACTTGATCGTTGTTGGTTCGTATTCTGTTCGTTCGGTCGTTCATTCGCCTCTGCTGTGGAAGTTTTCCACTTTTAGGAATTTCGAATGTTTATTATAAAGCAATATCGACACTTTCACGCCTTGGATCCGTTCGTGCAAAGAACGGCTTTTCACACTACAACTGACTTGCTTTCAGTACAGCTGTTGAAGCTGATGCGATACATTCATACACGGAAAATAATCCTATTTTATTTGGTTTATCTTCATTTTGCTTGAAAATTAAGAAAAAAGAGGGTTTATTTTGATTGATAAATTTTGCAACTATACTAAAAAGCTTATAACTATATTCATATTTTTGCATCGTATGTATTTCCCTCCTTCCTTTGATTAACATGATGAAATATTTATGCTCAGGTTATTATTAAGAAAAACTGTTTTGATGACTTGACTTATGAATAAATGTTCAAACTTGAAATTTAATTATCGAGCAGAAATTCATATTCGCAAAGACTAATTTCTTTATTTTTCGTGTATTTCTACTCAAACGTTCACCTAAGCCATCAGGAAACCGTACAGTAATGCAGCTTTTATTTTATTCCAGTGCAAACTTTTTTATCTTTCGTGCAAGACGAACATCTTGCTGATGCATACTATTATTTTATTGTATTACTTTAGTTACTACAGTTTTTACAATTACCTGGTGTTCCTAGTTATTTTAAATTTTATGGTGTAGTTTTTATGTATGAAAAACTATTTAATGAAATGAAATGAAGATTTTTATATTGCATCTAATTTTCATTGTTTTAATATGGGGATACGAGGCAACACGATATTGGATTCAAGTGTTAAGTTGTTCCACAATAACTTGCTTCAATCTCTATGCTACCCAGTAAACTGGGTTTAGAATTCTCCGTGCTACGGTACGAATGAATAAGAACTATAATTTAAAATTATCGTTACCAGATCAATCAACCTTCACAATTGTTTCATCCGATTTGAAATTTGTGCTGTGGTTGTTTCACGTTCCATTTGCCGGAACCTATAGGACGACGCCGGAACTATTGTTCTCCATTTTCCACATCGCAAGCTCCCCACGTTGGACACCGATGCAAGCCCTGCCTGTGTAGTAGGGAACCGTACTCTAGGCGGACAAAGCAATTGCTTTGGACGAGGTGCATCGGATGGGGACCGACACGGTGCACGATGATGACTCCGACCGATGCACAGGAATCGTTTGCGAAAGCAAAATTATGATTGGAATTGCTGGTGGAAAATTTGATCATGCATTTGCATATTTAGACCGAAAAGTGATTGCATGCAGTTGTTGTATCGACGCCGCGATGGCGGTACATTTCTATCGCACCACCACCACCGGGCTTCGTTCAGTTTGAAAGCGTAGGGTAATAGACTATTTGTCCGATTAGTGAGGATGCTTCAGCCAAACATTGTTTGTGTGTTATTGAGCGCTTCAACGCCGATTGTTCGGTAGATGCCATCGAATTGACGCTTGTGACACGCAGTATGTGATGACGACAAGGACTTATTTTATTCAATTTTATTAGATACAGTTAACAATTATATTATTGATAATTCCGTTCACTACGTATAAGTTGTTTTGATGTTTAAGTCAAATTTCAAACTTCAGCTGATAAAACGAGTAAGCAGGGTTTGCAGAAATCGTGCTCATTAGATAACAAACAACGATAAAAGAGGAGCAGAAAATGTTTCCAATTATTACAAGCCATGAAAACAGGTTTATCAAACTTGTATAGGGCCCTCCTTAGCCTCCTTAGCGATAAGATGCGCGGCTATAAAGCAAGACCATGCTGAGGGTGGCTAGGTTCAATTCCCGGTGCCAGTCTAGGCAATTTACGGTATGGAAATTGTCTCGACTTCCCTGGGCATAAAAGTATCATCGTGTTAGCCTTATGATATACAAATGCAAAAAAATGTAACTAGGTTTAGAAAGCTCGCGGTTATTAACTGTGGAATAAGCTGCCAGACGGCAATGTCCCAGTGGGGGATGTAATGCCGATAAGGAGAAGAAAAGGATAGAGAGCAAATTCTCGTCGTAGTTGGTATTGCTTGTTTTTCAAATTTAATTTAAACGACAGTACAACTACTGCTTCTAATAAAAATTCTAATAATTCGAGTAACATCAATTTTAGAGTTCATTCTTTCTAATGCGTACTCTGGCGCAACAAATGAATTATGGGTTATTAAAAATCGGTAATAAACATTTTAGTGTGCGATTTCAACAAGTGCACTAAATCAGACTTTTATGCGATACATATGCGCCGAGTTAAATGAAAATTTATGTAAATTTATGAAATTTGACCGAAGGCCTGTTTTGTATATGTTATGTGCCTCTTGTGATACGTTGAATAGAATCTGTGTATGGAAAATATACTTGGTTATCCAAGAAATTCCAGAAGTTAAGGACTTCAGATCTACACTCGTAACTAACGAGCCAAATACCTGTTTTGAAGATGACATGATCCATTCGAGGTCCGTTGAATAGAATCTTTGTATGGAAGATGTTCTTGGTTATTCAAAAAATTCCAGAAGTTTAGGACATATTCTATTTTTGTACTACAGAGAGCATGTACCATGTTTAAATCGTGCAAATTCATCTTTGGTTACGCGTGTAGATTGGAAGGGTATTGCATTGCCGCCGCCAAGGGTTTTACTCGCGCCGTCGCGTCACCGACGACGATTTTGGCTTGGCGCGCAGCCTATCATAATTTTGCCACGCCGCTCCGAGGAGTAATAGCAATAAAAATTATCAATTATCAGTAAAGTACGAGACACTGTAGATGGCCTGGTTGAGGACGGAATATGTATCTGTGGAGCAATAATACGTGGTGGAAATATTTGGAATAGTACTAAACTCGTCATATGATAGTTCAAATAATTACAGATGGAACTCGTCAGAATTCAATTTCAAATCTACCTCAAGTGATGGTGTCTCTAAGACATTTTGGTGACATACATTTTCTGGGTAATGCATAGGTTGTGTGATTAGTTTGTGAGTTTGAATGAGGCTACTAAATAGAATAATACATAAAATGTTTAACTGTAGTATTTGTGTGTGTTTGCGAAGTACAATGTGGCACGAATAGATAGTACAACGACAGATTTTAAATGTGAAGTGCAACTGCTTTAATAAACCCTGGAAGTCTCGCCAGCGCAATCCTGAGAACCTGAAGATATTTCTTACGTGTTATGGGATTTCTTTCAAATTGATCTAAGGATAAAATTTACAGTCTTAAATTGATGTCGATAGTGGCCATCGCTTTTTCTAAACCGTCGTCAGCTTTACGGATATTTGCCGCTACATAGCGCTCAACATACACTACAACAGCTTGTATGCAAGTACTCCAAACGATGGCGAATCTGCAGAGAACTCCACCGCAAACAGTAAACAGTGTGTCAAGCAAACGCTTCAAGAAAGATGGTGCTGATATCACTCTGGACAGTGTGATGAATATGCTGTTGACTCAATTCAACGAAACCAGAGCTTTGATAGACGATTTTCGGAGGGATGTGCAAAGCCAGATAGAATCCGTTAAGACAGAGCTTGAGGGTAAGCTAGATCAAGTAACGCAGGAGATCAATACGTTGAAATCGGAGTGCGCGGTCAAATTCAACAACAACGACAGTGCTCTGTGTTCACTGAACGAGAAGTGGATCAATTGCCCAATACGATTGATAATCTACAAAATCGAAGTGAGCTTGTTGTCACATTATCTACAGTGTACACTAAGCAAGGCGTAGTTTACGTAAAACCAGCTACAGGAAGTCAGTCTATTGTTATCAAAACCGAAAATGACTTAGATAAGTTCCGATCAAATTCGTTGTGATCACCCGGCAGATTGTACGACAATTCCCCGAATGCAATTTTCCCGAATGCAATTTCCCCGAATGTAACAATTCCCCGAATGCAATTTCCCCGAATGTAACAATTCCCCGAATGTAACAATTCCCCGAATGTAACATTTCCCCGAATGTAACAAATCCCCGAAAATAAAGTAGTTTTTGCAAACACATAATTGTCATCGACTATTGACGCCCGAACAGAGCAGCGTTCAAAGATTTGTTCCAGAGTGTCTCTTTGGAGATGCCGAACATGACCAAATCTTTCGATAGTATTGTATGCCCTTGATATTCTTAATTGTTAAATTATAAAGAAAATATAATAAAGTGTTTTCCTATTCATTTTTTCTAAAATATTCGAACATGGCCTGAATTTTTTTGGTGGAGCAGAATCGCGAACATATATTCCGTTTGAAAGCATCATGGTAAAAATTTGTGAAATCAAACTCCTGTCCTATGTAAGGTCTATCTCTTCTTAAGAAGTTACTGTAATCGTGGATATGAATCCTTAAAAAAATAATGCGTATGCCCGGAATAGGACAATGGTGAATGTGATCCCTTCTTTAAAAGTAGTACATCTACTCGGAATAACGCAATGGATAAATTTGATCTCTACTTTAAAAGTAGGTGTTTTTCCAGAATAATGATTCCTTTATTCCTTTATTCCTTTTTAAAAAATCTACCATATACAAACGGTAGATGTGATCAATTCATTAAAGTTAGGCGTTAGCTCGAAATAAGCCAAAGTAGAATGAAATTACTTTTTCAGAAGTAGAAATTTGCCTAGTATGAATTTGAAATAAGGTTATGATAAATGTAGTCTCTTCCTTTGATGTAGACGAGTTTGGCTGGAATAGATATAATATATGAGATCGCATCTAGCAATGAATATCAATTATATAAACCGAAAAAATGACGTCTTCATTCAAAGAAGGCAATATCTCCTCCATTGTCCTTATACTGCGTAGACGCGATCATTTAAGGAAGGCATTATCTCCTTCCTTCGCTTTACTCCAGGCAAACGTGTACAATTGAAGAAGGGTCTATCTACCCTCTTTGTCTTATATTGGGCAAACGTGTTCATTTTAAGAAGGCATTATAACTCGTCTTCCCTAATACCGGGTGAAGCGATTATAAAAAAAAACATTATACCGGAAGACGCATTAATTTTCTTCCTTTATCTCTATCCTTCTTCCTAATTTTTCCATTCTCTCTTCCTACATCTCACTTTGTATTTTGCTCTTTTCCGCTCCCCCCCTAACACTTCTTGAATCATATTTTTCACTTCTAACTTCTTACTCCATACTTTTCACTTCTTACTAGTACACTTACTGTACTTACTTCTCATTTCTTACTTTTCACTTCTCACTTCTCACTTCTCACTTCCCACTACTCACTACTCACTTCTCACTTCTCACTTCTCACATCTCACTTCTCATATCTCGCTTCTCACATCTCAATTTTCACTTCTCACCACTACCCACTATTCATTTTTCAATTCTTACTTCTCACTCGGCCTAATGACGGTTCGGCATACAGTAAAACCTCCATGAGTCGATGTTCCATGACTCGATATCGACTCATGGAAGCAAATTATGCCATATTAAAAAATATTTCCTGGGTTACTTAGATGGTCCCTTCAATCAGCTTCCAAAGGATTTTCTATTCCACATCTCGAGATTTCCATGAGTCGACGGTCCCTTCTACATCGACTCATGGAGGTTTGACTATAATTGTCTTCGGCCCAATGTCCCAGCATCTTTTTTTGCCTTTCTCGTACAACAAAGTTGTACCGAAAGGCTATCATTTCACTCCAAAATCGAGCTTTTTATAGAAGTCTCGGAGACCCATGATGTTATATACCAATCGACTCAGCTCGTTGAACTGAACAAATGTCTGTCTGTCCGTGTGTATGTGTGTGTGTGTGTGCACACGAAAACCTAAAAACATTAGCCACTTTTTCATATAGTAATTCTTAACCGATTTTCTCGCAACAAGTTGCATTCGACAGGGGACAAAGCCTTGTTGATCACTATTGAATTTTATAACGATCGACCATTGCGTTTAAAAGTTATTAGGAAAATGGAATCGAACTATATAAGCGCCATATAAGGTTGGTGTCTTGGCTAAATGCGAGAAAGGCAGTATCACCACTCGGTGAATTAAGTTGGGTTTTTTTACAATTTTTACGCGAGTTGTCCCGCGACCCTCACTTTTGTTGCAACTCAAAATTGTGTCAAAAGCCAATTATGTGACTTTATGTTAAACGACGCAGATTCCTTTTTCAGTTTTAGTTTCATATGCACTGTGGAAACAATTCGGGGAAATATTACATTCGAAATGTTGCATTCAGGGAATTGTTACATATCTGGGGAAATGTTACGTTCGAGGAATTGTTATTCGGGGAAATTTCATTCGGGAAATTGCATTCAGGGTATTGGTTTTCGGGGAATTGTCGTACAATCCACCCGGCATTGTTTTTCATATTCAAAATTTGTAGATTTATGTTTTTATTATTGTATTTTTGTGAATTTGTTTTTGTATTATTGTTTGTAGGGGGAATGACGGCTTTGGCAGGTTTTGTTCTATTATTGGCAGGTAGGTTTTTTATGACTGACTAGGCTTTAATTTGGCCTAAACATTCTTTGCATATCAAAGAATATTGTGGCCAAATTTCATAAAATTTGGTCGACAAAAACCCCCCTGCCAATAATAGAACAAAACCTGCCAAAGCCGTCTTTCCCCCTATTTGTCAGAACAAAAGAAAAATAGTTTTAAAACCCATTACTGTGAGAACTGATTTCAAAAGCAAGTAATTTGACAATGTCACTAAGTACCGATCAAGCCGTGAATAACATTCCAGGGGCTGTTCTGAATGCAGTCTTGCTATCAGGGAAGTTTAATATTTGCCATGGGAATGTACAAAGTCTTTGCGCAAGAAAAACCAACAAGCTAGAAGAACTTCGACATGTTTTACGAAAATCTAAAGTGGATGTGGTTTGTTTCACTGAGTCGTGGCTAACTTCTAAAACTACTGATCATAGTGTAGCTATTGCTGGATACCGATGTGTGCGTAATGATAGAATTTATAAGCGTGGAGGAGGAATCATAGTGTATTACAAAGAACACCTTTCTTGCCGAATAGTATTGAAAACAGAGCTTACCTCAGACTCAAATGATAAAACGGAATGTCTCGCACTGGAGTTTTGTTTGCAAGGTCGGAAGTTTGCCATAGTAACTGTGTATAACCCACCGGACAATGACTGTTCATGTTGTTTGTCTGATATGCTATTTGATCTCAGCACTAGCTACGACAGTGTTTTTCTCATTGGCGATTTTAATACAAATCTGTTAAGGTCTAGCAGTAAGTGTTCACGATTTTTGTCGGTGTTAAACAATTTTTCATTAACGTCCGTTGGCGATGAACCTACGTATTTTTGTGATGAAAGTTGTTCTCAATTGGATCTGTTTCTTACTAGTGACCGTGAGATGGTTTTGCGGTTTGGACAAGTTAGTTTCCCAGCTCTTTCTCATCATGATTTGATTTTTGGGTCGATTGATCATAACACAACTGATGTCACTAGTTGTGGTACTTATCGTGATTATGTAAATTTCGATGTACGTCGTCTGCAAAACTGTATTTTAAATGTTCCATGGGCTTGACACTTGCATCCCATGTCGAACAATCAAACACCAAAAGAAGTTCAACCCTTGGTTCACGCCGCTTATTCGTCGAGCAATTTTGGAGAGAGACCTAGCATATAAAGAATGGAAAGAAACTCCTTCACATCTTAAAAATCAAAAAAGAGTCCACTACAATGTTTTGCGCAATAGAGTAAACACAATGATTACGAATGCTAAAGAAGAGCATATGGAAAGGTTCTTGGACGGTAGTTTGCCATCGAAAGCACTGTGGAAGAGAGTAAAAAACCTGGGTATTGGGAACAGAAAGGACGCCAAACCTTGTGATTTTGATCCGCACGAAGTAAATCATACATTTCTGTCAAGCTATGTCACTGATACAGATCGTGCTATACGATCTGAATATGTTCCCGCTACACCTTACAATTTTTCGTTCAAATCTGTACGCTCATGGGAAGTTGTAAATGCGATATGGGATATGAAATCAAATGCCGTTGGATTCGATGAATTGCCGATAAAAATCATAAAGTTGGTTTTATGATGAGTAATAACATCATGTGACACACATGTTTAACAGATTTATTGAATTGTCCTCCTTCCCGTTTCATTGGAAGCATGCTAAAGTCATACCGCTGCGTAAAAAAGCACACCTGAACGCAATTACAAACTTGAGGCCGATCAGCATATTGTGTGCCATATCTAAGGCCTTTGAAAAATTGCTGAAAAATCAAATGACTATGTTCGCCAATGAAAACCGACTTCTCTCGGATTATCAAGCCGGATTTAGAAAAGGTCAAGGAGTGAAAACAGCTATTTCACGCGTCTATGACGATCTTGGCTCTTTAATGGATAAACGTGGAACTAGCATATTGCTTCTTCTTGATTTTACTAAAGCTTTTGATACGGTGTCTCATCGAAAATTATATATCAAATTAGGGAGACAGTTTAATTTCTCATCACCGGCGGTTAGAATGATTGAATCATACCTCAAGGAAAGAAACCAAACAGTTTGCTGCAGTGACCGATATTCCAGTAGTGAAGTGATAACTTCAGCAAGGTTCAGTTCTAGGACCCATACAGTTTAGCTTCTCCATCAATGATCTACCAACTGTATTGAAGTTCTGTACTATTCAAATGTATGCAGATGATGTGCAACTATATGTAGGACGAATCGGACCTTGTGTACGTGAACTGACTTCCATGATGAGCCAAGATCTTGAAAGGGTTGGTGTAGACGAAACGGTTTAATGGTGAATCACTCGAAAAGCGTAGCTTTACTGATTCTAAACCAGAGAAGGTCTGTGATGACTGTTAATAGCTTACTGACAATTATTATGGATGGACAACCGATAACATGGGCGGAGTCTGCTAATGATTTGGGCTACATTATCCAGAACAATCTCCAATGGGACACTTTTGTCTCGAAGCAGTGTGGGAAAATCTACGCAAGCTTAAGATCGTTGAACCAGTGGGCGAATCATGCTCCAGTTGCTACTAGGCTGAAACTGTTCAAGTCGCTTATTCTCCCACACTATCTCTTTGGGGACATATTCCTTTCAAATACAAGTGTCGATCTTTTTTTTTTTTCCAAGTTCGTTTATTTGGTAGGCTCAGGCGTGTATAACACTTTACGGAGCCATGGTTCTTTGTGATATATACAATCAATATCATTTTATTATACAGTTAATAAGAGAGGGGAAGGAGCCAGCGTACTCGTGGTGACTCGAGGTTAGTTTACAATGTTTAGGGATGGACGGGGCTTAGGATTTGGGATAAGGAAATTTCAGCTTCTCATCCGGGCATTTGGCGTCAGTGACGATGTGGCGTGTCGTCATGCTCGAGGAATGGTTCGACTGGGAGCATCTTCCGGATGGCAAGAGCTATGGAGCTCTACGGGACAAAAAGGCAGGGACTAAACAAAAAAAAACTTTGAAGAAAGAAGAAAAAAAAAACAAAATATTAAATTTTGATGTCAGAAGCACAAAGAAAACTATAAATGGCCTGCATATAGACAACATCACGATCTCCCAAAACACCTCGAACTTCCCTGAAGGGTTGTTTACCTCGGGCCACAAGGGTATCCAATAATTGCTCTCTGGAGGCGTCATTTTCCGAGCAGGACCAAACTACGTGATCGATGTCATCATAACCGGCTCCGCACCTACATAAGTTGCTATCGACAAGGTTTATTCTGTACAGATGTGCGTTTAGTGAATAGTGATTAGACATAAGTCTCGACATCACGCGAATGAAGCCTCGACTTAAGTCCTCACCTCTGAACCACGCTCGCCCAGAAACTTTTGGAACTATAGAAAATAGCCACCGTCCAAGTTCGTTGTGTGTCCAATTTCTTTGCCAACTTTGAAGAGTACTCTGACGGACTAATGGGAAAAACTCGTTACTCGAGAATTGTCTATCATAAACCTCACCTTCCTGTGCGCCCACCTTTGCCAGCGAGTCTGCCTTCTCATTGCCGTAGATTGAGCAGTGAGAAGGGACCCAAGCAAAGGTAATCTTGAATGATCTTTCGACCAAAACACGCATCTGCTCTCTTATGTTTGTAAGAAAGTAAGATGCGTGCTTAACAGGTTTCATCGACCGGAGTGCCTCGATAGAACTAAGACTATCCGAGAAGATGAAATAATGGTCTACGGGCTGATTGGAAATTATCCCCAAAGCGAAGTTAATTGCTGCCAGCTCAGCAACATAAACCGAACACGGTTCCTGAAGTTTTGGAAGGTGGTTGAAGTTACATTGAAAACACCGAAGCCAGTGGATCCGTTGATGCGAGAACCATCAGTGAAATATCTGTTGTTGCAATTGACATGTTCATATTTTTCAGAAAAAGTGAGGGAATAGATATTCGTCGAAGCTGATCCGGTATTCCTTGACTAGCATGCTTCATGGACAGATCGTATACAATTGAGGAACTGTCGTTGGTGAAGTGAACTCGAGGGGATTATAACACGGAAGACAAAGATCTGACGATATGTAGTTGAGATAAACGCTCAGGAATCTTGAACGACAAGTTAGTTCAAGCATATTATCGAAGTTATCTAGAACAAGTGTGTTACTTGTTCCACATTTGATGAGTATTCTAAGTGAGAGCTCCCAGTAACGGTGCTTTAAAGGAGTGACTCCAGCAAGCACCTCCAGGCTCATGTTATGCGTTGAATGCAATACGCAAACAACGATACTGAATTCGTTCCAATTTGATCAGGTGGCAATCAGCTGCTGAGAGGAAGCAGAAGGAGCCATACTCTAAAACAGAGAGAATAGTCGTTCTATAGAGTTTGATGAGGTCTTCCGGGTGAGCACCCCACCATGTTCCGGAGATAGAACGTAGAAAATGGATCCTTTTCCGGCATTTTTGTATCAAATACTCAATGTGGAGTTTCCAGGTACATTTGGAATCAAACACGACCCCAAGGTATTTAGAAGATAAAGATTGGTTGATGTCATCATTCAACAGCTTGAGTTTCAGTTGAGCAGGATACCGCTTCTTAGTAAACACAACCAATTGAGTTTTTGCGGTGAAAACTCGATCCCTAAATGTCTGGCCCAAACAGTCAGATTATCTAAGGTACTTTGCAATGGTCCTTGCAAGACAGCTGCACATGGACCTCTTAGAGAGACCACGGCATCATCTGCAAGTTGTCTGAGCGTGCATTGTCCTTCCAAACAATTGTCAATATCTTTAACATAGAAATTATAAAGCAAGGGACTTAAACACGAACCTTGGGGAAGGCCCATGTAGCTATTTCTGGAAGTTGTCAGAGTGCCGAGTGTGAAGTTCATTTGTTTTTCTGACAACAAATTGTACAAGAAATTATTCAAAATAACGGGTAATCCACTACTGTGCAGATTGCCTGACAGTACTTCTATGGAAACTGAATCAAAAGCGCCCTTAATGTCCAAGAATACTGAAGCCAATTGCTCCTTGTGCGCAAAGGCCAGTTGTATATCTGAAGAAAGCAACGCTAGACAATCGTTTGTTCCTTTCCCTTTTCTAAATCCAAACTGAGTATTTGAAAGCAATGCATTTTCTTCGACCCAATGGTCGACTCTTGAAAGGATCATTTTCTCATGCATGCATGATAGCATGGCAATCGGTCGGTATGAATTGTGATTAGACGCTGGTTTTCCAGGCTTTTGAATAGCTATTACTTTCACCTGTCGCCATTCAGGTGGCACAATGTTGTACTCCATGAAACAGTTGTACAGGTCAAGTTATCGTCTTTTTGCGATATCTGGGAGGTTTTTCAGAAGATTGAATTTGATGTTATCGCATCCCGGAGCAGAGTTGTTCGATGAAAGAAGAGACATAGAAAGTTCCAGCATTGTGAATGGTCCACCCAAAGAACCGGGATCAGTGACTGATTCTCGAAATAGCGGTTCTGCTGGTACGGAATCTGGACAGACCTTTTTTGCGAAGTTGAATATCCATCGATTGGAGTATTCTTCACTCTCGTTGGTGGAAATGCGGTTCCGCATGTTGCGGGCCGTTTTCCAAAGTGTTGTCATTGAGGTTTCTCGCGATAGTCCCTCGACAAAACGACGCCAGTAGCTACGTTTTTTTGCCTTGAGAAGATTTTTGAGCTTTCTTTCGAGCCTCAAATACTCTTCAAAAAGCTCGGACCTTCCGTGTTTACGGAAGGCCTTAAAACAATACAACTTAGTACATTCATCATCCCATCCAGGAGTGGCTGGTCTTCTGATGACAGATGTACTTGGAACGCGTCGTTTCTGAGCTTCTAGTGCGCTTTTTTGAACTCAGTAAGGAATCGATATTCATCCAAAGCTGGAAGAGTATCAGTTGATTCAATACCAATTTTTACCGCCGATTCAAATTTTTGCCAGTCAATGTTTTTCGTGAGGTCGAATGGAACATTAACTGGCTCAGATTGCTGATAGCTACTTTTAATTGTGGTAACTATCGGCATATGATCACTACCATGGGGATCTTGAATTACCTTCCACGTGCAATCTAATGATAGTGAATTTGAACATAAAGACAGATCAATACGGCTTTGTTGACCATTTGGTCCTATTCGAGTTACTTCACCAGTGTTCAAAATATTCAAATTGAAATCGTCACACAAATCATAGAAAATAGGCGCTCTATAATCGTCATACGTTTCGCCCCATCCAATACCATGTGCGTTCATATCACCCAATATCAATACTGGAGATGATAGGAGAGAGACTGCGCTCCAAAATGTCGACGATTAATAGAGGCATTTGGAGGAATGTACACTGAAGCTATGCAAAGATCTTTATTCTTCACATTTACTTGGCATGCGACGATTTCTAAGCCGGGAACAGTCGGAATGGGAATTCTGTAGAAGGAGTAGCATTTTTGATCCCAAAAGAACGCCACCATAATGATCATCCCGATCTTGGCGAATAATGTTAAAATCGTGGAAGTTGATTTCATCTTCAGAAGAAAGCCATGTTTCACAGAGTGCAAATATATTGCAATCGGAATTGCGAATCAAAAACTTGAACACGTCTAATTTATTTTTCAGACTGTGACAGTTCCACTGCAGCACAGTGATTGTATCTTCGGTGTTGGCCGTATTATCCATCGAAAGATACAATTTCTGCAAGAAGGGGCCATGAAACAGTCAATTGCTTCAGATAACTTTCAACTGTTGGAATAAAGAGGTCAATGATTGACCTCAATGAATTCGGAATATTGAACAAGTTCAAAAAACGGTCCACAAGGTCCTTAAAGGAGATCAATCCTCGCTTGGACGGAATACTTTTTCTAGAAGTGCGAATTTGTTTTTTTCTTTCGTTGATTCTCCTAGCCGGATGTTTCTTCGAAACATCGGATTTAGGCAATGGCGGGAATGCCTTACTGCAACTAGGATCAAAAGAAGCAGTAGGGACAGATTGCTTCGGGATTTTAAATAAACCCCCATTACCTAGTGTCGATCTTATGAATCGTTTGCGTGTTGCGCTTAACAGCTGTGTTCGTTTTGTGTACAAGTTGAACAGATTTGCACATGTAAGCCATCTACAGAAGAATCTGCTGGGCTGTCCTTTTCAGAACTTTTATGCACATCGATCATGTATGTTTTTAAGAAAGCTGATGAAAACTCAAAATCCACCACTTCTATATCAAAAACTTGTACATTTCCGAGGCCAGCGCTCGCAAAATTTGATTATACCCGCGAACCGAACATTAACATATGCCAGCTCAATGTTTGTTAGAGGTGTAGTTAACTGGAATAGTTTACCTCACTCTGTGAAAAGGGAAGCATCTGACTTCTGTTTTAAGAAACAATGTTCAAATTTTTGGAATCAAATGTAATCTTGTAGTTTATAATCTATATACTGAAACAATCAATGTAGTTATTTTAAATTGTAAAGCTATGAGTCGCCGAATGTGGCAATTTAAAAGGATAAACCTTACGCCACTGGAAATAAACAAATAAATTTAAAAAAATAAATAACTGATCTTTGGAATTCGTCTAAGCCAAAGTCCATTCAGTCGGGCACCTAAACCGGTAGGTGACTCGCAAATTATGTTTGTTGTGGTACATAAGCTTTTGTGAAGACTTGAATACAGCGCCCCCATTCTTATAGGATCTAGCATTGGTGTAGGCAAATCATTGCAGTTCGGGAATTTCATGTTAAGTAGCACACGAAAAAAATATTTCAAGAAATCCTACGAAAATTTCGTTAGAAATTCCTTCGGAGACTGCCTAAGGATTTTTTTATCAAGAAATTCCATTAGGAGTTTCTTCGCAAATTGTTTTGCAACTCTTTAATTATTTTAAGCAATGACTTCGGAAATTTCTTTGAGAATTCCTTCGGAAATTACTCCTTATGAAATTTTTTGGGTGATTATTCCATGAATTCCATAAATAAATTCTTCCAGATATTGCATAAGGATTTTCTTCGAAATTTCTTTCAGTAATTCCTTCGATGTTTATTGTTAATTTTTCTTTTGTTTTTTACTTTCGAAAATTCGATTAGTAACTCCATCGGAAAATATTTCATTCTATAATTAATTTTCAAAGAATTTCCTGAACGAAATTCCGAAGAAATCTCAGAGGCTTTTCAAAGAAACTTTAAAAGAAATCCCTGAAGAAATATCCAAAGGAATTTTTGGCGGATTTTTTTAGATTATTTAAAGAAGAAAAAATCTTGAGGAGTTGTCAAATGAATTTTTGGAGAAGTTTTTGATAAAATTCCTGGAGGGTTTTGTGCAGGAATTTCCAAAAGAATTTTCGAAAGCATTGTGAAAAGAGAGTCTGAATAGATTTTCGAAAATAATTCCCGTTGGAACTGCTTTTTGAACGTTTTTGAAGGTATTTCTAAAAGACTGCCCAAGAGAATTTCTAAAGAAAATTCCAGAGGTATTTATGAAGGAATGTTTGAAGGAATTTCCGAATGCATTCTCAAAGAAAATTTATTAAGAAATCTATATATATAAAATTCAATATTTGTATGTTTGTATGTATATTTGTATGTATGATCCAGCATAACTTCTGAACCCCTTGATAGTTTGCAATCAAATTTGGAACACACATTATTTACCTTTAGGAGACGACGACAAGGGGTGGGGCGCACTTTGGAAAAGGAGGATGATGAGGGAGGAGGGGTATTCATAAAAAAAACGAGTAATTTATTCTAACTTCTGAACCCCTTGATCGATTCCCACCTAATTCAGACACATAATCTTTGTCTTAAGGAGAAAACGATTAGGGATGATGTGGGGGGAGGAGTATTGGTTAGTTATCGATCGTTTCAACCCTTTATCGAAATCATGGTTTGCCCAGTAAAAAGCAACGATTAATGTGTTTCTTCTGGATGGTGAATGAGATCCCTTCTTTAAAAATAAACGTTTGGTCTGAATAAGGTATCGGTGGATATTTTTTCTTTTTTGGAAATAGACGTTTGCCCAGAATAAAGCGATTATAGGTTTTATCCCTTCTTCATAATCAGTCAATGTTTCCAAATGACATCTGCCTTCTTTTAATCAAATGATGAAGTATCAATAAGAAAACACAATTATCCTGTTGACCAATTGGATTATTCATTTTCCGATTGTGAAAAACTGCGAATCAAAGTGGCAATTCCGAGCAAGACCGGGTACATACAGCTAGTTTCCAATAGAATTCCAGAGGAAATGCCTACTGTTATTTCTGAAGTAATTCCCAGATTTCTCCAGGAATTCATGGAGAAATTAAGATTCACAATTCCTTTTAAAAATTCTTTTGGAAATTCTTTCAGGAATTCTCTCGGAAAGTGCCTCAAGGAGTTCTACAAAAACTCCTCCGGAAACGAATTCCAGAAAGTTTTTTAAAAAAATCTTTCAGGTATTCCTTGAAATTTCCCTCGGGATTTGTTTCGGAATTTCCTCCCCGAATTCCTTCAGAAATTTGTGTAGGAAAACCTTGGGAAAAGTTAGTCTCGACAATTTCTTCAGAAATTCTTCTTATTCAATTCAATTCAATTCATCAATACATTTTGTTATACAATACATAGATTCTCAGTCACGGTCCCTACTAAACGATTGTTCTTAGAACTTTTCTGGAATTCTTTGCAATGTTCTAGGAAAAAATTTCCTTAAGAATTCCTGAAAAAGTTTCTGAAGGAATATCCGAAGAAATTACTGAAGGATTTTTCAAAATAACTCCTAAGGGAATTTCCGACAGTCTTAGATTTTAGCATAAGCATTAGCATTGTTACGGTGTAATTCGTAGATAGGACACTAGTGATACTCATGTTTTACTTTTGAGATCCTTATCTAGAATGCTATCAGAAATCAAGAAGGGGAGTGGTCACTGGTCCTTGATTCCAGTCGTAAACAAAAATAACAAAAGCATGAGGATTACTACTTCTGGCCACGTCCATCTTTAACGTAACTAGGGAGAGGAAGGAAGTGTTGGTGTGGTACTTACTTAACGAGAGGCGACCGACTTAGCGACACCCTCATAAATACCACGGAGTTGGATAATGAGGAAGGTATTCGTTGGGTCAGGATTAGATCTTACCACGTAAAGGTGTGTACCCAGCGTTACGGGCCTAACTTCAGACAGTCTTAGATTTCTCCAAAAATCCTTTTTCAGTAATTCGGATATAACTTCTGAAAATCCTTCGTAAATTCCTTTTGAAATATCTACGGAAAGTGTGTTAGGCGTTCCTTCGGAAGTTTTTTCAGAATTCTTCCAAACATTCTCTAAAACCTCCTTCAGAAATTCATTAAGAATTTCTTCGAAAAATTGTTGTTTCTTTCAAAACTACCTTATGCAATTGCTAGAGATTTTATCTGGATAATCCTTTGAAAATTCCTCCAGTAAATTCTTTGTTAACTTTAGGAAGCTACCTACAGGCACTGACAAAACTAGCTCTGTACACATCGTTGATTCGTCCAGTCGCCCTGTACGGCCGAGAATCATGGACGTTAAAAGATGCAGACTATCAAATTCTCAAAATGTTTGAGCCGAAAATACTGCGCTCTTCACTTGACGGGGGAAAATGGTGAATGGCGCAGATGCATAAATCACGAGTGTACCAATCGCAATGAAGCGTGTCGATGAATCGCTATGGCCGGTAGCTTGGCGACCGGCTGGTGGACTTCGTTCACTTAGAGGTCCCCCGGCCTCCTCGGACCGATATGGTGACAGATCGTCCACATCTGGCCGGTTGGCGATTGCCAGGAAAATTCCGTCCGTAGGGGATGAAGTGTGCGCTTGGGTGCGCGGAATTCGCTGCGGGTGGAAAATAAAAGCCAATCTAGTTAGACGGGACACATGGTGAGCACAGGCACAATTCAACACATTTAGAGCACGCACATTTTACCTTTTGGTCTAGCTTTTTTACTCACAACCGCACAGAAATTACACGCACACTTTACTTGCCTACAGTAACTACGAAACGAACAAAATAATTTTTTAAATTAATTATATTCAACGCCACTTGAAATATTCATACTTGTAACACACGAAACACAACAACAAACGCGTAACTCCTTGGAGAATCACGGATGAAATGATCGTGTCTGTAAATCTTCAGATAAATCCCCGACCCCTTTGTGTACAATCATGACTTTATCGGCACGATTGATAACTTGACAAGATAGTCGCCCTGCTATCCCTTTTTCATCTTATCCAGAAAATAAATGGCCTCGACCTTGGAGAGCTTGGCTGATTAATAGTGCCTGTTTGCTCAAGTTACGTTACGTCAAGGGACAAATATGTACAGTTTATTGGCTATTGAAAGACGGAAATGCTTACAATCTACCTTAATTATAATAAACTATATACAAAACTATTTACAATTTTCCCGACTGCTACACGAGGAAAGCGTCATACGAGGCCCGCGGATGATCTTGTCTTATTTTACCAAACACCACTAGATGTCGCTTCAGGACTTGCCCAAAAAACATGATATTTCAGAGCAGCCGCAGCCTCCAAAATACTCCAGTAAGTGAAATTTAAAGGGTTCAGGTCCGGTGAACTCACTGGCCGCTCTTAACTCGAAATCACCCCTGAAAATCCCTTAGTTGGGTTTTCTTCACTTTTTGAGCCGGCGTCTAATCCTGTCGAAAAACCTAACCCCTGGTATCAAAACAACTAACTAATTCCCAATACGTATTTTGTATTATATTATTTTTACTCACTTTGGAGCAGTTCAATTGCCGTATCCTGTTTTTAAAGTTTTGTTGAAAAAAATGATTTAGTTTTCCAGACGATTAAGTATTCTAAATCCAATTATATGTAATGTACGATGGACTGTGTAATAGTGTCAAAGACATGATATAGATGCAAGAGCCCGTGGAGTGGAATTACGTCCAAAACCCACATAATTAAATCCCTGTCAGTCGTCCTTGCTTTCCGAGTTTGTTTTACAATGGTGACTTCCATAAAACATACAAACTACATCAAATGTGAAGGACCAGCAACCAAGCATCTAAATGTTTGACGTTCTTTTGTCTTTTTGAACACAGATAAAAATATGTTGTGATTTTAAATGTTTTCTCATGCATATATTTGGAGCATGATAATAAGTACAACATTCAATCATTCTAACTGTTCTTTAGAATAGAAATAAATTTTATTGGGTGGAATTAACTGCAATTTTACACGTCGTTGAATTTTCAAAACTACGACTATAGCTTAAGCTATTTTGCAGCTCTAGAGACATTAAAAACACAGTTTCGATTCGGTTGAAATATCCAGATTACCGAGAAGAATAAATAAATCCATATTACCCATCTTTAATAATTTGAAACAACAAAAATGACATTTATCTTGGAACATATAAACAAATCATTTGTCCGACACATGTATGTTCATAAGATTTATACAACTTGAGGAACTGCTCGTTATTAAGACAATATTTAACACATTTCAAAGCCGCAGGTCAGAAACTAAAGCAAGCGGACAGGTCAGAACTTAACAAAAACTCTTGCGTTCCCCCAATATCAGTTGTTTGAGATTTATGACATACTCCACCATAACTGATTCATTTCAGACGTCTTTTTTCTCTACCATCCAAAATTCAAACAATGTACGGAAGTGAGCAAGTACAATATGTTATTTTTGCCCTCGTTCGCTTTTATTGCGAGGAATAAATTTCCTGCTTGCTGGTCTAACTTTTGCCATATTTCCTTAGTCTTGCACACCCCATAAATAACCACCACAGTGCGAGGCACGCGGTATACATAGTACAAAAGACAATCCATTGCATTGCCACCACCCACAGAAGTGCACTGCGAACTTTCAGGCGGCAGCGCGCTTTGTGTTCGAAAAATAAAACGTTCCATAGTAGTTGGTGAAGATGCAACATTCTTTTAGTTGACGAGATCTAATCGTCCTGATTCTTCGCAAGAGCCGAAATCTATAGAACATTTAAAGTTTTCGAATCGTATCATTGTGAAAGAGTGAATTCATCAAAATCATCTCGATATTCTAAATACTTTTATTCTGTATATAGTATGAGTTGCTGTCTTGCATCAAACTATACCTAATTATAATTTTCGATAAGGAACATATTTCAATCACTATTCTTTTCTCAATTGCGACAATTGTATTGCAATTAATTGCATATTATTCGGCAACTCGGCCGTACGAAAATATTTTTTTTTGTTAAATAGCACAGCCAATGTATATGTTTCTAAATGGAGATTGATATGAAATTTGCGAAAGAGAATCCACGAGTCTTGGAGGAACTCGAACCCTCGAACGTTTGCGGAAAAGCCATCAGAATCCGAGTACCAACCTCCACCGTGGTTAGCTCTTTTTTGCAAATCGAATACCTTTCGGATGCATGATGGCTTTTCCGCAAACGTGACGCTACCGATATTTGACACACACATTGATCCAGGCCGTGTGGTAAGACGCGCGGCTACAAAGCAAGACCATGCTGAGGGTGGCTGGGTTCGATTCCCGGTGCCGGTCTAGACAATTTTCGAATTGGAAATTGTCTCGACTTCCTTGGGCATAAAAGTATCATCGTGTTAGCCTCATGATATACGAATGCAAAAATGGTAACCTGGCTTAGAAACCTCGCGGCTAATAACTGTTGTAACAATAAAAGTTACAAGCTATTCATTGCAAAAGAGAAAATATTTTACTTGCGACTTTCACTGCTTGGTTACTTTCGGAAGGAGGGCTAGGTTTTAGAACCCTATTCGCGTGTGGCATTGCCCCACGTTGGGCGCCAAATGATACCGTTTCTGGTACGGCCTCTTGCCCTCGAGGAACCGTCTACACGTCCTAGAAGAGGAACTGTCCTAAACCCCAGACTACTGGTCTATAGCCAACGGTAGTCAACGGGTGGGCACGCAAGGCCTCTTTTAGTCCTCGAGTCCCAGGGTCGATGGAGGTAATTGGGGAGGTTTTCGGACTTGGTTACCTAAGAAATTCGGGGGTTAGTTTTAGAATTTATATTCACTTACGAAATGGATCTGCAGTTGAACAGTCGGTCGATCCTGCCGGGCGGCAGAGGGAGAAGGAGAAGGTTTCGAGCGGCCTTAGTAAGCTCAAACCAACGGCTCGTGGAGGGACGCCGGGTGCCGGAAACCATTTTGTTTGACCAGCTTATCGCCATTCTGGGTGAACACCTTCCACGCGACGCCCTTCATCGGTGAAAGATTACCCCTCCCTACAGACGCTGCCGTAACCTGCCTGCGACCTATCCATCGTCGTTACTGCCGCAGTGACCCGCTTCCACCGGTCTGTCGCATTGCGCCGCCCCACGTCACCGACGTGCCGCCCTACCCGTTCGGGCCCATCCGACCGACTGCGCGACTGGTGCTGTTCATCCTTCTCCCTCTGCCGCCCGGCAGGATCGACCGACTGTTCAACTACAGATCCATTTCGTAAGTGAATATAAATTCTAAAACTAACCCCCGAATCTCTTAGGTAACCAAGTCCGAGAACCTCCCCAATTACCTCCATCGACCCTGGGACTCGAGGACTAAAAGAGGCCTTGCGTGCCCACCCCGTTGACTACCGTTGGCTATAGACCAGTAGTCTGGGGTTTAGGACAATTCCTCTTCTAGGACGTGTCGACGGTTCCTCGAGGGCAAGAGGCCGTACCAGAAACGGTATCACTGTGGAAGTGCTTAATGAACACTAAGCTGTGAGGCGGCTCTGTCCCAGTGTGGGGACGTAATGCCAAAAAGAAGAAGAAGAAGACATTGATCCAGGCGCTTGTACCCTTCTTTGTTCAACTCGCCAGACTTTAACAAAACCAATTAAAAATGTACCTTTGAAAATCCTTCGAAATTCAGACATACGAAATATAACAGCCTTAACCAAGTGATTTTTTCTTCAAAGTAATTCTTAAGAGGTACTCAAAACACTCTTCTATTTCTCTTCCACACTGACTCCAGAATTTCCAGCTTGAATATTTTCTCGATTTCTCGGGGCATAAAAATATCATTATCATTATCAATATCAATATCATATTGTACAATAGTTTCCACTGTAATTTTTCTCCGCAAACGATACTGAACAAATTTTAACCTCGATTGTTTTCACATTTTCCATCTTTTAAAGATGTTGGTTTGTCAGGAGAAAAAGCAACTGCACCAAACTTGCTAGATCAATGCAAACAACACATGGGATTTTTTCCCCAGCTGTAGCTTATTTCATTTTTATCTGAATTTGCTGGATGTGAGATGGCCGTGGTACCATCGTTGCCCACGCTTAGAGGTACGTATCATCCTCAACCATCACATCGTCGGTTGTTGTTGCTCACAATTTCGTCGAGCTATGTGGAAGAAACTGCACCGTAGATTCGCGTCACAAAAGGAGCACGTAGCATGCTCAAACTAAAAAGCGCTCTAGCAGAACCGGAAGACGGCACTAGCTGGGAGAATGTGAAAGATTAAATGCGTATTTGGGAGAACTGAGGCATCGTTACCGGCAACTAGAAACACAGTCTCCGATGTTCGTGGAAAAACTTACAGCGCTATACATCCGTCGTTGCACAACGGTAATTTTGCACTCACAGGTCAAAATATATGTTCAATATGTTTGGCATTGCCAAAACAAACATTTCCTCGATTTTCCATAGAGGGCTCTTGTAATGTTTACATATATGGTGTTGCTGTGCATCACATAAATATCAAATTTAATAACAATATGTAGATAAGATTTCAATTAAAATCAGTTTAATTGCACTCAATTGAGCTTTACAATAAGTAGCTAACTAAGGTAAGGGGCTGTTCATCAACCACGTTTTTGTCAATAGGAACATTGTGTGAGAGTAAAAACTCTCCTTCATCCGGATATCTGTTGAATATTTTTTTTCGCTATTTTTTCTTTCGTCATTCGCACTAAGTGACCAGCCCACTGAAGTCTGCCATATTTTAAACGATACATAATATTTTTTACTTTGCATAATATACTTTTACTTGTCATAAAACGAGTTTGTACAATTCCATTTAATTCCACTACTTTATTGTACCTTTGACAGATCCGTATTTCAACCTCAACAGTGAGGCTGTCTTCAGTGTCTCGTACTTGACTCGACTAGCGAGACAGTGAAGACGGCCATAATGTGGAGGTCGAAATACGTATCTGTGGATGGTACAATAAAGTAGTGGAATTAAATGGTATAGTACAAACTCGTCTTATGACAACTAAAGACATTCCACTAAAAGCTTAAAATAATTTTCGTATCAATAATTTTTACTTTGTACACTTGATAAAGCTCATGATTCATGCGTCTGCGCCACGCACCTTTTTCTCCGAGTATCGTGTGTTAATAAAAATATGATATATTGTCTTAGCGTAAAACAGCTGAAATAAAAAAGGTCCTAAAACTGATGAACTTAAGGGTAAGGCCCTGTGTACTCTGCTATAAATTTGAACACTAGGAAGTTAATTTTAAAGTTCCATTTGATTCGAAATTTCACGACACGAAATAAAAATTCAGTTTTGTCCACGGCTTTTTATTATTGTTGGTTCATTGGGAGAAGGGCTGTTGGACCAAAAGTAATTCGGCGAAACCCATTTGCCCGTATAAGTCATTTTGCCGAAGTTACACGAAAAGTCGATTGACAAAAAATGACATTAGTCAATCGCTTCAGATGGCCGGAAATGTTGTTTGGCCGAACCGGTTATTTGGTCATTGGGCTGAACTGGTCATACGACCGAAAATGTTGTTTGGCCGAACAGACCGTATGGGCGAAAATATCGTTTGGCTGGACAATAGTGAATGTGAAAAGCGTGAAGTGATTGATGATAATTGAAAATAGACATGTCTCATTTCTCACTTCTCAATTTGAGAAATAAGAAGTGAGAAAAAAGAAATGTAGAATGAGAAGTTTGACGTCTGACTGAGAAAGTGAGGTATGAAATGATAAATAAAACGTCTCCCTTTTTTTCCTTCCTCCCTTCCTTCCTGAGGAATAACCTCACTTCTCACAGTCAAAATAAGAATTGCGAAATAAAGAGTGAGAATTAACGAGCTGTCACTTTTAAGTTTAATTTTCCAAATGAGACAGACCTTAAGAATTGAATGGTTTTTTCAAACTTGAATGGGTTGTCAGAAACGGCGGGATATCGGTAATATGATAATTTTCTCTACACAAACGCATATCTTTATTTTATTTGTTATGAAAAATGAGCGAACTATTTTCAAAATTTTTATTCCAACTGTGCGATGGTTTAAGTTCAAAGGAAAGATACAGAAGCGGTATACCGTAGAAACGATGCGACCAAATTGCGCCAGCTACAACAAAAAAAAGTCTGTACTAGCTTGTTCTTTTTCGCTTTTGTCAGCACTGAACGAATAGATTGAAACAGCGGAGAGGATACGATACACGATATAATCATCACCCGTATAATCACATATCACGAACAATATAATCACATTTGAGTGCAAGTCAAATTCCCAGTTCGCCTCACGTTGACGATTATTTTGAAACCAGCACGTTTGGGATAGACAAGTTGATATGGAAACTACATCAGGAGAAAATTGAGTAGCATGGAACATAAGAAAACTGTATGCTACGATGTACATTTATTCTGATAAAAAATATATTTGAGCTTATGTAGAGGAATGTCTTTGCTTATTTACAAGATGAGTTGGTACTATTACAAATCGCCCAAATAAGTAAATGTCTACGTTGTTTTGAAGGAAATGGTTACAGTCAAGACGACGAATAACTATTGAAGGGAACAGAGTCACTCGTCTTATAGACACATAGATTATTTTGATGATTGTATTCAGAATTCAGTGTTCGATTGAGTTCACTGAAAATCATTGCAAATATTTAACATTTAGGCGGTTTTTGTCAAAAATAAAGAAACTAGTTTTTGATCGATCATTATCACTGGGTACTTTTCAGTGATTTGAACAATTCTATATATGTATAATAAGCCTTCACTCGGCGCGTTTTGCTGCGTCACGAACCACTAGAGAAACATTTCTTGCCTTCAAAATCCTCCGCATGCCAAGTTTGGTTCCATTTGGTTGATTTGTTTTCAAGATATAAAGAAATGTGTGTTTCACTTATATCGGAGCCCCCTTCTAGAGGGGAAGGAATCTCGAACCATTATGAACAACGTCCTTTGAAAAAGAACATATGCAGCTTGGTTCATGAAATCCTATTATAATAACATGTATTTCATTTTTTGGTTTTAAATTTGCCCAACGATATATTTCAAAACTTGTTTTATTGTACGAATAATTTGCATCCCCCACTGGGACATTGCCGCCTCGCAGCTTAGTGTTCCACCGTTCTCTTGTTTTTCGACCGATTTGCATGAAATTTGGAGGAAAGATGCATTAAACCCTATATTTTTGTGTAGGTGTACTGATTTGGTGATTGGGTCCTTGGGTACGGTTTTATCGAGGGGGTCCCCTGGGTCAAATGGGGTCAAAAATAGGTCAACTTCCTTTTGATCGTAGATAACTAGTAGTAAATGCTCTCAATAATGATGCAATCGTTTTTATTCATCATTTTGCAATAGTGGGAATAGAAACTACACGTTTGGACCTCAAAAATTCGGTTACAGGTGTTCCGGAAACCTGGTTCCCCCAGGGAAGTGTTCACTTTTTGAAATGTTCTGAATCCCAGCTTGCGACACATCAAACTTCATGTTTTTGCAACACAAATACAATAGAAGACATTCGCAGAGCATCTGAGCACATAAGCCACTTCCGGAGGTTCCCTGGGAACCTGGTGCCCTCAGGGAAGTGGTCACTTTGTAAGTGGTTCTGAAACCCAGCTTTCGACACATTGAACTCCATGGTTTTGCAACGCAAGTACAATAGAAGACATTTGCAGAACATCAGATCACGTTAGCCACTTCCGGAGGTTCCCTGGGAACCTGATGCCCCAAGGGAAGTGTTCTGAAACCCAGCTTGCGACACATAAAACTTCATGATTTTGCAACGCAAGTACAATAGAAGACATTTGCAGAACATCTGACCACATTCGCCACTTCCGGAGGTTCCCTGGGAACCTGATGCCCCAAGGGAAGTGGTCACTTTTTGAGTCGTTCTGAAACCCAGCTTGCGACACATCTAACTTCATGATTTCGCAACACAAGTATAATAGAAGACATTTGCAGAGCATCTGTGCACATTAGCCACTTCCGGAAGGTTCCTGGGAACCTGAAATCCTCAGGGAAGTGGTCACTTTTTGATTGATTTTGAAACCCAGTTTGCCACACATCGAACTTCATGATTTTGCAACGCAAATACAATAGGAGACATTTGCAGAACTTCTTCACTTTGTAAGTGGCTCTGAAACCCAGCTTGCGACACATCGAACTCCATGGTTTTGCAACGCAAGTACAATATAAGACACTTGCAGAACATCGGATCACGTTGGCCACTTCCGGAGGTTCCCTGGGAACTTGGTGCCCCAAGGGAAGTGGTCACTTTTTGATTGATTCTGAAACCCAGCTTGCGACACATCGAACTCCATGGTTTTGCAACGCAAGTACAATAGAAGACATTTGCTCAGCATCTGGGCACATTGTCCACTTCCGAAGGTTCCCTGAAAACATGATGCCCCAAGGAAAGTTCCCACTTTTTGAGTCGATTTGATACCCAGCTTGTGACACATCAAACTTCAGCTCTTTTCATCACAAATAGACATTTATAGACATTAGAGCCATTTACAGAGCATCTGGGCACATTGGCCACTTCCGGAGGTTCCCTGGGAAGCTGTAGCTCTCAGGGAAGTGGTCGCTTTTTGAATATTTCTGAAACCCAGCTCACAACACATCAAATTTTCTGATTTTGCAATACAAATACAATAGAAGACATTGGCAGAGTATCTGGGCACAATGACCTATTGCGGAGGTTTCCTGTAAACATACTGCATTTCACAACCTTGCGTGGTTATGAAACCCAGCTTGCGACACATCCAACTTGATAATTTTGTAACATAAAGAAGTTTAAGGCATTTGCACATTTGCAGAGCATCTGGGACATTGGGGTCATTCACTGAAAACCTCGCCATTGTTAGGTGGTTTTGAAAGCTATCTAGCAATACATCAAATATCATGGTTTTGTAACACAGATTCAATGAAAGATACTTACGCAGCATCTAGATACATTGGCCACTAATTTTTAAGGGTAAATATGCTATATGATATTTTGGGGCCTTCCTTAGCCGTGCGATAAGATGCGCGGCTAAAAAGCAAGACCATGTTGAACAAAGCTGGATAAGATTCCCAGTTCGGTGCAGAAAAGAATGCTCCGAAACACACAGTAGATTATTTGGAGAAAACAAAATCTTTCAGTTTGATGTGTCGCAAGCTGTTTTTCAAAACCAATTAGACAGCCACTTCCCTGGGGTCATAAGGTTCCCACGGAACCCCGGATGTGGCCGATGTGCCCAGATGTTCTACAAATGTTTCCTATTGTATTTACGTTGCAAAATCATGAAATTTGATGTGTCGCAAGCCGGGTTTAAGAATCAATCAAAAAGTGACCACTTTCCTTGGAGCATTAGGTTCCCAAGGAACCACCGGAAGTAGCCAATGTGGTCAGATGTTCTGCAAATGTCTTCAATTGTATTTGCGTTGCAAAATCATGATGTGTGTCGATGTGTCGCAAGCTGGGTTTCGAAACCACTTACAAAGTGACCACTTCCCTAAGGGAACCAGGTTCCCAGGGAACCTCCGAAAGTGGCGAATGTGCACAGATGCTTTGCAAATGCCTCCTATTGTATTTGTGTTGCGAAATCATGAAGTTTGATGTGTCGAAAGCTAGACTTCAGAACTACTCAAAAAGTGACCACTTCCCTTGGGGCATCATGTTCCCAGGGAACCTCCGGAAGTGGCGTATGTGCACAGATGCTCTGCAATAGCCTCCTATTGTATGTGTGTTGCTATATCATGAAGTTCGATGCTTTGCAAGCTGGGTTTCAGAACAACTTACAAAGTGACCACTTCCCTGAGGGCTTCAGGTTCCCAGAGAACCTCCGGAAGTGGCGAATGTGCACGGATGCTCTGCAAATGTCTTCTATCAAATTTGTGTTGCAAAATCATGAAGTTTGATGTGTCGCAAGTTGGGTTTAAGAATCAATCAAAAAGTGACCACTTCCCTGAGGGCACCAGGTTCCCAGGGAACATCCGGAAGTGGCCAATGTGGTCAGATGGTCTGCAAATGCCTCCTATTGTATTTGCGTTGCAAAATCATGAAGTTCGATGTGTCGCAAGCTGGGTTTTAGAATCAATAAAAAAGTGACTTCCCTGAGGGCTTTGGGTTCCCAGGGTCCCTCCGGAAGTGGCGAATGTGCACATATGCTCTGAAAATGTCTTCTATTGTATTTGTGTGGCAAAATCATGAAGTTTGATGTGTCGCAAGCTGGGTTTCCGAACATCTCAAAAAGTGACCACTTCTCTTGGGGCATCAGGTTCCCAGGGAACCTCCGAAAGTGGCCAATGTGGTCAGATGTACTGCAAATGTCTTCTATTTTATTTGCGTTGCTAAATCATGAAGTTCGAGGTGTCGCCTGGGTTTTGGAATCAATCAGAAAGTGACCACTTCTCTGAGGGCACCAGGTGCCCAGGGAACTTCCGGAAGTGGCCAATGTGGTCAGATGTTCTACAAATGTTTCCTATTGTATTTACGTTGCAAAATCATGAAGTTTGATGTGTCGCAAGCCGGGTTTAAGAATCAATCAAAAAGTGACCACTTCCCTGAGGGCACCAGGCCCCCAGGGAACTTCCGGAAGTGGCCAATGTGGTCAGATGTTCTGCAAATGTCTTCTATTGTATTTGCGTTGCAAAATCATGAAGTTCGAGGTGTCGCAAGCTGGGTTTAGGAATCAATCAGAAAGTGACCACTTTCCTGAGGGCACCAGCTGCCCAGGGAACTTCCAGAAGTCGCCAATGTGGTCAGATGTTCTGCAAATGTTTCCTAGTATATTTGCGTTGCAAAATCATGAAGTTTGATGTGTCGCAAGCTGGGTTTCAGAATCAATCAAAAAGTGACCACTTCCCTGAGGGTACCAGGTTTCCGGAACATCTGTAATCGGGTTTTTGAGGTCCAAACGTGCAGTTTCTATTCCCACTATTGCAACATGATGAATAAAAACGATTGCATCATTATTGAGTGCATTTACTACTAGTTATCTACGATTAAAAGGAAGTTGACCTATTTTTGACCCCATTTGACCCAGCGGAACCCCTCGATAAAACCGTACCCAAGGACCCAATCACCAAATCAGTACACCTACACAAAAATATAGGGTTTAATGCATCTTTCCTCCAAATTTCATGCAAATCGGTCGAAAAACAAGAGAACGGTGAATTTTACAATTTGAAATCGTAACCCGGGCCGAAACGGGTTAAGCACTTCCACAGTTATTAACTGCGAGGTTTCTAAGCCAGTTACCATTCTTGCATTCGTATAGCGAGAAAGGCAAACGAAGTACTCTCAGACAAATTAAACAATGTTCCGTGTTTTGCGTCCATAAAAAATAGTTTTATGCAAAGTATTTTTTCGTGCATTTGAAGTCTGAAACCTCCGCAAAAAACATTCAAACAGTTTATAGGATAATATCGGGTATTCCCAGTCGGGGTTCCATCCTCGGCAAAGACTCAAAACAAAAATGACTATCACAATATTATATTACCAAAACTCCACAGGATTCCTTTGTCGTTACTACAGAATTTACGATGCAGCTAGTTGAAACTTGGCGGTAAAACTGCCGTTCTAGGGACATGCCGAAGTGCTAAAGCCCCCCGGGAATACTTTCCGGTTCCCAATTTCCAACTGCAAATTCAGCCTAAATCTTCAAAATGCTGTCCGTGATTTGAGCAGGGATTCGACTGCTAATTGGCACACTATTAAATTTGACGCGGATAGATGTGTGCCCGTACCGTGTATACCGGCAGGGTACAATGAAATCTGCAAAAGTAGCTAGGGAGTGTGGGCCTTTCAATAAAATGATGACATTATTGCGAAAGCACCGGTGGTACGCTCAACCCGAGTCGTAAGGCTTTCATCGATAGCGATGGGTGTATCGCTAAAAATTTGGCGTTCATAGCAATACTGTTTTTTTTTCTCTCAATTGTGAGCAACTATCACGATTTATTTTTATATAATTATCAATTAAAATGAAAAAAAGTGAGAATTGAAAAATGAGAATCTAAAAGTTAAAAGTGATGGGTGAGAAGTTATGAGTGATGAGAAGTGAGAAGTGCAGGGCCCCGACGAGAACATCAAATGGCTATAATAGCTTCATCAATTTCTAACGAGGACACTCAACCCGCTCATCAGACCGAAGTGTGGCTTTTCCTCGCCCAACTGGTTCATAGGTGATTCTCAGACAAACCATATAGCTTCGTCGAATGTAGATAATGCTAATTTTCTTTACTAGAGACGCAAGATTCTGAGCAACAAGATATTGATGCATTAGGTTCAAATAAAGAAGTTTTTCATTTTAACGATTTATTGTCAAAATTTCAACAAGATGAAGAGTGCCTGTAAAATTGATGAACTTAACAAACAGGTAGCATCTTGTGATTATAACTTTATTTTAGGAACTGAGACTAATTGGGATTGTAGCGTGAATGATGAAGTTGTATTTGGAAATCGATAGAAGAAGAGACCCCAAAATGCCCCCTCCCCCACCCGGGGCAAAATGCCTTTTGGGTTTTCCATCATATTCACACTATTTGGAATGGCCGTAACGAAGCCTGACCTAAAATTATGTAGGATAGGCAAAAAAAAGTGTCATAATAAAAGATGGGAAGGTTGTAAAAACCGAAATTTTCCACATTTTGATGAAACATCCAACATTTTGGCGAGGCAAACGCCCTAGGCGGACTAAATTACAATGTATTACGCGTCTCCACGCACTATCCATACTAGAATGCTGATTCGCTGACGCGTGGTGCGCTGTTCTCAAAGAGCTTCCAGCAACGAAATATCACCACTTTTTTGATATGTGAATATTATCTATATGATTGAGATTTTCTACAATTTTTAAATGACATCAGCTAGCTATATACATTGGATTGCATCAAGTGAATCATTGCAGAAATCATAACAATTGTTACCTAGACTTACTTTTTACTAATATGACTAATGATTTCTTCGTGATTGAGTCATCTTCCCCCGAAGTGTTAACACGAAACACTAATAGGATTGAGCGCAATATTAAATCAGACCCAAAATCCTTTTTCAGCTGTATTCGAGATAAACAAAAATTCAGTAGTTTTCCAGCAAAAATGCAAATTGACAAAAAGATTGGGAATAATTCATTTGAAGTCAGTAACTTATTTGCTGATTTTTTTCTAGACGTTTACACAACACATGATGACTGTTACCGTGATTACTCTTATTTCTCTTACCTTCCTGAGTTAGCAAATGATGTCCCAGTCAATAACATATCTCCAAACGAAGTCATACATGCCATTAAATCTTTAGACTCTTCGAAGGGTGCTGGCCCTGACCGCTTACCACCTATACTGTTTAAATCGCTTCCAAATGAGTTTTTTAAACCTTTATTTTGGTAATTTCTGAAACACAATACGCTTCCTACTATTTGGAAACAATCGTTTCTGATACCAATTTTTAAAAGTTGCAAAAAATCTGACATTAAAAATTACCGTGGCATCGCTATATTGTCTTGCATTCCTGAATTGTTTGAATCCATTATTAACAATAAAATCTTCACACAAGTTAAAGGCTTAACCCTTATGCGGCCAACAAAAAAAACACACGTGGATGGCCGACAGGGTACCCGTGTTCCCATAAATTGATATTATCATAACTTCAACAATTTTCAACCGATTTGGATAATTTTGACAGTTTTGGAAACAGAAACTCATATACTTTTTGCTCATTGTCAAGGTTTACAGCTTATGCCCATGGTTATACAAGAAATCTTTGAAGTAAGGCTTAAGAGTCTACACGCGTAACCAAAGGCCATTCAACCAGTTTCAAATATGCTACAAGCTCTTTGCGCTTCTTAGAATTGAAGGTGTTCACAGTATATGCTTCGGGTAATGCAAAAATTCCTGAAATGAGGTCTTAGTCATCCGAGAAATCTCTGGAGTAAAGCCTAAAGATCTACTCGCGTAACCAAAGGCCTATTATGCATATTCAAATACGGTACATGCTCTTTGTGGTACTTAGCATAGAATGCGTTCACATTATATGTTCCGAGTCATCCAAGAAATCTCTGGAGTAAGTCCTTAAGGTCTACACTCGTAACCATGGGTCTAAGGACGTGTCCCAAAAGTGGTACATGCTCTTTGGGCATCTTGAAATCAAATGTGATCACTACATATGTTCTGCGCTATCGAAGAAATCTCTCGGATAAGTCTTCTGGCGCCTTCATTGCATATGTTCATGGTCATCCAAGAAAACCCTGGAAAAGGCCTTCAGGTCTACACGCGTAACCAAAGATCTTTTAGATTGTTTCAAAACTGGTACATGCCCTTTGTGGTACATAGAATAGAACGCCTTTATTGCATATGTTCATGGTCATCCAAGAAAACCCTGGAAAAGGCCTTAAGATCTATACGCGTAACCAAAGATCTTTCAGATTTTTTCAAAAGTGTTACATGCCCTTTGTGGTACATAGAATAGATTGCGTCCATTGCATAGGTTCATGGTCATCCAAGAAAACCCTGGAATAGGCCTTTAAATCTGCATGGGTACCCAGATATCTTTTAGCTTGTTTCAAAAGTGGTACATGCCCTTTGTGGTACATAGAATAGAATACGTTCATTGCGTATGTTTATGATGTTCCAAGAAAATGCTGGAATAGGCCTCAGGATCTTCACACGTAACCAGATACCTTTCAGATTGTTTCAAAAGTGACATATGCCCTTTGTGGTACATAGAATATACCACTTTCATTGCATATGTTCATGGGTATCCAAGAGAACACTTGAACAATCCTCGGGAACTTCACGCGTAACCAGAGCTCTTTCGGCCTATTTGAATAGTTATACATGCCTTTTATGGTACGTAGAATAGAATGCATCCATTTCAAATGTTCATGGTCATCCAAGAAAACCCTGAAGTAAGGCATTAGGATCTAGACCAGAGATATATCAGCCTGTTTTAAATTTGGTACATGCCTTTGGGGCCCATGAATAAAATGCGTTCATGGCATATACTAATGGTCATCCTATAAATTTATGGAGTAAGACTTCTAAGTTTTCGGTGGCACACCACTCGATACAGAAGCAACGCACAACTGTTATTTTTATTATATCACACATGCTGCAACGCAGCAAAGCTAAATCAACAAAAATGACAATTGTGCGCCGCCTCCGTATCGATTGGTGTGCCCCCGAAAACGCGAGCATTTTGAAACTTGGATTCCGTGAGGAGTGTCCTTAATCTAATTTAAAGATGGTACATGATCTTTGCGATATTAGTCCGTTTTTTCCCTCACGTTCTCGGCGTGAAGTTGTATCGTTCCAATTTATTTACATTTTGCATTTCCAAAGAATAGACAACTTCATATTAGTGATATGAATGAAGTTTTTATACTACCTGGAACAAACAACAACAAGACAACAATAACTACTTGGAATGCTAATATATCAAGATGAGGTTTTACATCTTGTTTATTCTTCAATAACTGCCCAGAGCTAATGCCAACAACTTGAACTACTTGAAATGCAAACATATACAAATAACCTTCCGTTCGTGGGTTGATCTGCAGATCATTCCTATATGGAGCTCACAGACTACCTAGTACCATAGCAAAAACAAAAACTACAGCAGACGTTCGATAACTGCAAGTCATTAAACTGCAATGCTTTTTAACTGCAATTCGATAGTTGCAATAGTTTTACAGTTATCGGACCGCTAAACTTCAAATTGATGTCAGACTCAATGACAGCTGCATTGCGCTGCACATTTAGATGCACTTTTATTGCATCTGACGTCGATTGACAACCGTTTGACGTCTAGAGTGCGTTGCAGTTATCGAACGGCATGCGATAACAGAAAAGTAAACATTTTGCAGTTATCAAACGGCTACTGTACTAGGAATGCGTACATTCACTCAGATGAGGTTGATCCGATTTTGTCACTCCCAGATTTTGTCTACCCCTGATTTTGCCTAACCCGATTTTATCACGTTTTCGACCCAATTTCGACAAAAAAATACGGATTCCATTCACGTATTTTGCCTTGCCTTCATTACGGAGCCCACGACAATGAAAATAACTACTTAAAATACAAACATATACCAAGATGGGGTCACAAAACTTGTTTATTCTTCGATAACTGCCTCCATTACGGAGATTGATCTACAGAACTTCGGTGGGGTTTGATCCAGTAAACTAGACAGATGTTTCCCTACTAAGCTACGGAGGACCTCCGTCGTTCTCCGCCTAATTCACAGCACCGGGCATGTAACCGAACTCTCGCAATACATTCTCAGAACTAACTCTCTCATATATATTTTTGTACAATGTCAACCACGAAGGATGAGTATTTAGTATTATCTGGCTCCTACACACTTGCTTCATCACCAACGACGCTCGATGAAGTAGGGTTGTGTGAGATTGTGCCACTGGGCGTCAGATCCCAACCCGACCACATAAGCGAAGAGAGATCGCCTTTCGAGTTCAGTACATTCAAAGTTAATTTCCTATGCTCCGGGTATTGAGCCACGTGGAGTGGAAATTAATTACTATGTCTGAAACTCGATTATGCGTATGCACAACATGTGATAGATTAAGTTCGGAAAAGGTATTGGAAGAAAACATCTACCTTCCGTCCTTCCCAGTTATTCTTCAATAATTGCATCCGTTATGGAGGTTGATCCACCGACCTTGACTCTATGGAGTTCGTAGACTACCTGGAGCCCTCGACAACAACAAGAACTACTTGGAATACAAACATATACCACGAAAGGGTCACGCTACTTGTTTATTCTTCGATAACTGCCTCCATTACGGAGATTAATCCGAAGATCTTGATTGTATGGAGTTCGTAGACTACCTGGAACTCACGACAACAACAAGAACTACATGAAAAACAGATATATATCAAGAAGGGGTCACGCAACATGTTTATTCTTCATTAACTGCCTCCATTACGGAGGTTGATCCACATACCTTGAATTTATGGAGTTCGTAAACTACCTGGAACCAATGACAACAACAAGAATTACTTGGAATACAAACAAATACCAAGAAGGGGTCACACAACTTGTTTATTCTTCAATAACTGCCTCCGTTACTGAGGTTGATCCACAGATCTTGACTCTATGGAGTTCGTAGACTACCTGGAGCCCACGACAACAACAAGAACTACTTATAATACAAATATATACCAAGAAGGGGTCATGCAACTTGTTTATTCTTCGTTAACTGCCTCCATTACGGAGATTGATCCGAAGACCTTGACTGTATGGAGTTCGTAGACTACCTGGAATCAATGACAGCAACAAGAACTACTTGGAATGCAAACATGTTTTAAGAAAAGGTCATTGGATGACCCGGAACATATACTGTGAAAGCATTATATGCTAAGCACCATAAAGAGCATGTACCGTTTTTGAATTTGCACGATATACCTTTGGTTACGTTAGCAGACCATAAGATCTTATTCCAGGGATTTTTTGGATGACTTAGGCCTTACTCCAAGGGGTTTTGGAGACCCAGAATATATACTGTGAACACCGACTATTCTAAGAAGCGCAATGAGCATGTAATATATTTGAAACTGGTTGATAATCCTTCAGTTACGTGTGTAGACTCTTAAGCCTTACTTCAAAGATTTCTTGTATAACCATGAACAAAAGCTGTAATCCTTGACAATGGGCAAAAAGTATATGAGTTTCTGTTTCCAAAACTGTCAAAATTATCTAAATCGGTTGAAAATTGTTAAAGTTATGAAAATATCAATTTATGGGAACACGGGTACCCTGTCGGCCATCCACGTGGTAAAAAAAATCAGATGCCCCTCCCCACGTCCCTCCTCACTGTATCAACGTGATTTTCTCACAGATGCTACATTTTATGGAGTTCTTAGATGTCACCGAGTTTCAGCTTTCAGCTATGAAAATTCATTGAAATATCACCATTTGAATTTCAAAAAGGAACACGGGTACCCCGTCGGCCGCATAAGGGTTAATTACCCGTAACTAGCAAGGTTTTGATAATGGAAGGTCATCAACTAACTTTCGATAAACGCTTTAGACAGAGGAAATTATGTTTAAGCTTTATATACAGATTTCAGTAAGGCGTTTGACAGAGTTAATATTTTTATTTTATTTTATTTAACTTTTATTGCTACTGAAGAAGTTAATGAAAACTGTGTACAGTCGCCTTAAAGTGTAATTCAGACAGTGTATATGTGTATACCTACTAATTATTTCAATGATTGTGATTTGTAATGTTTAATGTAATGTATCTATTCTAATGTTGTTGGTTCAAAATTTGTAGCAAAAAAACATGATGGACATCTTTAAAGTGCCGAAAAGGAAGCCATTTACCCAACCGTACAGATTGTACGTCGGGGACTTCCCAACCCTACGAGTCCAGATGAATAGGTTAATGATCTTGGTAGCAGATCCCGCGCCTACAGTCGCGTTACTTTTGATAGTCGTAGGGAGCCAGCACTGTGAGGCTAAGGGTTTTTCAGTGGAAACAATAATTCACGCTAGACACACTATCTATGTACAGTGTGGTTTCGCAATCGTGATGAGTGTTTTATTGTTGAATTGGTACTAATTGCTCAGAAATGAACGTAACTTGTCCTTAAAATTATCTAGGGTTCTTGCAGTTTTTTATATCAACAGGAAGATTGTTGAAAAACCTTACTCCTCTTTGAAATATACTGTTCTGCGCCATAGTGGTTCGTGATAAAACTTGGTAGATATGATTTTGCTGTCTAGTACGTTGTGAATGAACAGTATAGAGTATAAGAGGTATATTACATTTTATCAGGCCATGTTGTACTTTATACATATAAATCAAAACCTCAAACCTACTTAAATTATGCAGATCTAAAACTCTTTCATTGAACAGATCAGAAGAGCTGGTTAATCTAGGTAATTTTTTGATGGTTTTTATAATACCATTCTGCAATCGCGATAGCTTGAGTAAATTCGTATTATTTGCACTACTCCAAATGCAATTCATATACATTAAGTGAGGATGCACGAATGCAAAATACAATTTCCATGCTGTATCTTCCGTAACTATTGGTCGTAATTTTTTAAATGCAAATGCCATAGTTTTAAGCTTGGTTTCTACGTGTTTTACGTGGTATATCAATTTGAGGTTGAAGTCAATTATTAGACCAAGAAATCGAGTATATTCAACTTGTTTCAAGCATTTGCTTCCACACGAAATTCTTAGACTCGAAGGCTGGCCTCTTAAACTAAACGCCATCACCAAAGTTTTTTCAAGATTCAAAGCTAAAAAGTTTTCAGCACACCATTGCTCAATAAGGTTTATATCATGCTTCACGTTATTTGACAACGTTATCTCATCTTCTGCATACAAGGCGGCATCATCTGTGTATAATTGAAGCTATCCTTTTAATGGCAATGAAAATATATCGTTGATAAATACTATACATAGAAGTGGACCCAATATAGAGCCTTGGGGAACCCGGTATTTAATTATTTTCGGTTGTCCTTTTGTACTACATTCACTTGAACTATTTGCACTCTATCAGTTAGATAACTTCTTATTAAATTTAGTGCCGGATATGAAAATCCGATCTCTGATATTTTTTTTTATTAAAAGTGTATGATCAACACAATCGAAGGCTTTTCTGAGATCTATGAACATGGCGGATACTTTTTTCGATTTATCTAGCCCATCTACTATCTTAGAGACAAAGTTTATAGAGGATGTTAATGTGTTTGATTTCTGAATGAAACCAAATTGATTTTCATGTAAAACACTGTTGCGTTCAAGAAACTCGCAGATTTAATTATTCAATAACCGCTCAAATGGTTTAGATGCTGAGTTCAATATTGATATCGGCCTATAATTGCACATATTAGACTTATTACCAGTTTTATATACTGGAATGACTTTAGCAGTTTTTAGTGAGCAAGGAAACTCACACTGAAGTATCAATTATTAAACATTTCTGTATATTTAGGAGCAAGCATATGCTTAAAATTTCTAAGGATTTTTTTCGGAATTCCATCCAATCCGGTGGAAGTACTCGCATTAATATTATCCAAAGCATGCAGAACATCATTCTCTGATACAGTTGAAAAATCAAATAATTGTGCACCTATTACAACAGGACTAACAATATTTGATCTTTGTAATATTATTGTGTCTACACTGTTTATGAAATAATCATTAAACATTTTGCAAAGTTCTTGTTCATCGGTGACACGACCCGTTGAACAATCAATAACATAATTATAAAACTGCTGGTTTGAACTGTTATGCACTATTTCGTTCAGTGTATTCCAAAACTTTTCAGGATTCTGAGAGTGTTCCGATATTTTATTGTTATAGTAGTTTTTTTTTAGCCCATTTAATGTGATTATTGAGTCTATTTCTATATTGAACGTACTCGGGAGGTAATCTTGGATTTCTTCGAGAATTTTGATCCAACATATTTCTTACTTCAATCATCGATAAAATTTCATTTGTTATATAAGGTTTTCTGGCGTATTTCTTTTTTGACAAATATATTTTTCGAGTGTTTTGTTCAATTTGAGAACTAATTGTATGCATAAGCTCGTCGAATGTAATAATGTTATTTAGAGCCAAAGATTCAGCAGTTATTCTATTGTACGCAGTTACAGTCTTAAATTGAATTTTTTGAAATTTTCGTGCATTGCAGTTCACAGTTACTATCAGAGTTCTGTGATCAGAAATATTAGGTTCGGAATCCATCATATGTATACCATACTCATATTCAGACATATCGGTGAACGCGTGATCAATTAAGGTTTGTATAGAGTTAGATATACGAGTAGAATATAAATTATTGATTGGATTTATGAATAAAAACCCAGATTAATCCACCTAGCGGTGATGGTGCCTTTCTCGACCTTCGTAAAATGTGTTTGCTTGAAAGTAGATGAGCTAGTAGCTAGGAGTAAAAAAGAAAAACTTCTTTGTCCGTTATATGAAAATTGGATTATTTTAAGCAAAGATATTGTAGATCCAGTTGAAATCGCGAGATCTCGTTTCGGTTTTCAACTTGATCTACAATATGCTAATAAGAATTTCTACATTTTTTTTTCCTTTTCCAATCTGTTTGATGTACATACCCCTGTTTTATTTTACCCAGTTATATATTTCAAGGATATCACATTTGGATGTTTTTTATAACATAAAGCATTTTGGCCATATTTTTTGTGCCCATAGTCCGATCTTCCAAATTTTCAATAGAAAACAATACGACAGGATCCCGCGTCGAATGGAATTTGTTGCAAGTAAATCTGTAGGATAAGTACCAAGTGAGCTAAACTTTTCGCACTTTTGGTGCGCGCACTGCACACACATACATACACCCACAGAGACATCCTCTCAGTTCGTCGAGCTGAGTCGATTGGTATATAACACTACGGGTCTCCATTTTCATGGAAGATTTTTTGAAATATTTCACAGAAATGTTTCAACCTTCTCGTCCGGAAGGATACATGTTTGGAAGTAATTTTGTAATATTTGGGGCACAGTTAGCCATATCGTTTTGAAGCAATTGTTTATTTGAAAGGCAAACAGAATAAATTAACGAGAAAAATAAACATTTGCATTTAATATTATGTGGAAATTAGCTGTCCAACGTGTCCGAAATATGAAACAGTGCGTGCGTGTGTCCGAAGTTTGGTTCTAAAAGTAGTCGAAGAATTCTAGTTTTAGTGCATTTTATAGACTGCGACGAACGAATATTAACTTGAGAATCGAATGCTTTGGCTCTTGCCTTTCGGATTAAACTGTACTTGGATGGACATTGTTAGTAGCTTGTGATTAAATTCTTAATTTGTCTAAAAAAGTCCTTAAGTGTCCGAATTATGAATTTGCACGGTATAGCCTTTTCGTATACTTTGTAGACAAAAGGCAAAAATGGTGTTTGGGCCATAACTTCCGATCCCATATTTCGGTCTAACTAATGTTCAAAAGGACACATTGAGAGGATTATACGTCGAATGCAACTTGTTGCGAGCAAATCGGTTGAGGATAAGTGCCTGAAAAATGAGTGACATTCGCGATTTTTTCGTAAAAGTTTGCATTTTAGCCATAGCTGGCCAATTTTCTATAGGAAACAATGGGGCAGGAATCTGCGTCGAATGCAACTTGTTGCGTGTAAATTGATCAAGGTTAAGTGTCCGAAAATAGGTGACATTTTTTGTGATTTTTCCATTAAAAAAGGTAGTTTGACCATAACTTCCGATCCCATAGTCCGACCTGGCCAATTTTCAATAGGAAACAATGAGACAAGATTCTGCAGCGAATGCAACTTGTTGCGAGCAAATCGGTTAAGGATAAGTGCCCGAAAAATGAGTGACATTTTTTACGCGATTTTTACGTATTAATTTGTATTTTGGCCATAACTTTCGATCCCATAGTCCGATCTAGCCAATTTCAAACAGGAAACAATGGGACAGGATTCTGCAGCGAATGCAACTTGTTGCGAGCAAATCGGTTAAAGATAAGTGCCCGAAAAATGAGTGACTTTTTTTACGCGATTTTTACGTATGAATTTGTATTTTGGCCATAACTTTCGATCCCATAGTCCGATCTAGCCAATTTTAGATAGGAAACAATGGGACAGGATTCTGCAGCGAATGCAACTTGTTGCGAGCAAATCGGTTGAAGATAAGTGCCCGAAAAATGAGTGACTTTTTTTAAGCGATTTTTTCGTATGAGTTTGTATTTTGGCCATAACTTTTGATCCCATAGTCCGATCTGGCCAATTCCAAATAGGAAACAATGGGACAGGATTCTGTGTCGAATGCAACTTGTTGCGAGCAAATCGGTTGAGGATAAGTGCCCGAAAAATGAGTTACATTTTTTTGAGTATTTTTGCGCACACTCACACACACATACACACACACATACACACACACACACACACACACACACACACACACACACACACACATCGGCGTCTCTCTCGGGAGATGACCGGGCCCTGGTACCAGTTCACTGGTTCCCAGCCAGCCCAAGCGGAATCTGCCTAGGGGACGTGGCGGAGGTTTGACAGTGGGCTCTGTTGAATCTCTACAAAAAACCACATGTCTATAAGCAGCTCTGTACAAGCGACCCGTGCCGCTTCCAAAGCACTTCAGCCCCATCAACAGGAGTGCCAACCGGCACATTAGGATCGATACCAGTAAGGTCCTAATTACGATATACTGGTCACGGCTTACGATAACGGACAGAATCTGGATAGCGGATTGGAAACGACGATTTTGGGCTGACGGTCGTGCTGTTCTACTCCCTGAGTAAGGAAGGGTGACACCGGCTTGAAATGGCGAGTGGGCCAACAGTACGGCCGCCTCCGTCCCGGTAAAAACTAGCAGTCCTCCGAATACGTTCAATACTCGTCCACCAAGTTTTTGGTGAGTACTAGGCTCGGTTGAGATTTTCCCGATTGCGCGATCGGCTCTGAACACGGCCATATGAGTGCGTCCGTGTCAACCCTCGCATGGACCTCACTGCTTGCAAAGACAATCCATGGATCATTAGCGACTACGTACGATGGGTGGAGATAACGGTTTGGAGGGGGACCCTATAGAATGAGTAATTCAACAAATCACACAGAAGCAGGAGCGGCGAATCCGTTCGCCAGTAGTGGGTTGGTGAGATCACCGCCACCAGTAGCAGTGCTACAACAGCAGCAGAAGCAGGAGCAGCAGGAGCAACGGCCAGGGCAGAGCGAGTTAAATAAGCCTCCACAAAAGCCGAAAATAGTGACAGCAAAGAGATTGGTGGAGGACCTCCACAATTTCGTGGATGGGAGGAACAACGTCCATAAGGAGATTAAGGACATGGTTCTCAAGATCCGAAAGGCGCTGATATCGGCAGTGAATGAATTCGATACAGCAGTGCTGAGGGTCGATGCAGCGGAACGCGCATTAGCGCTGACTAAGGCTCCTGCTGCCTTAGCTCCGCCGGAACAGGAATATATCGGCACAACTGCTCCGGTATATCCTAAGAAGCAGAGGAAAGAGAAGCTGGCTGAGGTGGAGAGTACATCAGTCTCCATGACTCCCAAAAGGGCCAGGACATCGCCGGGAGACGGGAGACCAGGTGGTCTGAAGAAGCAAACGCGGGAGGACGCTGCCGCCGTCGTAGTGACAGACGCTACTTCACAGGGAGCAGGATGGAGTACTGTAGTTGGCCAGAAGGAGAAAAGAAACAAACAGCAGAAACGGAAAGAGGCAAGAAAAATGGAGCAGAACAAGAAAGAAAAGCCTCCGCCTCGTCAGAAGCCACCAAAGGGGGAAGCCGTACTCGTCAAGGCGAATGACGCAATGACGTATGCAGCGCTCCTCAGGAAGGTTAGAGAAGACCCGGAGCTGAGGGACTTGGGCGAGAATGTAGTTAGGACCAGGCGCACACAAACTGGAGAGATGCTCTTCGAGTTAAGGAAGGACCCTGCAGTTGATTGCTCGACTATGCAGGAGCGCATTACAAAATCGCTGGGCGCAGAGGCGGAAGTTAAATCCCTGACCCCAGAGATGGTGATTATGTGCAGGGATCTAGACGAGATCACGTCGGTAGAAGAGCTCAAGGATGCTCTGAAGTCACAGTGCAACCTGGGCGAGGTTCAAATGGCAATCCGAATAAGGAAAACATTCGTAGGAACACAAACAGCGATAATTCGTCTGCCAGTAACCGCTGCTAACAAGGCTCTAGCGGTAGGCAAACTGACTGTTGGATGGTCTAAATGCCCATTGAAAGTTGCCCCGCCAGTGAATAAACAAGCGGAGAGATGCTTCAAATGTTTGGACTTCGGACACCGGGCAGGGGCTTGTAAAGGTCCGGACAGAACCAACATGTGTTGGAAATGCGGGGAAACAGGTCATTTTGCGAAAGACTGCACGCAAAGACCCAAGTGCATGCTTTGCACTCCAGAGGATGGGAATGACCATCAGACGGGTGGCTACAAATGCCCTGCCTACAAGAGGGCGATCGCAGGTCAACAGTAGTGGAGATAATCCAAATTAATCTGAATCACTGCGAAGCCGCACAGCAACTGTTGTGGCAGTCAACAACGGAAAATAGGTGCGATGTCGCGATAATTGCAGAGCCGTATCGAGTTCCTACTGATAACGGCAACTGGTTGACAGATAGTTCGGGAATGGCTGCGATACATGTTATGGGCAACTTCCCAATTCAAGAAGTGGTGGAGAGTTCATGTGAAGGCTTCGTGATTGCCAAAATCAACGGCATCTTTGTATGCAGCTGCTATGCACCTCCACGATGGACCGTGGAACGGTTCAGCCATATAATGGATCAGTTAACCGACAAGCTGATTGGACGAAGGCCAGTAGTCATAGCAGGTGACTTTAATGCCTGGGCTGTGGAGTGGGGCAGTAGGGTGACCAACACAAGAGGATATGTCTTGCAGGAAGCTCTAGCGAAGCTAGACGTACGATTGTGCAATGAAGGCTCCGTGAGCACATTTCGGAGAGACGGGAGGGAGTCTATAATTGACATCACGTTCTGTAGCCCTTCACTGACGACAAACATGGACTGGAAAGTAAGTGAAGACTACACCCATAGCGACCATCAGGCAATACGTTACCGTATCGGCCAACGAAACAATGGTGAAACGCGGGGAAGGATGACCAGCGAGAGGAAGTGGAAGACGAAAGCCTTCAATAAAGACCTCTTCGTCGAGGCACTTCGATCGGACAGTGGTACCGAGATCGTAAATGCAGTCGAGCTAACAAGGAGAATGGTAACGGCTTGTGATGCAGCAATGCCACGTAAGCTGGAGCCGATGAGCAATCGGCGTCCAGCTTACTGGTGGAACGAGGGACTCAGTACGCTTCGTGCTGCTTGTCTCAGAGCCAGGAGGCGGGCACAGAGAGCGAGGACGGAACTAGAGAAAGAGGAGCGCAATGCGGCGTTCCGGGTTGCTAGGACCGCTTTAAAAAAGGCCATCAAAGTTAGCAAGTCAGACTGCTACAAGGAGTTGTGTCGAGAAGCAGACGCCAACCCATGGGGGGATGCTTATAGAGTCGTGATGGCGAAGATGAAGGGTCCGTCGACACCGGCCGAAAAGTGTCCGATCAAGTTGAAGGAGATCGTAGAGGGTCTTTTCCCGCAACACGACCCGACCACGTGGCCACCAATACCGTACGGTGAAGAAGAAGAAACAAACGCTGGGTACCAACAAGTGTCCAATGAGGAGCTTGCAGAAGCGGCGAAACGCCTGCAGGCGAAGAAAGCCCCCGGTCCGGATGGAATACCGAACGTGGCGCTGAAAGCTGCGCTCGTGGCATGTCCGGATATGTTCAGAACAGTGCTGCAAAAGTGCCTGGACGAAGGCAACTTCCCAGAAATGTGGAAGATTCAGAAGCTGGTGTTGCTGCCGAAGCCAGGAAAGCCTCCGGGTATTCCGGCTTCGTACAGACCTATATGTCTGTTGGACACACTCGGGAAGCTCCTGGAGAGGATTATCCTGAATAGGCTTGCGAAATGTACGGAGGGCGAGCGCGGACTGTCGAAGATGCAGTTTGGGTTCCGCAAAGGAGTATCGACGGTGGATGCTATTCGGACAGTACTCGAGAGCGCTGAGAAAGCGTCCAAACAGAAGCGAAGAGGAGATCGATATTGTGCAGTGGTAACAATAGACGTAAAAATGCGTTCAATAGTGCCAGCTTCGAAGCCATCGCATCAGCGCTGCATAGAATGCGGGTCCCTGGTTACCTGTGCCATATCCTGAAGAGCTACTTTCAGTGCAGAGTGTTGGTGTACGACACTAACGAAGGGCGTAAGTCGATGCGGGTTACAGCGGGCGTTCCTCAAGGCTCCATTCTCGGTCCAACTCTTTGGAACGGGATGTACGATGGAGTCCTGTGTCTGCGGTTGCCTAGAAAAGTTAAAATCGTGGGTTTTGCGGACGACGTGTCACTAACGGTGATGGGCGAGACACTTGAAGAAGTAGAGGTGTTGGCGACGGAGGCGATAGCAATGATCGAGAGCTGGATGAACGGAGTGAAGCTGCAGATAGCTCACCATAAGACGGAGGTGCTACTAGTCAGCAACTGTAAGGCGATTCAGCGGATGGAGATCGTCGTTGGTGATCATACGATTGCATCGAAGCGATCACTGAAACATCTGGGAGTGATGATCGATGACCGTCTAAACTTCAATAGCCACGTCGATTACGTCTGCGAAAAGTCGGTGAAGGCTATGAGCGCAATAGCAAGGATCATGCCAAACGTTGGCGGTCCAAGAAGTAGCACCAGGCGTCTACTAGCTAGTGTCTCGTCATCGATACTGCGGTATGGAGTCCCCGCTTGGGGTAATGCGCTGGAAACCAAGCGGAACCGTAGAAGGCTACAAAGTGCGTTCCGGCTGATGGCTATACGAGTCGCGAGCGCCTACAGAACGATCTCGTCGGAGGCAGTATGCGTTATCGCCGGGATGGTCCCTATCTGCATCAGCCTAGCGGAAGATATTGAGTGCTATCATCGGAAAGACACGAGAAATGTGAGAAAGATGGAGAGAATCCGTTCAATGGAGAGGTGGCAGCATGAATGGGACAGTACAGACAATGGGAGGTGGACCCACCGACTCATTCCAAACCTGTCAACGTGGATGAACAGGAAGCATGGCGAAGTAAACTTCCACCTGACACAGTTCCTGTCAGGCCACGGCTGCTTCAGGAAGTATTTACATCGGTTTGGGCATGCTGCTTCGCCATTTTGCCCGCAGTGTGAGAACATCGAGGAGACGGTGGAGCACGTGATTTTTGAATGCCCCAGGTTTGAGGCAGTTCGAAGGGAAATACACGGTTTAAACCAAGAGAACGTGATAGAAAAAATGTGCCGAGAGGAAAGCACGTGGAATGCAGTCAACAGGGTAGCTACACGGATTTTATCCGAGTTGCAGAAGAAATGGCGTATCGACCAAAGAGCATCGGTATCGGGAGAACTTCCTTCGTCGGGGAACTCTCCGTCGGCGTAGGCTAGATCCGCCGCCGGGGACTAGACCGAGTAGTTCGCGATGAAATACAACCAGTTACGGGTCGTCAGGGCACCAGTGAACCAGACGCCCTGCTCACCCGGAATCGCTGGACTGACCTTGACACTCGGCTGGTTGGCGTCGGTATCGGAAGAACCTCCTTCGCCGGGGCTTTGTTAGATTCCCCGGTGGCACGAGACCGAAACGAGTGTGAAGAATTAGTTGCTAAAGTCGCCGAGACACCAGTCACTTCAAGGTGAAGGCTGGGTACACCGGCGATAGTATAAAGGAATGGTGCTGAACAGCACAACAGGCCGACTTTTCCGAAGTAAAGCATATTGGTAGTACCGAAGTTTAGGTAAAGACACGAATAGGATGGAAAGATGGAAAGTTCGAATGGTAGAATCCATGAAGTAGACAGTTTATCTTGCGGTCCGAGGGTAAGCAAGGTAACAAAACAAGTAAAGGAGGTTTTTTCCCTCAGTCGAGGGTTTTCCTCCCACCACGTTGGAAGCAAATTTCCATAGAAGCAAGATTACCTAATTGTGGAAGGTAACTTAGCAGGCGTGATCCCCAGAGCCCAATCCCCCTAGCAGGCCGCAAGGGGAGATGGTGAATTTTTCCAAGCAGTTTTGCGAGGAAGTGCAGACGAAAGTGTCATAACTCAATAAAAAAACACACACACACACACACACACACACACACACACACACACACACACACACACACACACACACACACACACACACACACACACACACACACACACACACACACACACACAGCCGGACCAAGCCGGTGACGGCAACTTAGGGACCCCCTGGCAGGTGGTCCAAAAGAAGACGAAAAAGAGCCGCAGCAAAATAGATGAGCGGCAAAAAATCACCAAGAGAAGCGTGAAGAAGAAGGGCGAAGCACTGGTGGTGAAGATTAGCGAGGAAGGGTATTTGGAGGTCCTGCGAACAATAAGGACAGCTCCGGAATTGAAGGACTTTGGCGCAGATGTACAGAGAATCAGGCGCACACGGGCGGGTGACATGATCTTTGAGCTGAAAAAGGACTCCAAGAATAAGAGCTCATCATATAAGGAGCTAACGGAGAAGGTGGTTGGCGATAAGGCACAGGTGAGAGCGATGACGCCTGAAGCGTGCCTCCAATGTGTGGACCTGGATGAAATTACCACGGCGGACGAGGTAACTACCGCAATGAAGGAGCAACTCGAGTTGGGCGATGTTGACATAACAATCCGACTAAGAAGGGGTCCATCGGGCACGCAGATCGCTGCTATAAAACTTCCGGCAGATGCTGCTGACAAAGCACTGCGAATCGGCAGAATAAAAGTCGGTTGGTCGGTGTGTTCGTTGAGCCTCTCTCAGCAACCAGAGGTGTGCTTCAGGTGCCAAGAGTTTGGCCACCTGGCACGGAACTGCAAGGGCCCTGATAGGTCAAAACTTTGTAGAAGATGCGGTGAAGAAGGTCATAAGGCACAAAGCTGCAAAAAGCCACCGAAATGCCAGATCTGTAGAAGCGATGAGCGCAGAGACCATGTTACTGGTGGTCAAAAATGTCCAGCGTTCAAACAGGCGATGTCAAGTAAATTACAGTGGAGGTAATACAAATTAACCTCAACCACTGTGATACTGCGCAGCACCTGCTGTGGCAATCTGCGAGGATTCGAAATGCGACGTTGCAATCATCTCTGATCCATACCGGATCCCACCAGGAAACGGTAATTGGGTAGCGGATGAAGCAGGAACCGCCGCTATATGTACGGTAGGAAGATACCCATACCAAGAAATTGTGTATCGCGCAGCTGAAGGCTTCGTGATCGCCAAAGTTAACGGAATCTATATATGTAGCTGCTACGCACCGCCACGTTGGACGATTGATCAGTTCAACCGGATGCTGGATAAGGTAGCAGAGGAACTTATCGACAGGAGGCCAGTCGTCATTGCTGGGGACTTCAACGCCTGGGCAGTAGAGTGGGGCAGTCGTTGCACTAACCCTAGAGGTTGGAGTCTACTAGAAGCATTTGCCAGGCTCAATGTAGACTTGATTAATAAAGGTTCGACGAGCACATATCGAAGGGATGGCAGAGAGTCCATCATTGATGTTACCTTCTGCAGTCCTGCCTTAGCAAGGAACACGAACTGGAGAGTCTGCGAGGACTATACGCATAGCGACCATCAAGCGGTCCTGTATTGTGTCGGAGGGAGGGTACACTCGGAACCACGCGAGAGCAGTATCAAGGAGCGAAAGTGGAAGACAGAATCCTTTGACAAGGATGTGTTTGCGGAAGCAATGCGATTCGAGCGCAATCTTCAAAATCTGAGTCCAGACGAGCTGGTTGCAGCATTGACCCGAGCCTGCGATGCAACCATGCCGAGAAAGGTACAGCCACGGTATGCACGTAGGCAAATCTATTGGTGGAATGAAACGATCGCAGAACTCCGTCGTAGCTGTTTTCGAGCAAGGAGGAGGATGCAGAGAGCCCGCAGCGATGTAGAAAGAGAAGACCGCAGACCAGTGTTTAGGGCGGCCAAAGCCGCTCTTAAAAAGGAAATTAGGCTCAGTAAGGCAGCTTGCATGAAAGAGCTCTGCCACAACGCGAATGCAAACCCATGGGGGGATGCATACAGGGTCGCTATGGCTAAGATTAAAGGCCCAGCGATACCGCTAGAGAGGAGCCCAGAAAAACTCAAAGCAATTATTGAGGGACTGTTTCCGTATCACGAAGCACCAGTCTGGCCTCCCACACCTTATGGTGAGGCCAACACCAGCAGAGATGAAGCCCGTGTCACTAACCTCGAACTAGTTACGGCAGCAAAAAGCCTAAAAACTAATAAGGCTCCGGGACTAGATGGCATCCCAATCTGGTCTTGAAAACGGCGATCCAGGTCAACCCGGACATGTTTCGCACCACATTGCAGAATTGCATAGACGAAGGAAAGTTTCCAAGGTGCTGGAAACGGCAAAAGTTAGTACGGATGCCGAAGCAGGGTAAGCGACATCGGCCAACAGGCCTATTTGCCTGCTAGACACGGTCGGAAAACTCCTTGAGAGGGTCATCTTTAACAGGTTGGCGATCCACACAGAAGGTGCAAACGGATTATCAAGCATGCAGTTCGTGTTTCGAAAGAGCAGGTCCACAGTTGACGCCATCCGGACAGTCGTCGAAGCAGCTGAAGCAGCCAAGAAGCAAAAGAGAAGGGGAAACCGTTACTGCGCTGTGGTAACCTTAGACGTGAAAACGCGTTCAACAGTGCCAGCTGGGAAGCAATAGCCAGCTCCCTACACAGAATGGGGGTTCCAGGGTACCTGTGCAGAATTCTGAAGAGTTACTTCGAGAATAGGACGTTGGTCTACGAAACACACGAAGGCCTGAAGAGAATAGGCATAACAGCGGGTGTTCCCCAAGGCTCCATTCTGGGGCCGACGTTGTGGAACGCGATGTACGATGGGCTGTTGCAGCTAACACTACCAAGAGGTGTGAAGATCGTTGGGTTTGCGGACGACGTGGCTCTCATGGTATTAGGTGAAACAATAGAAGAGGTAGAAGTACGAGCAAGGCAGGCGATAGAAATAATCGAAAACTGGATGTGCGGGAAAAAGCTGGCATTGGCTCATCACAAAACCGAAGTGATGATGATCAGCAACCGAAAAGCAGTACAGCATAGTACGATTACGGCCGGAGAAGCCACCATCGCCTCAAAACGAGAGGTAAAGCACCTCGGGGTAATGATCGACGACCGGCTCAATTTCAATAGCCACGTTGATTATGCTTGCGAGAAGGCAACTAAAGCGATCACAGCTTTGACCAGAATCATGTCAAACAGTTCCGCGATTAGTAGCAGTAAGAGAAGACTCCTGGCCAGCGTATCTACGTCAATTCTCAGATACGGAGCTCCTGTCTGGGCGGCTGGTGAAATCACGAGAAGGAACCTTACTCGGCTCAATAGCACCTATAGGCTGATGGCCATGAGAGTGGCAAGTGCATACCGTACCATATCGATGGATGCGGTCTGTGCCATAGTAGGAATGAGCCCCATAAACATCTTATTGGAGGAGGACTGTGAGTGCTACAGACTGCGAGGAACGGTTGGTGCTCGCATGATTGCGAGAGCCGATTCGATGAGGAAGTGGCAGCTGGCTTGGGACAGTAGTTCGAAAGGAAGGTGGACATATCGGCTCATTCCGAACCTGTCGCTGTGGGTGGACAGAAAACACGGGGAAGTGAACTTCTTCCTGACACAATTCTTGTCGGGCCATGGATGTTTTCGGAAGTATCTGCACAGATTCGGACACGCAGAGTCCCCCCTTTGCCCGGCCTGCCCGAACTGCGAGGAGACACCGGAGCACGTGTTCTTCGACTGTCCTCGATTCAGGACAGAGCGAAGTGTGCTCTCAGTAGGCAGCGCTAGTAATATAAACCCGAGAACATCGTGCAAGAAATGTGCAAAAATGAGAATACGTGGAACGAAATAGGAAGAGTGGTAACGCAGATCATGAAATCGCTGCAGCGAAAATGGCGTGAAGACCAGAGGGTGTCTGGAAGCGATCATAATCGGTCGGTCGGTCACGGGGAAGCTTCCGTCGTCGGGGAACTTCCTGTCGGTGTAGGATAGATCCGCCGCCGGGGACTATCTGAGTAAATCGCGATCCAGTTGGGAGCTTAATGGCTCAAGAATACAGAAGATTAATATCGAAGAGTTTCCGCCGCCGGGGAGCCTCTAGTCGGAGTAGGCTAGATCCATCGTCGGGGACTAGGCCGAGTAGAACGTGACGCGTTGGTAGAACTGGTTTCGGGTCGTCGGAGCACCATTGAACCGGACGCTATGCTCCACCCGGAATCTCTGGATCGACTTCGGCACTCGGACCGGTCACTCGCTGAAGTAAGAAAGGCCTCCCGTCCTGCGCTGATCTGGAAAACACCAGAAATGTTAAAAGTGGTAAAAACAAGTCTTACACAGAAGCGAGTCGTCGGTTCCGAGGGAAATTCAACGTCGGGGAACTCCCTGTCGGAGTAGGATAGATCTGCCGCCGGGGATCATCCGAGTAGCCCGCGATTTAGCTGGGAGCTAAATGGCTCAACGAAAAGTGCAGCAAAAGTCAAAGGAAACTATGCTGGGAGCCGAACGGCTCAATGTTAACAAAAGTTCCGTTCGGGAGAGTTTCCGCTACCGGGAAGCTTCTAGTCGGAGTAGGCTAGATCCACCGCCGGGGACTATGCTGAGTAGTTCGTGACGCGTCGAATAATCGGTTTTGGGTAGTCGAAGCGCCAGTGAACCGGACGTTATGCTCCACCCGGAATCTCTGGACCGACTTTGGCACCCAACCGGTTTCCCGTTGAAGTGAGAAAGTGCCTCGGACTATCTAGGTGAGACATTAGTGTTGGACACGCAATAAACTTCCACGGGTCGTCGGTTTTCGGGGAAGCTCTCGCCGCCGGGGGACTTCCCGTCGGAGTAGAATAGATTCGCCGCCGGGGACTATCTGAGTAGACTGCGAACACGTCGAGAGCTAAATGGCTCAAAGATACAGTGGTGCTGAATGGCATGAGGAAGAGAGACAGTGAGCGTCAAAGATTAAGAGATGCGCAAACCGAATAAAAAATGCTTCGATGAGAAAATGTAGCGAACTAGCTGTGCTAGCTAGAGGCTGAACACGTGAAGTGCATGAGCACAGCCCCCCTCCGAAGTATTGACATCCAGTAAGTCCCGGAGGGAACAGGGCATGTGAAGAGAGGGTAACTCAAGTAACCTTCTGTTACTTGGGTGGGTTTAGTGGGTTCGGCGGGCCGGCCTTCTGCCGACCGCGCCAACCCCACTCCCTGAGTGATAATTTCAGGTGTCTGTAAGCAGATTTGCCTTCATCCCTCTATAAAAAAACACACACACACACACACACACACACACACACACACACACACAGACATCACCTCAATTCGTTGAACTGAGTCGATTGGTATATAACACTATGGGTCTCCGGGCCTTCTATAAAAAGTTTGTTTTTGGAGCGATCATATAGCCTTTACCGTATACTTAGTATACGAGAAAGGCAAAAAAGGTAGTTTGACCATAACTTCCGATCCCATAGTCCGACCTGGTCAATTTTCAATAGGAAACAATGAGACAGGATTCTGCAGCGAATGCAACTTGTTGCGAGCAAATCGGTTAAGGATAAGTGCCCGAAAAATGAGTGACATTTTTCACGCGATTTTTACGTATTAATTTGTATTTTGGCCATAACTTTCGATCCCATAGTCCGATCTAGCCAATTTCAAATAGAAAACAATGGGACAGGATTCTGCAGCGAATGCAACTTGTTGCGAGCAAATCGGTTAAAGATAAGTGCCCGAAAAATGAGTGACTTTTTTTACGCGATTTTTTCGTATGAATTTGTATTTTGGCCATAACTTTCGATCCCGTAGTCTGATCTGGCCAATTGCAAATAGGAAACAATGGGACACGATTCTGCAGCGAATGCAACTTGTTGCGAGCAAATCGGTTAAAGATAAGTGCCCGAAAAATGAGTGACTTTTTTTACGCGATTTTTTCGTATGAATTTGTATTCTGGCCATAACTTTCGATCCCATAGTCCGATCTGGCCAATTGCAAATAGAAAACAATGGGGCAGGATTCTGCGTCTAATGCAACTTGTTGCGCGCAAATCGGTTGAAGATAAGTGCCCGAAAAATGAGTGACTTTTTTTACGCGATTTTTTCGTATGAATTTGTATTTTGGCCATAACTTTCGATCCCATAGTCCGATCTAGCCAATTTCAAATAGGAAATAATGGGACAGGATTCTGCAGCGAATGCAACTTGTTGCAAGCAAATCGGTTGAAGATAAGTGCCCGAAAAATGAGTGACTTTTTTTAAGCGATTTTTTCGTATGAATTTGTATTTTGGCCATAACTTTCGATCCCATAGTCCGATCTGGCCAATTCCAAATAGGAAACAATGGGACAGGATTCTGCGTCGAATGCAACTTGTTGCGAGCAAATCGGTTGAGGATAAGTGCCCGAAAAATGAGTGACATTTTTTTGAGTAGTTTTGCGCACACACACACACACACACACATACACACACACACACACACACACACACACACACACACACACACACAGACATCACCTCAATTCGTCGAACTGAGTCGATTGGTATATAACACTATGGGTCTCCGGGCCTTCTATAAAAAGTTTGTTTTTGGAGCGATCATATAGCCTTTACCGTATACTTAGTATACGAGAAAGGCAAAAACCGTTACTTTCCACAATACCAGTCTTCCCAAACGAACATCAAACACGCTAAGTACAGCTGTTCGTATACTCCATCTGTACCCTTGCTTCGTGTTTGTACGCATACGCACGAAAAGTATACTTGTACCCGAACTTGCGTTCGAGTTTCATTTCGTACATATGTACTGTACATCTGTACAGCACACTTGTAAAATCTGGCTGTAAAATTGGCTGTTGAATAGAATTCCAGAAGCTTCTCGAACAAAACAAATGTAGACAGTGAACAAAATCATAGATGTGCGGATACAAGAATATTTGGGTTCTCAATATTTTCATGAGGATTGCTACTGTAGAACGCTCAGTGATTAAGTTTATATCTATCAAGTGTTGCCCTCTTCACTTTGGGTAAATTCATGCCTTGAAAATGCCCCCTCTCCCTAAATACGGTATTTGTTGCGAACTTATCAAACTGCGATTATTTGTATATCTTAAAAGCAAAACAGATGGCTATTTTTTGTCAACATTTTGACAACCAATAAATTCTTGACCGAAAACACCGTCAAAAATCGGTCATCATGTTGTCCTATTTTGTTGCGCTTTCTTGGTTATGGCATGTGCAGATTACGAATATAGTCATCTTTCTTCTTCTATATTTAAAATGAGTTTTCATTTCCTTTGAGGCAATAAAACTCACGAACGAATACCGATTGGCAAAATTTTCTCACTAATAGATTCGTTTTGGGATCATCTGTGTTTGTATATAATAAGAGTTGATTAATTAGAGGGGGGAAGATAAAAAATTGTCAAAATGCAACGGTTTCAAAAGTTCCGAAGAAAACCATCAAACTTGAACTGAAACCGATCTAGAGTACGGTGCTGCAATCAATTAAATGATTGACAGTTATGTAAATAAGAAACATCCCGAGCAAGATCAGGCAAGTTCGACTAGTTTCATATAATTTTAAAAGGAAATGAGGTGTGTGATTTTTGATATCAACCTATACTCTTTATTGAGTAATAGAGCGTTATTACGTGCATAATATGTAATGTATGGTAGTTTCTAACACGATGCCGGTTTTGACAATATAATGCGGTGCATCCATGAGGGTGTTCATGAATTACGTGACGCTATAGAGGGTGGAAGGGCTTAGCGTCAAGCGTTATGACTCAGACAAAAGATTTAAATTATCCATACACAATGTGCTACAAAGGAGGGCCTGCATACGCCCGATTTTTTGTTACGTAATTTGTGAGCGGCACCATACGGCAACGAGAAATGCTCTCTTCCGATAGACAATAGACAATTTAGTTTTATTGCGAAAATTTTAACGGAGAATCGAGAAATTGTTCCGCTGATCTATGAGTATACATAGTATTTATAATTATGCGCTTTCTATTCCTTCTCTGTGGAATGTACACGCTCAAAAAAAGTTGTATAGTGGGATGTGAATCGAGGTCAAATTTATCAACATCTTCTGTTCTCTTAATTATTCTTACGTAATGTTGAAAACTCATGTCAATTGGTCATTAACGCCATGAAAAAGTTTTGCTCCATTAGAAAAATATTCGAATAAAAACCCTTTCAGATCCACCCATCACTGCGCATCTTCATATCAGCGTGTACAGTTTCCGAATTCCATTTTGTCCTTTCTCTTCGTCTCTTACTCGATCGACTCACGGACCGCTCGGACCTGAAAGCAAGTTTGTACATGTGTTTTGTACTTAAGTACAAGTTTGCTTAGGCAGGTACTGGGTATCGCGTTGTACTCGAGTACGGCAATAATTCACGTTCAGTGTTCAACACGAGTTGATGAAAATGTACTTGAGTTGAACTTCACACATGTTCGTGGGAAGACTGCACAATACTTGTATAATCCGTAACTATGTTTTGAGTTTCATCCAACAAGTTGATGTTGAAATCTCCTAAAACCATCGTTCTAGGATAATTGTATAGTAATCCATCTAATTCATCCAAAAATTCTAATTGGTTTCGACCTGGGTTGTATACACCCAATATTTTGATTCGTTCATCAATTAAATCGACAATAATAAAATCGTTCACATCTCTGTGAGAAGATAGAACCATTTGTGAGTTAATAGTCTCTCGTACAAATATCGATACACCACCTCCACGATCGGAGTCTCGTGTGCAATGGTAGGAGTGAAAACCATGTATATTAAAAATTTCCCAACTGTACAGCCAAGTTTCAGTCAATACGATTATCTGTATTGGTTTTTTAAGACCTATTATAAATGTTTCCAGAGAATCTAATTTATATCGACAGCTTCTGATATTAAGATATAGAATATTGAGAGTGTTCTCAGGTAGGTCACTAAACTTTAGTGAGCTCGTTGAAGTGAGTCGTATAGAATCGCGTTCAGACATTAGGTATGTGTATCATTGTAGCGAGCGAGTATAGTGTGGTGAGGTATACTTTGAACCAACATTGTATAGTGGTGTATAGTGTGTGCATAATAACATTGTTTCTGTGTACATTGTTTATATTACATCATGTCAGTGAAGGCAATTTAGATTCTCTTCAAACCCAGGATATTATATTCCTCTCATACTTTTTAAATTATTCAAGGCCTTAATCGTAGGTTAATAAAATGGATTGAATAATATTTGATTGTTAGAACCCAAAGAGTAAGATTTGATGGATGTTTGTCAAAACAAGTTAAGGTTACGTCTGGAGTACCACAAGGCTCACACCTTGGTCCATTGTTATTCATCTTATTCGTCAACGATGTAGATCATGTTTTGAATTACCTGAATGTTTCAATTTACGCAGATGACATGAAACTCTTTTTGGAAATACGTAAGCAATCTGATCTAGTAGTGTTTCAAAATGAAATCAACAATTTTTATAAATGATGTAAGAAAAATCTGGTACAACTGAATGTAAAAAAGTGCCATTCAATCTCGTTTACAAGAAAGATCAATACGGCCTAAGAGCAAATATACATAGGCCAAAAACAGTTGAAAGATGCAAACTAATTAGAGATTTAGGTATCATCCTGGAATCCAAATTATCGTTCATAGATCACTATAATCATATTATTTATAAAACCAGCTTAGTTTTATCAAAAAATTCAGTTATACACAGGATTTTTTTTTTACACGATTTTTTTTCGCTCGTATTTTTGATCGTGTGACTTCAATTTACCTCCAAAATCTTCGCAACATGTTTCAAAAAATCCAGAATAAATCAAAGAAAAATCACATGATAATTAATATGCGTTGAACATTTAGGATGAGTGGAAAATTGAGAAAATGTAAATCGTGTAAAAACAGAATCCAGTGTACACCCAAAAACAAATCTGACAATTATTGTATAAAATCTGGGCATATACAATTCTGTAAGCTTTTTATACAAATATTGTATTAAAATAATACAAATCTGTATTATTTCAATACAATAATTGTATTGAAATAATACAGATTTTGTATATGCCCAATTATTATACAGTTTCTGCAAGGTTCTTATGCAGAGCTGTATTAAAATCCACCATCCGCTGGTTGGGTGTAATTTTAATGATCCTTACACAATCAAAACTTTGTACGTTGCACATGTTAGGCCTCATTTAGAATACTGCAGTGTAGTTTGGGCTTTGTATCAAGAAACACATGTGAACCGTATAGAATCAGTTCAGAAACAGTTTTTACTCTTTTCGCTTCGAAAACTAGGGTGGACGTCTCTACCATTGCCTCCTTATGAATCACGGTGTTTATTGATTAACCTAGAAGAATTCAAAACCGCAGTGAATTCTCAATGATAGCTTTCATGAATGATATTATTGCACAAAGAGTGAATAGTAGTGAAATTTTGGCAAATATTAATTTTTACGCTCCAATTCGTCCACTTAGAAATAGAAGTCTATCTTATATCAATAATCAAAGTAAAAATTCTGGCAGAAATGGCCCAATAAAAAGAATAAAGTCATGTTATAATGCACATTGTGAAACAATTGATGTAACGATGAGTAAAACCAATCTAAAAAAAGGGCTCTTCTCTAGACAAGTTAGGTAATGACTGAACTACACACAGACTAGATAATAGGTATTTATTGTACTAAGTATAATTGGTCTACATTTGATTGACGGCAAATAAATAAAAAAGAAGTAAGAATCCACTAAAAAGCACTCAATAACTTTATAATCGATCGGGAATTGTTAACTGGGATGTGGGATATGAGAAGTAAAAAGTGGGATATGAGAAGCGAGAAGAAAGAATGAGAGTTGAAAAGGGAAGAAAATGCGCAGGCAGTAAGAAGTGCGAAATAAGATGTGATCAGTGAAACACAAGACGCAAGTTGTAGTAGAATGTGAGAAGTAATAAGCGAGATACTTTGTGTGAGAAATGAGAAGTGAAAAAGCAAGAGGAGGAACATGAGAATTGATAAATGGGATGAGATTCTGGGTCATTCAAGAAATATCGGGAGTTAGGCCTTAAGATCTACACGCGTACCAAGAGATCAGTTGAACTGTTTATAATATGGTACATGCCTTTCGGGACAGGTAGAATAGAATATGACCGTGTCAGAGTTTCTCGGTCATCCAAAATATCTTTGGAGTATGGCTTCTACACTATTATTCAAAGATCAACTGCATAGTTTTAAATATGGTACATGTTTATTTGTGATACATAGAATTGAAAAATTTCACAGCTTAGAATCTTTGTGATCCGAGAAATCCTTGGAATAAGTCCTCAAGATCTTCGCGCGTAGCTGGAGATCAATCGGACTATTCTAAATATGGAACATGCTCTTTTTGATCATCGGTTATCCAGCAATTCCCTGGAGTAAGGACTACAGATATTCAAAATTAAGCAAAGATAAAGCTGACGATTTTGAATACGATTAATGCCCGTTTGATGTAAAGAATAGAATGTGTCAACAGCAGAGGTTCTTTTTCAACCATTAAATCCCAGGAGTAAGGCCTCAAAGTCTATATGATTAACCAAAAATCAATCGTATCGTTTTAAATATGATCCATGCCCTTTGTGATACGTATAATGAAATAAATTCATAGTAAGATCTTACTGCTGGAATTTCTTGGATGTGTGATGCATGTTCCGTGAACAGAAAATAGTGATTTGGCTCCGTTATGTACAAGATCACGTGCGCCCACCAAATGAATTATAGAATAAACATATATTGCATGCATACGGCAATTTATCAAAAAAAATGCCACAAAAAAACGGGAATTTCAATACTTCAATACTTTCCTATGAGAACATTAATGCTTCCAGAGAAATATTTCCTTATGTAAATAAATCCTTACAATATTCAGAAACAGTTCAGTTGTTTACAACATGCCGTCAAAAAAGGAAGTACTGCGGCGCGCATTGTACAATTTTTTGAAATCCGGAGACGAGCTAGCCTCGGGCTGAAAGTCACCCTAATAAAGATATGAAAAAAAAATTTTTTTCAAGCAAACAAAGATCGTGGAAAAAGTACACGGTGGACAGTTTTAAACGCAAAAATGTTTCGAAAACTGTTGATAGATTTTGATCTACTGAGCTCTGTAGTGTAAAAAGCTGATTGGAAGGCCAAAGACACGAAGCAACTCATCAATAGGATCACAAGCATCATCCGGAAATGGCAGCCGTCCAGCGGTCATGTGATACCTGCAAGACTAAACTAAACTAGGGTTTTCGTCCAAATTTTTATTCCGTATTATAGATAGTAAGTTTAATTAGTGGTAAACACATTGGAAGAACATACTTTTGATTGTTGTCATGGTTAAGATCGAATATTTTCTTAGGGGACGCATATTGACCGTCCTTCCCATACGTTGGTTCACCCGACCGTTGCTGGTAATGGCAGGCACTACCGACACAAACATTACTAATAATGGTAGCTGTTAATATTAAATATCATAAATTTAATTTTTGTGAACTCTCCCTTACTCGATATTGAAGGGACCATAGAGTTAGGGAGGTATCGAGATAGGAAACACATTTATATTTGGCTGAATGCCATTTAGCTGAACAGTTAAAATTTGTTTATTTATCAAGTGGAGTGAGAAGTGAGATGTTCGAAGTAAATAGTGAACAGCGAGAGCTGAGAATTGAGAAATGAGATGTTCGAGAGAAGTACAGAGTAATGAGAAGTGAGTACTGAGAAACGAAAGAATTAAGTATTAAAAAAAATGGTAAATGATGTGAGTAGTAAGAAAACCAGAAGCAAGGGGTGAGACGTGAGAAATGATAATTGGGAATTGAGAAGCGATATGTTGAGTAGTGAAAAGTGGGTAGGGAGATATAAGACAGAAGAAAGAAGAAGAAAAAAGAAAGATGAAAATAGAAAGAATCTCGTCTCTCACTCTTCGTTCCTCGGTCCTCACTTCTTACTACCACCTTTTCACAACTCACTTCTCGCTCCTCATAACTAACCTCTTACTTTTCTCTTCGCACATCTCGCTTCTCACCTCTCGTTTTACACTCCTCTCTTCTCACTTTGGCCTTCTCACTTCTTACTTCTAACTGTTAATCTCCCACTTCCTAAGTTCCTACTACTCACTTCTCATGTCCAACTTTTACTTCTCACTTCGAATTTCTTACTTCTTACTTTTATCTTTTTACTTCTTACTATTCATTTCTCACTTCGCACATCTTACTTCCCACTTATCATTTTTCACTGTTCACTTCTCATTTCTCACTTATAACTACTCTTCACTTCTAACTTTTCACTTCTCACTTCTAACTTTTCACTTCTAACTTCTCAATTCGCACTTCGAATTTGTCATTTCTCATTTCTCACTTCCCACTACTCGCTTCTCACTTTTCGCGTCTCATTTCTCACTTCTATCTACTTATTTCTCACTTCTCGCTTATCACTTTTCAATTACAACTACATTGTGCATGTACTGTTTTTTACAACATTGAATTAGCGAGGTGGAAATGCATTGGAATCGAGAGAATATCGAGTAAGGGAGATATCCACTTGCGGAGGGAGCGCAGTATGCTAGATTCAATGGACTTTGAATTTCATCGAGTAAGAGAAAATATCGAGCTACAGAGCATCGAGTTAGGGGGAGTTCACAGTAATTCATCTGTTGATTTAAGGACAATCGGTCCCTTTGCTTGCTATTGAAAATTGACCTGATTGAACATTGCATTTCGTTTTTTTTTCACTTCCCTGGCACGCTACTCGAGCAAAATCTGAGAACATAATGAAATGGATTTGATTGGACATCAAATTGAAATCATAATTTGTTATCAAATATGAATCATCAATACTGATTGCATATTTTGATCTCATTTCGCTGTAGATTTCTGAATCGTATGATTTGACATCAAACTGTGTACTTATTTTGTTATCGGAAAACAATATCAAAATTAGTTTTCGATTTGCTCTCATTGACAGCAGGAATAGTTTTCGATTTGATGTCACAGTAAGACTTTTCTGCTATACGTCTCTAAGCATCTCTTGCCACTATTTTTTCGTGAACACTTTTTGTTTGGGGCGTAACGGGTATGAACACTTTCCACCCTATACATTGGAAGCGATTCTGCTGTGGCTTTCGCCATTCCCTGGTAGCCGTTAGTGCAAATCGTCATACCAGCAACAGCAATAGTGTCATAGTTTGGCAGGGCAGAATTGTATCATCCTTTGCATCCCAACACCGCTTCCAAGAGTATCTGCTCCAAACGAAAATTGGATTCCAGCTCGACGCTACTGCATTTACGGTACGAAAAGCAGCTCCTGCTATTCTGCTATTGGTAAGACTTGCACTAGCGGACAATTTTCGTTAAGTGTACTGTTCCAGTTCGTTTTACGGACACTTGAATAATAATCCAATGCATCGATCCTTGAATTTATTCAACGTCTATTTAAGAAAGAATGAGTTGAAACTGTGAAATACATGATGAATCAATGAAATTATAAAATCAAGTTATTGTAAGTTTTAGTAACATTTTTTTTTTGAACGCATGGAATACCGATTAGAGCGGTATCTGCATTCGAGCATTGCAATGACATCGCATTATCGGCAAACCATGAGTGTGTGTGACCTAATTACTTAAATTCATCATCAGACGAGAATGAGATTCGGAGTGTGCACTTTCCAAAATTTTCCAAAACTCTGCATGGCAATGCCCAACTGGCAACAAGAATCGAAGCCCTGTGGTGATTACTCGACATAAGTAATTGTTCAGCAAAAGGGGATTTGTCACCAATTTAGAGTTCAATTTATAACAAGACATAAAGAAAACTTATGATGGATGATTGACATGATGATCTTTCAATAAAATCGACTAGGTTTATGTCTACACTTTTATTTGTGCACTGCGTAATAGCATAATTCAAATACTGGAGAAAGAAAACAAGTTAGTTCATACCATATGCAGTAAAAGATTAGACGGATAATCTTTCAACAAATTACTTTTTGCACAACATCAATTCAGCACAAAAACTAATCAATTATAAAGCATATTCTTCACCAACAGGAAAAACTTTTTGAAGATACTAAACTTTTCCTAACACTTCCTCTGGACATTCAGACTTGCAAACGTTGTTGATACATCTGTGGCAGAAGAGACAAAAACTCCACTCATCTTTTGCATAACTTATTGGAAAGTTATTCCCATCCCTTTACCTTCCATTCATGTCTCGGGCTAGGACAAAGGCAAACCATCCTAATTCTTCATTCTGTACGCTTGAGGAAACTTTTGTTATAACTTATTAATTACAGGAAATTGAAATATTTTCCGAGATCGCTCGAATCCAACTGAATAAGGTATCCGACTGAGATGGAAGAAGAGCTTCCGTTTCCTCAGCTGCTTCAATTTTGGCGAGCTTGGCACACTTCAAACAACATTGGACTTATTATTTACTCTTCAGTCTTCTGTGTTCCGTGAAGGAAAATGATATTCATTCAGTCGACCATCACCATCCAAGGAAACCCACGACCTCAAAGCATGGCAAGGTACTCGCATAGCTCAGCAGACAGTGAATCTCGGTTGGCGTGAGAAAGCTACGGGAAGGAAAAAACTTTATTATTACTGCATTCGAAGGGCGGAAAGAAATGCTTCGAAAGGAAAACCAGCAATCTTCCTCCGCCGACTGTACATTTCCTACTGCAGTCTTGAAATTTTACATATTTCCAGAATAAGAAATCGAGCTGTGTTTGGGTAGCTTGTGAGTGGGCTTTGCGAATAACAAGAAGATACATGATTGAGGCATGAGTGATTGCGCTTGTTGGCTGTTGGGAACTTCCGAAACATCTGTGGCCAGATCAATAAATTATTCAATGTATCCGTGGTCTTGGGAAAACTTTTCACGTCGCTGGTTGTGATCGAATTACTTAATTAATACTGCTCATTTGTTTCAGCAAAAGACCTCGGAAAGGGTTTTCTCGTTTAAAACTGTCTCGAATATCTAGTAGTAACGAAAGGATAAAGTATAGACGGTTTTGAATTGAAGTTTTATTGTTTTACATAATGTTCAACTGGACTAAATACGCGATGATATTGCCACTTATGGAAAAGTTTAAGCAACAACATTGTTCACGGTCTCTAATTTGAGATTTATCCACTGTATTATATACACTTTAAGACGACGATTCACTCGAAAATTCGCGAAAAAAGTGCAATTTACTAAGGAGTTTTCTATAGATTACTAGGGAAATAATTTTTTTTAATTGCTTGCATATAAAGAGGGATTTCTGAGACAGAATTCTTGCAGGATTTCATAGTAGAAAAAGCCGAAGAATTTCCGGAGTAATTTCTTTTGGGAGCTGCGGAAGGAATTGCTGAGAAAACCCTGAAGGATTTTCTGGGTGATTCTTTGGAGAAATTTCGTAAGAGTCTTGCGAGCGAAGGAGTAAGAATGCCAATCCGGCGATGGCGAGCTCGATTTTAATTTGGTCTAGGTTTTTTCGGGTAAGAAACATTCTCGACTCCCTGGGCATAAGTGTATACATTAGAGTGATTCAAATTTTGACTTTTTCGCTCCCTTGTGCTTAAACGATTGTTTTTGCTACTTTAATAGTCCTCCTAAATTTTTAGCTGATTCGGATGTAATTTGATTGTGCACATGCCATTTGAAGGTTTTATGAAAATTACTATGAGAATTGCCACTTATGTAGAGCATCGTTTCGTGAAGCAGCCCAGAATCTATTTGAATATACTTAACGCATCGCCATCACAGAATAGATCCTTAGCTAAAAGCCAGTTGTTGTTTCGAAGCAATCTTACTTTTGTGAGCAAAATTATAAAGAAAACAAAAATGCTCATTATTGATATTGATGTTTATTCTTTTGCGTTTTAAAATGAATTTCCCACAATTCAGTATTTCCCTAATACTTTTTTTTTGCTAGCATCAAATCGTTTAGAAAAAACTCAGATTATTCCACCTAGCGGTGATGGCGCCTTTCTCGCGGAAACAGGTAATAAATGTAGTCTTTACGCTTACACCTCGATGATGTACAAGAAAGGCAAAACAGTTATACCGTCTAATGTTATGATAGAAAATTTACACTAGTAGACGACAGATGGCGCTGCCAAAAGTTTTTCGAATTTCCTATGTTCGAATTTTGACTTTCGGACAATTTCATAGTACTATGAAACTCAACGAGGAGCATACTTACGCCTAAATGCGTGCAACACGAGCATCTTTATAGTACGATGAAACTCTTAATGGAAGCAAGCCACGGATAAACTTTAAAAATATTTATAGATGCAAGGCATTTTTCATAACACATTATTGTTCTATGTGATATGTTTCATCACTATTTTAATATTATCTATTTTTTGCAATTTGCAATTATTATGAAATTCAATAGTGATCAACGGCGTTTTAGTCCCTGTCGGATGCAACTTGTTGCAAGAAAATCGATTAAGAGTTTCTATGTGAAAATTTGGCTAATGTTTTTTATGGCATTTTGTGCACACACACACGCACACACATACACACACACACACACACGCACACACGGACAGACAGACATTTGTTCAGTTCATCGAGCTGAGTCGAATGGTATATAACACTATGGGTCTCCGGGACTTCCATCAAAAGTTCGAATTTGGAGTGAAATGATAGCCTTTCGGTACAACTTAGTTGTACAAGAAAGGCAAAACGACGATATTTTTCCTTGGTGAATTTCTAATGTTGCTAACATGAAGCCTATTGGGCAATGATGCGGAACAGTTTTTCACAAAAGTTATTGTTTTTATGGTCGTTTTCATACAAGCTTCAAACCGCTTGTGCTCAGCTAAATTTCATCCAAACTAGATAAAGGAAGATTTTTAAAATAGCAAATGCATTTTTAAAATAGAAAACTCTAGTATATATTGTACTTGCTACACAAGATACATACTCAAGAATGGCGGGCATAGAAAATCTTTCAATTATCTGAGGAATTAAATTTTTAAATTTTTAAATTTTTAAATTTTTAAATTTTTAAATTTTTGAATTTTTAAATTTTTAAATTCTTAAATTTTTAAATTTTTAAATTTTTGAATTTTTAATTTTTTAAATTTTTAAATTTTTCAATTTTTAAATTGTTAAATGTTTAAATTTTAAAATTTTCAAGTTTTCAAATTTTTGAATTTTTAAATTTTTAAATTTTTAAATTTTTAAATTTTTAAATTTTTAAGTTTTTAAATTTTTAATTTTTTAAATTTCAGATTTTAAAATTTTAAAATTTTTGAATTGTTAAACTTTTAAATTTTTAAATTTTTAAATTTTTAAATTTTTAAATTTTTAGATTTTTAAATTCCTAGATTTTTTTTTAATATTTTAATTTTTAAACTTTTTTTTGATTTAATTATCAATTTTAAAATTTTCAAATTTTCAAATTTTCAAATTTTCGAATTTTCAATTTTTTTAATACTCAAATTTTCAAATTTTTAATTCTTTAAATTTTTAAATTTTTAAATTATTAAATTTTTAAATTTTTAAATTTTTAAATTTTTAAATTTTTAAATTTTTAAATTTTTAAATTTTTAAATTTTTAAATTTTTAAATTTTTAAATTTTTAAATTTTTAAATTTTTAAATTTTTAAATTTTTAAATTTTTAAATTTTTAAATTTTTAAATTCTAAAATTTTAAAATTTTAAAATTTTTCAATTTACAAATTTTTCAATTTTTCAAATTTTATATTATTAAATTTTTAAATTTTTAAATTTTTAAATTTTAAAATTTTAAAATTTTAAAATTTTGAAATTTTGAAATTTTAAAATTTTGAAATTTTGAAATTTTGAAATTTTTAAATTTTTAAATTTTTAAATTTTTAAATTTTTAAATTTTTAAATTTTTAAATTTTTAAATTTTTAAATTTTGAATTTTAAATTTAATTTAATTTTTTTTTCAATTTTAAATTTTAAATATTAATTTTTAAATTTAAATTTTTAAATTTTAAATTTTAAATTTTAAATTTTTAAATTTTAAATTTTTAAATTTTAAATTTTTAAATTTTTAAATTTTAAATTTTTAAATTTTAAATTTTAAATTTTAAATTTTAAATTTTAAATTTTAAATTTTTAAATTTTAAATTTTTAAATTTTTAAATTTTAAATTTTAAATTTTAAATTTTAAATTTTAAATTTTTAAATTTTAAATTTTAAATCTTTAAATTTTTAAATTTTAAATTTTTAAATTTTAAATTTTAAATTTTAAAGTTTTAAATTTTAAAGTTTAAAATTTTTAAATTTTTAAAGTTTTAAAATTTTGAAATTTTAAATTTTAAATTTTTAAATTTTAAAATTTTAAATTTTAAATTTTAAATTTTAAATTTTTAAATTTTTAAATTTTAAATTTTAAATTTTTAAATTTTTAAATTTTAAATTTTAAATTTTAACTTAAATTTTTAAATTTTAAATTTTTAAATTTTAAATTTTAAATTTTTAATTTTTAAATTTTAAATTTTAAATTTTAAATTTTAAATTTTAAATTTTTAAATTTTAAATTTTAAATTTTTAAATTTTTAAATTTTAAATTTTAAATTTTAAATTTTTAAATTTTAAATTTTTAAATTTTAAATTTTAAATTTTTAAATTTTTAAATTTTAAATTTTTAAATTTTTAAATTTTAAATTTTTAAATTTTTAAATTTTTAAATTTTAAATTTTTAAATTTTAAATTTTAAATTTTAAATTTAAATTTTAAATTTAAATTTTAAATTTTAGAATTTTAAATTTTAAATTTTTAAATTTTTAAATTTTTAAATTTTTAAATTTTTAAATTTTTAAATTTTCAAATTTTTAAATTTTTAAATTTTTAAATTTTTAAATTTTTAAATTTTTAAATTTTAAATTTTTAAATTTTTAAATTTTTGAGTTTTTGAATTTTTAAATTTTTAAATTTTCAATTTTAAAAAAATATGAATTTTTAAATTTTTAATATTTTAAATTTTGAGTTTAAAATTTTTTAATTTTTAGATTTCAAAATCTTTAGATTTTTTAATTTTTGGATTTCTTAATTTAAAAAATTATGAATTATTAAAATTTTACCATTTTTAACATTTTAAAGCTTTGAAATTTAAAATTTTTAAATTCTAAGAGTTATGAGTTTTTAAATCTTTAATTTTTGGAATTTTGAGTTTTAAAATTTTTGAATTTTTAGATTTGAAAATTTTCAGATTTTTAGATTTTAAAATTTTAAAAATTATGAATTTTTAAATTTTTAAATTTTTCAATTTTTGAATTTTTAAATCTTTAAATTTTTTAACATTTTAAAGTTTTAAGATTTTTTAAAATTTTTAGATTATTAATTTTTTTTTATTTTTTATTTATTTAATTTTAATATTTTTAAATCTTTAATTTTTTATATTTTCCATTCCTCGTTGAAATTCTAAAATCTGTCTGTAAAAGTTAAGCCGAAGAATTTTCCGTTGAAATCCACAGATTTCGTTGTCTGAAAATATTCCCATTGGAAACCCGAAAAAAAACGTAAAAAATTTGCGTAATGGTGCGCAAATTGTTTTATTTCTCATTTTTGTGATTTTTTCAGCAGTGAGCACGCCGGATAACAACAAAACATGACACAAATTGAGCCTAGATTCTCTGTTTTGCGAATGTAATTGATATAGAAGCATTGTTATTAATAATGGAACGGATACCTCAATTTCGTGCAAAATTACCGACGACTTTCCATTGCAATCTAATGAACTTCTCGATGAAATCAAGTTCTTGAATGGAGAAGGGCCGTTTGGCCGAATTCCATTTGGCTGAAGGCCACAAGCTCGAAAGTTGTTTGGTCGAATATTACCCGTTTAGCAAATAAAATTTTCGACTGTAGACCTAATGAACATTTCGGCCAAACGGATTTTTCGGTTACATGACCTATTCGACCAAATGACCTGTTAAGGCAAACTGCTTTTTAGGTCAAATTACCAGTTCAGCCGTATGTCGCTTTTGACCGAATGACATTTTCGGTAAAACCGTTTTCGACCTATTAACCATTTCGTCCTAACGTTCAATTTGCACAATGACGTTTAGCCATATGATTCTTCCCCTTTTGAACAATTTCACGTGGAATTTCCGAAAAAAAATTTAAGGACAAATCTCCTGCGGAAATTTTTAATATCTTTTCTTAGAAATTCTAAAAAACTTCATTTTCAAATTCCAAACAAGTTTCCCTCTGATATTCTAAAAGCTTTCATTGGAAATTTCAAATAATTGCTAGAGGAACTAAAAAAACCTAAAAAGAATATTTTGGAAAATTTAGAAAAAATTCCTGAGGATTTTTATTATATTTTTCCTTCAAAATACAAATGTTTTTCTTGTTAATGTATTTGTCTAAAGAAACAATGAGAATTGCCACGCATATTTAGGCCGCCGCCGCCTCCGTCGGCTAAAATAGCTTTCTATATTACATTTCTTTTTAATGTATGTAATCAATGCGTAAAGCAAACGTGTTGATAGCGAAGTTTGAAACTATTTGAAATTATTTTATGTTTCCCCATAAAATCTCGGTGTTATTCTGCAATTTGCATGTTCCTTTCGATCATTGCATAAAATGAAAAACAAATTTCGCTGTCAGACCAAACCAACTTTTCCAATCAATCATTTCAAATTTTGTTTACACTTCCGTCTATTCAGTAGAACAAGTCAATTGCTCGCACATAACTTCCCCCGGGTGAAACGTTCAGAAATCAAAAAGGCGCTACCTTGCTGGCAACGGTAACGAAAAATCCAAACATCGGTATATCGTGCACATCATACATATCCGACACTTTGAGGGGAGAACCGGAACTGGAAACGTTAAAACTGCCTTCATGCCGGAGTAAACTTTTCCAACAAACCTGCAATTCAGACTGTACCACTATATTTGTTGGTTAAACCGTGAAGAGCAGCAATGCTGGAAGAATGCAGCCCGATGGAAAGTTTTAATTACAAAGTGTTAATTACCTTTCAGCTGTGAACTGCCTCGATTAAAACGTCAATTTCACGACAACGATGGGCGCGCCTGCAGCAGCGGTGGGCACAGAGTCAGGCGTGCTATCGTGTTGGCGAAGATTGGCAAGACGCGGTCAGACGTACACTTAAGAAGGAAACTTTGTTTAGGTTCAAGCTCTCTGGCAGGTAGAAAAGGATTTACTAGTTTTTTTTTCTACGCAACAGAAGTTAGAGTTTTAATTTGAAAAGTTAGGCGTTCGTTCTAATCTAGTGACTCGATATATTTGCATTTTCAGTTGGAAAGAAAAACTTTCACAGAGCTTTTGTTATGTGAAATGTTTCGTTACTGGATTAGAATGGACGCACATTGATCAGTGGAGCAAAATGGATTGGTATCAGGCAGAACCCTGTAATCAAATACTTCTGGTATTGCACATTAGGGTAAGTTGGAGCAACGTAAATCTGAATTGAAGTATGATATACCCCTCCTTTATACTCGGAATTGAAGCGCGACCCCACTGAAACCATAAGGACCATTTGCATGATGGAAAACATGATGGATGACTTTCGTATTGATACCATTCTATTTCCAGAACTACAACGCAAAGGGGCATAATTTTATGTACCCTAAGTTGTCCATTTTCTGCAACGAAAAATTTGCCTTCGGTCGTGGTTGATTTGTTGTCGGACATATATTTTCTATGGAAATTCGTTCATTTATAGGATATTCCTCATACAATAAAAAAAATACCATTTTCATATGTATACTTTTATTTTTTATAGGTACATTTGTTGTGATTCAATCTTTATGGATTCGATTCACCTCAACTAGACTAAAAACCTGACTCAGCTTAATAGCTTGAAACAATATTTAAAAAGAAAAGTGCACATAATGACTGTATCGAAAATAAATTATCCACTTTAAAAGTGTTACTACTCAAAAGCTCATGAAGATATTGGTTTGCTTGATCCTGCATTCTATGTATTGATATGTTGAGTTTCAAATCAGAATTTTTTGTTTGTTGAAAATTTGTTGTTTCCGATCTATCGTAAAATTCGAGTTTTGGACACTTGACTCTGTAGGAAGCGCATCGAGACGTATAATTTGACCAAGCGTTTCGCTATCCACCCCGCAAAGGTAAAAAAACATGGTCAACAAGCACTAACCTGTTGGAAAAAGGAAGAAAATCAAAATCAAATTATCGGAATTTTGACCAGATAGTGATCAATTTTATAAAACGAAGCGGTTATATGCCGATTTTTGACTAAGAGGAAAAGGATTGGATAAATGTTGGAGTAGTACATATACATACATACATATTTTAAGTATTCCAGTACAGTCAAGCAGAGTACAATGTTTGGGTCGTAACTGGTCGCAACTAAACAAGCGAATAAAGGAACATACATATTTTCGGTTTGAAAATTGTCTCGACTTCCCTGGGCATAAAAGTATCATCGTGCTAGCCTCATGATATACGAATGCAAAAATGGTAACCTGGCTTAGAAACCTCGCAGTTAATAACTGTGGAAGTGCTGAATGAACACTAAGCTGCGAGGCGGCTCTGTCCCAGTGTGGGAATGTAATGCCAATAAGAAGAAGAAGAAGAAGAAGACATATTTTTTGAACATATGAACATTTTTTTTATGTTACCCTTAATTAAAAAAAACTATATTTGGTTGCTAAATTAGGCAAACTATCATTAAAATTTAGTTGTTTGGGGTTCTGAGATAAGTATGGCATTCTTCGGTTTAGTTTCGGATAAAAATACACTGAAAATAATTCCAACAAAAAAAGTTTTTGTCAGAAAAATTTTTACCCTCAAAAGTGCCCAGCGTGCGATGTATGGACGGTTGGTAGGGAACAGAATAGCCTATATTGAGACAAAGTTTCGTTCAAATATTTTCGCCATGTTCAATACATCTTTACGATCCGGAGTTTTTCCAGATGTTTGGAAGTGCTCCTACATTTTTCCAGTCTACAAAAAAGGCGACAAACGCGAAGTTTCAAATTACCGTGGAATCGCTTCTCTCTGCGCAATGGCTAAACTACTCGAGATTATTGTCCTCGCATTCTTAACTTACAGCTGCAGTAATTATATAACTGAAACTCAACATGGATTCATCCCTGAAAGGTCTACCACCACAAGCCTCGTGTCGTACGTTTCGTTTATAGCTCGTTCTCTACGTCTACAGAATCGACTCCAAGTTGACGCTGTATACACTGATCTATCAGCTGCATTTGATAAAATCAATCATCAGATTGCAGTGTTCAAACTGCAGCGACTTGGATTTCATGGAAACATCTTAAATTGGCTCAATTCCTATCTAGTTGGTCGCAAAATGTCTGTCAAAATAGGAAACAATATTTCTACATCTTTCAATGTTACATAAGGTGTTCCTCAAGGAAGCCATCTCGGGCCATATCTTTTCCTTTTATATTTAAACGACGTGAATTTCTCTATCGAAAGCTTCAAAGTTTCGTATGCAGATGATTTTAAACTCTATCATGTAATTCGTACTAAAACTGATGCTTTGTACTTGCAATCTCAGCTCAACGCGTTTGCCGAATGGTGTGTTACAAATCGGATGGTTTTGAATGCCTCTAAGTGCTCTGTTAGTAGTTTTGCTCGCAAGCAATCAATTATTAACTTCGATTACAAAATCTTTGACACAACCTTACGGAAGGACAAAGCCGTGAAAGACTTAGAAGTAATGCTTGACTGTAAGCTCTCATTCATGGACCAAATAGCGTATGTTTCTTCAAAAGCGTCTAAAAATCTTGGATTTCTATTTCGTGTTACAAAAAACTTCACAAATGTGCACTGTTTGAAAGCTTTATATTGCTCTATAGTTAGACCAATATTGGAATTCGCAGCCGTCGTGTGGTCCCCATATTATCAAAATGGCATCCAACGCATTGAGTCTATCCAGCGTAAGTTTGTTCGTTTTGCTCTTCGTCTCTTGCCTTGGAACGATCCTCAGAACCTCCCAAGATACGAGGATCGTTGCAAACTCATAGGACTTGAACCGCTGTATCTGCGGCGTGATGTCGCAAAGGCTTCATTTGTATCTGACCTTTTGCTCTCAAACGTTGACTGTTGAAGTTTACTTCGTCTTATAAATATTGATATTCGTCGTCGTGATCTTCGTTCCCACAATGTTATTCGTCTCCCCATGTCCCGTACAAATTATGGCCAAAATGAACCAATCAGTAGTATGTGTAGAACTTTCAATCGTTGTTATAGTGTATTCGATTTTAATTTGTCTCGTTCCACACTGAGGAAAAGCTATAGTAGATATTTGTCCAATTCTATGTAAGTTGAGCCTTGAGTTCAGTGCGTGTTGGCTCTTGTTTCGGACGGCAGAACGACCGCGCGATTTGCCGAAATTTCGTGTTTTGCATTGCGCGGCCGGTAATAAAGTTAATTAGTTCAGTGCGTGTTGGCTCTTGTTTCGGACGGCAGAACGACCGCGCGATTTGCCGAAATTTCGTGTTTTGCATTGCGCGGCCGGTAATAAAGTTAATTGGTTCAGTGCGTGTTGGCTCTTGTTTCGGACGGCAGAACGATCGCGCGATTTGCCGAAATTTTGTGTTTTGCATTGCGCGGCCGGTAATAAAGTTAATTAGTTCAGTGCGTGTTGGCTCTTGTTTCGGACGGCAGAACGATCGCGCGATTTGCCGAAATTTTGTGTTTTGCATTGCGCGGCCGGTAATAAAGTTAATTAGTTCAGTGCGTGTTGGCTCTTGTTTCGGACGGCAGAACGACCGCGCGATTTGCCGAAATTTCGTGTTTTGCATTGCGCGGCCGGTAATAAAGTTAATTAGTTCAGTGCGTGTTGGCTCTTGTTTCGGACGGCAGAACGATCGCGCGATTTGCCGAAATTTTGTGTTTTGCATTGCGCGGCCGGTAATAAAGTTAATTAGTTCAGTGCGTGTTGGCTCTTGTTTCGGACGGCAGAACGACCGCGCGATTTGCCGAAATTTCGTGTTTTGCATTGCGCGGCCGGTAATAAAGTTAATTAGTTCAGTGCGTGTTGGCTCTTGTTTCGGACGGCAGAACGATCGCGCGATTTGCCGAAATTTTGTGTTTTGCATTGCGCGGTCGGTAATAAAGTTAATTAGTTCAGTGCGTGTTGGCTCTTGTTTCGGACGGCAGAACGATCGCGCGATTTGCCGAAATTTTGTGTTTTGTTTTGTTTTTCCCTTAGGACGGTTCGTAAGTAAATTGATGAATATATTTTATTACTTTTACAGCATATACTGTTATTGACAAACGCTCTATATTGTCGAATAGAGCTCCCTATTATTTACCTTTCCCACTAACACAAATTTTCCTTCCCGAGACATCTATGAAGGTAGTATGGGTTCCCTGCATCTTCACTAGTAGATGTTGAACTAACATTCCTTCCCTGCCTTCCGTGATTGTAAGGACGTGGCCAGGTATACAACTGCTACTGTATAGGAAAAGGTACTAATCCTGTTCCGAATGCTCAGTAATGATGGAGGGTGGTCACAGGACACTTTCTTTTCAGGTCAAGTCACAGGTAAGTATCCGTTAAATTACAGGTAACTTCTTCTTCTTCACAGGTACGTATCAATTTATTCACAGGTAAGTTCTTATTGTTTCTTTATTGTGCTCACTAATTACACTAATTGATTATCTTATTGTTTATTAAGTCCATTTTACTTTAACTTTTCTTAACTTTAACATTATTTAACTTTATTTCAATTGATAATTTTACTAATATAAACCCACTTTGCAAATTCAAATTTGATGATAGTTCGCCTGATTACCAGTATGGCGTACAGCAATGAACGCTGGTATACCGAACTCCACTCTTCACGGCGCGAAAACTTGGTACAAAAGAGAATGCGATGGAAGACGTCGATTCGGCTTTTATAATGACCATCGATGAACGCCATGATGATTGACGATGGAAAATAATGGTTGCCGAATTGCAGTTCAGTGCATTCTGATGAGCCTATGTGGTGGAACATTCTCTCGATGACGATGATTATCAGTAGTAGGCTGGCAATTTTTTGGGTAGTTTGTGGTGTAGCTACATTTGATCGGATATGCTCGAACACACTGGCCCCTCCAGAAATCCTATTTCTGGTGATGATTGTTGACGATGACAACCGTGGACGAGGAAAAGGAAAAGAAGCATTTGACGTATCGATGATGATGACTCGATGACTGTTTACTTCGATGCAGTTGAAGTTGAAATGAACGTGGAGGGCATTCTTGTAGAACCTAGTCCCTATCTAATTAGGGCCTTGTATTTTCGTTTTAGGTCAGCGTATGGAATCCAGGCTGGAGAATTACTGGGCGGTAGAAGGATGAATCGGTGCAGCTGTGTTATTATTTGTTTGTGGTGCTTGTTTTGGAACACCAGATTGAATGGGCAGCAGACATATTTTTGCAACTGGGCGTGTATATCGGCCGGTTGAGGTTCTTACGGTAACAACGCGCACCACTCCGTCTGGTCCTGGATGCAAATCGTCAATTCTAGCCATCGGCCAGCACATAGGGGGAAGATTTTCATCCATCAACACTACGAGCTGGTCCCGGAGGGTTGCACCATTTCGATCGCGGCTGCAGAGTGATGAGATACTCTCTATTCCATCGATTCCAAATTTGTTGAACGAGCTTCTGTGTCTGCTGCCACTTCTTCAAACGGTTGAAAGGAATCTCCGTGACATCCACATCAGGTACAGCTTTAAGAGCAGAACCCACCAGAAAGTGTCCGGGAGTGAGTGGTTCTAGATCCGTGGGGTCGTCGCTGAGAGGTACGAGTGGTCTCGAATTAAGGCAGCATTCGATCTGGGATAATAATGTCTCCATGTCGTCATAAGCCAGGGTTTGTTTTCCCAAGGTTCGGACAAAATGCTTCTGCGCTGATTGGATTGCAGCCTCCCAGAGGCCACCAAAGTGGGATGCCTTGGGAGGATTGAAGTGCCATCGGATGTTGTAGTGCGCACATTCTTTTCCAACTTGCTCGCGATGATCTTTGCTCCTTATCAGTTGACGTAATTCGTTAGCCGCTCCCACAAAGTTTCGTCCATTATCGCTGTAGATATCAGAGCACAGCCCTCGCCGGGAGACAAACCGCCGAAAAGCTTGGAGGAATTTGGCTGTAGTAAGGTCGACAACTAGTTCGAGGTGGACGGCTTTTGTACAAAAGCAGACGAATACTGCAACAAATGCTTTCCGTGGCGTTGATCGTCGTTGTGTTGACTGAACGAAGATTGGTCCCCAGTAGAATATACCAGTAGTCGAGAATGGCCGTGAAACTGTGATTCGTGCGGAAGGTAGTTCCGACATGAATTGCTCAAGGCGTGTAGGACGAGATCGGCAACAGATGATGCAGTTATGGAAGACTTTTCGGGCCAGATTTCTGGCCCCCGTGACCCAATACCGGAGGCGCAGTATACTCAACAGCAGCTGAGGGGCGGCGTGCAAATGTTCTTCGTGGTATTGTCGCACTAACAGGACAGAAAGCGGAGAAGACGAAGGAAGAATGATTTGGTGCTTGCTATCGTAAGTCTGTTGAGATCGATTGAGTCGTCCACCAATACGGATCAGGTTGTTGGAATCGAGTATAGGATGGAACCATTTTAGACGAGATTTCACAGAGATCGGTTTCCCTTGTTGAAGTTGTTGCCATTCCTTAGGATATGTCGTTTGTTGTACCAATCTGAGCAGTGTTATTTCAGCTTCTCCTTTTTCTTCTGCAGTTATGACGTATGCTGAAGGACGAATCTGATATTTGAACCGACAGTTTCGAAGAAAACGTTTGCAGTAGGCGGTCACTCTCAGCATGACGTACCAATCGATGAAAACTTCTTCTGTCGACGCTGAAAACGTCGTCTTTGGAGTTTTTCGGGTCTCATACTCGGTTTGAATATTGGAATTAGCTTGAAAAGAGTCGGGCCAGCTCGAAGAGTCCTGTTGCAGCCAGCGGAGGTCCGCACCACCATAGATCACTATTGAGAAGGAATTCGGCTGTGGTACCTCGAGAAAGGCAATCAGCCGGATTTTGTTCGCCAGATACGTGTCTCCAGCTGCAATTGGTGGTAGATAGTTGAATTTTCGACACCCTATTCGCGACGAAGGTTGTCCAGGTAGCCGGTGGGGAATCCAGCCAGCTTAAGACTGTAGTCGAGTCGACCCAGAAGTAGGTTTCTGGTCGCTGAGATAGTGACAAGGTTATTTTCTCAAAAAGTTGTGACGCTATGAGAGCACCACAGAGCTCCAGACGTGGAATGCTCTGCTTTTTCAAGGGAGCAACCTTTGATTTGGCGGAAAGTAATGAAACCTTGACAAGTCCGGCAGCGTTTTCTGTTCGCAGATAAGCCGATGCACCGTAAGCTTGTTCCGACGCATCCGAGAAGAGGTGTAATTGTAGTGACACGGCATTGTTGCACAAGACGAAACGATCGATTTTAAGTTGGTTCAAAAGAGGAAGCTGTTGATGATAAGATCGCCACTGTTTTTGTACTGTTGCTGGAAGCTCCTCATCCCAGCTCCAAATGTCTCCGTTGTTATTCCTAAGGGTCCATAAGGCCTGCATGAACAATTTGGCAGTAGTAACGACGGGACCCACCAAGCCCAGTGGGTCGAACAGCTGTGCGATGTACGAGAGAGCGAGGCGTTTTGTAAGCTTTTCCGTTGGTTCTGACTGTGGTAGTTTTACGTTGTATCTTAGCACATCGGCGGTAGGCTCCCAATGTAGGCCAAGTGTTTTATAAGCTGGTCACGGTCCAAATCTACTGATTGTCGTAGAGCTTTGTCCTCTTCTGGAATACCTTCTAGAACTGCTGGTTCATTTGAGGCCCACTTTCGCAGCATGAAACCACCTCTTTTTAGTAACGACTGAAGTTGCTTCCGAAGGTTGATGGTTTCTGGTACGTTGTTACCGCCAGAGAAAAGGTCGTCAACATAAAAGTCCTTTCGTAGGACTTCTGCTGCCTCCGGAAAATCCCGTTGTTCATCGTCGGCTAGTTGTCGTAGGACCCGTGTTGCAAGAAAGGGTGCACTGGCAGTTCCGTAAGTAACGGTTTGTAGTTCATAGGTTTCAAGTGTGAGATCAGGAGCTTCCCTCCAGACAATACGTTGTAGTGGTGTGTCGCGTACGTCCACCAAAACTTGCCGATACATCTGCTTTATGTCCGCTATTAGCATCACGGGATGAACTCTTGAGCGTATCACGATGGATCTTAAATCGTCTTGTACGATTGGCCCAACCCGCTGCTTGTTTTGCATGATGCATCGTAGACGACACGTACCTTTGTCGTGGTGCTATCCTCGCGAACAACGGCGTGGTGTGGAAGATAATAAGTGGGGCAAATCGAATTCTCATTATGTTCAACACGTTTCATATGCCCTAACTCGTAGTACTCCTTCATGAAATCTCTGTATTGTTGCCCCAAACGATGATCTCGCAGCAGACGTGATTCAACTAAATGGAAGCGACGGACAGCGGTGCGTCGGTTTTCGCCGAGATTTATGATGACGTCATCCTTCAGTGGTAAACGTACAATGTATCTACCTTCTGATGAGCGGGAAATGGTTTGGCAGAAATGAGCTTCACAAGCTGCTTCCTACACTGAGTAACAAGGAGATGATTCACTTTCTTCTAATTTCCAGAAACGTTCCATAAGCTGGTGTAATTCTGTGACGGATGCCACGTTTGCAGTTATCGTTGTTGACGGTTGACAGCGATTAGAACGACCTGAGACGACCCATCCAAGGACAGAATTGACGAGTATTGGCAAGCCTTCTCCGAGTGGAATTCTTCCAGAAACCTTGAAGAGATCGAAGAAAATGTCTGCACCAATCACAATATCGATTGTGTTACTGGTGCGGAATGACGGATCAGCTAATTGAACTTCAGGCGGTATTTCCCAAGATGAAATGTCCAATGTAGTAGATGGTAGATTGGCCGTTACTTTGGAAAGCACAAGAAATTCGGCAGAGGTGGAGTAGCTACTGATTCGAGACCGTATGGTAGACGAGAATTTGTGCTTGGCTTGCGTTGTCGATTGGCCGATACCAGCGATCAGGATGGACACCTTCTTGCGTTGCACCTTTAGACGTTGAGAAAATGACTCCGAGGCGAAACAGCATTCGCTTCCAGAATCCAGAAGAGCTCTAGCAACGTGAGAGGTACCATTGTCGTCAATCACATGAACAAGTGCTGTGGCCAAAATGACGCGCACGTGCTTGCGTCCCGTAGAGGAATAGCTTGCCGGTTGACTGTACGTTGCGGAAGCGGAAGTTGAAGGTTGCTCATTTGAAGCTTGAGAAGTAGTTGTTCTGGTCGGTGGGACCTCACACGCCCTCAGAGTTGAATTTGACGATTCCTTATCGCACAATTGAGTATGATGGCGGGCTTTGCAACGACGACAGGTGTTGTTGGACGGACATTCTCTGCTCAGGTGACCTCTACGCAAACAGTTTCTACAGAGTTGGTGACGACGAATTTCCTTCTCCTTGTCTTCTATGCTCATTTTCGAAAATGTCGAACACATGTACAGTGGATGATGCTCGGAACATAAAATGCATTTTCTGGGATTATATTGAGATGCTCCATGACTTGCAATCGGACGTGCGGCGATGGGTTTCTTTGCTGACGATGACATAGTGAACTCCTGAACCTTGTGGTTGATACTCTGCAGTACGTTGACTCTTCTCTGAATGAAGGCGGTTAGTTGCTTGAATGTAACGTTCTGGAGAGTAGACGAGTATTCCTCCCAATCTCTTCGTGTTGTAGAATCCAAACGACTGCTCAACATGCGTATCAGAAGAATGTCCCATGCTTCCGTTTGTTCTCCCAATTGTTGTAGTATACGAACATTAGCTTCGAATCTTTCGACGAGAGAGTGCAATTCGTTCGCTGATTCTCTTTTGACAGTGGGAAACTCGAAGAGTGCATCAACATACGAGGATTTCAAACGAGTAGTATTTTGAAAATGTTCAACCAAAGATTCCATGCTACAGTGTAGTTAGTAGCACTTATGGGGATGGGTTGAATCAATTTGAGAGCATCTCCGGAAAGTGACGAACGGAGATAGTAGAACTTCTGAATGCTAGATAGTTCTTGTGAAGAGTGGACTAGCGATAGGTAGAGATCGTGGAAGTTAAGCCAGTGCTCTAGATTTCCATTGAAAACCGATAGTTTCACATCAGGTTATCGAGCTTGTAGAGTCGAGGCGTGGACATGAGCACCTCTAGAGTTTGCCAGTGATGTATGGGGTGGGTTGTTCACTGAGAGCAAGAAACCTTTAACTTTGTAATAGCTTAACTCCATTTCAGTACGTTGCTTAAGCAGCTCTTCGATCGTTGTTTCGTCTAATGATTCCAATTCGGACTGCACCTTATTGTAATCGTTCCAGAGCACCACAAGACTTTCCAGGCGAACAGGAACTTCCGTAGCATCCGTATTTGCATCGTAGTTTTCTACGAAGGCCTTGATGAGAGCAAACGATGAATAAATGCTACGCTGTCGCAGCTTCAGATTCCGGATACGACGATCGTTGGAGGACATTGTCTGCAAGCAGAAGACCGCGTAGCTCAAACGAGACGGGGGTATGTCGATGGAAAGCTAATTACCTGCTTTAGGCAATTCAATGCCTTGTAATTTAATAAGACCGTAATGGCGAAACAGGAACGTTCAAGATGGCCTTTCCAAAATGGTCTGCAAGCAAAAGACCGCGTAGCTCAAACGAGACAAGTATAGGTTGATGGAAAGCTAATTACCTGGTTTAGGCAATTCAATGCCTTGTAGTTTAATAAGACCGTAATGGCGAAACAGGAACGTTCAAGATGACCTTTCCAAAAGGGTCTGCAAGCAAAAAGACCGCGTAGCTCAAACGAGACAAGTATAGGTTGATGGAAAGCTAATTACCTGCTTTAGGCAATTCAATGCCTTGTATTTTATTAGAGTCGCTATGGCGGGACATCAACGTTCAAGATGGCCTTTCTGAGAAAGTACCGCTTTGGCCACTCCAATTAGGTTCCAGACGCAAGATGGTAGTTCCGGCGAGCTGGATCGATGATGAACGGAGATCTACGTTCATCCGGTTCGAAGGACCATGTTCCGAATGCTCAGTAATGATGGAGGGTGGTCACAGGACACTTTCTTTTCAGGTCAAGTCACAGGTAAGTATCCGTTAAATTACAGGTAACTTCTTCTTCTTCACAGGTACGTATCAATTTATTCACAGGTAAGTTCTTATTGTTTCTTTATTGTGCTCACTAATTACACTAATTGATTATCTTATTGTTTATTAAGTCCATTTTACTTTAACTTTTCTTAACTTTAACATTATTTAACTTTATTTCAATTTCTATTTTTACTAATATAAACTTATTTTGCAAATTTAAATTTGATGATATTTCGCCTGATTACCACTATGGCGTACAGCAATGAACGCTGGTATACCGAACTCCACTCTTCACGGCGCGAAAACTTGGTACAAAAGAGAATGCGATGACGTCTTCATTCGGCTTTTATAATGACCATCGATGAACGCCATGATGATTGACGATGGAAAATAATGGTTGCCGAATTGCAGTTCAGTGCATTCTGATGAGCCTATGTGGTGGAACATTCTCTCGATGACGATGATTATCAGTAGTAGGCTGGCAATTTTTTGGGTAGTTTGTGGTGTAGCTACATTTGATCGGATATGCTCGAACAAATCCCAAGTACCAATTTGCGACAATATGCAGTAGATTGCTCAATTCAAGCTCTGTCTGGTAAGGGGGCGGGTGTCGAGGGAGAGGGTTCTCTTCGTCGACTTCCCCTCATTTGAAAGAAAGTGACAGGCAGGGAGTTTCTTTGCAGTTTATCACCTCAGAATGCAAGTTCGAATTGTTTTCTTTCGTTCTGAAGTGATAAACCAGAGAGAGATCTACTGCTTGTCCCTTTTGTTTAGGGGAGAGGGGGTCGACGGGGAGAGTCTTCTCTTGCGACATTCGCCCTTATTCCGGATGGAGCTTGAATTGAGCATTGTATAGCCACCCACGATTTGTACAATCACATATGCTATGCTATGCTAATTCTATGTAAGTTGAGCCTTTTGTTATGTTAGACGTAGTAATAATGTATTTGTATTGTATTGTAAAATCTAGTGTTTGTCATCAATTGTTAGTTTTAAGGTTATCATGGGGGGCCCTCCTTAGCCGTGCGGTAAGACGCGCGGCTACAAAGCAAGACCATGCTGAGGGTGGCTGGGTTCGATTCCCGGTGCCGGTCTAGGCAATTTTCGGGTTGGAAATAGTCTCAACTTCCCTGGGCATAAAAGTATCATCGTGCTAGCCTCATTATATACGAATGCAAAAATGGTAACTTGGCTTAGAAACCTCGCAGTTAATAACTGTGGAAGTGCTTAATGAACACTAAGCTGCGAGGCAGCTCTGTCCCAGTGTGGGGATGTAATGCCAATAAGAAGAAGAAGAAGGTTATCATGTATGTATCATTTGGTTGTGAACTGTTGATACAAAAAATAGAGGTTTCATGCCTACGGGAGAAGGAGCGTAATATTGCCTAAACTCCACTCCCGCCGGCTGTTCCCTCTCAATAAAAGATAAAAAAAAGATAAAAGAAAGATAAATCAAAAGTTTTTTCGCAAATCGACTTTTAATTTTAAGAGCTAATTTTTTTCAGTGTGTGGCTAAATTTGGATTGTTTCCAATATTTTCACTAGAATGTTTGACTGATTTCGCGATAGTCACCCATACAAAACTTTTTGTAGGAAGCATCGTTTTTCGATTATATTCATTTAAAAATATTCATTTGAAAAAAAACAGTAAAAAAAAGTTTGGCCCTTTTCAAAAATAGTCTACATCAAATTTGAAAATTTATTTGAAAAAAAGTTCACGTTTGTTCTACGTGTAGTAATTTAACTATGGAATAGTCAATTGAAATAAAAAGTCATTCCAATCAAACGACAACAAAATCAATCAACAACGGTGCTCACTTGCGCTTTTGACAGCTGACCGACCAAATGCTCTCAGCTCCTGGTTGTCAGTCTGAGCGTCACGCTTTCCTAGGAGCACATTAGACTTACGCAAAATGATCTTTAGTTAAGCGTGTAGATCTAGAGACCTTACTCCAGGGATTTCGTGGATGACCAATAACATATGCTGTCTTCCTCGATGTCTACCATATATTTTCTCTGTACCACAAGGAGCATGTACCATATCTAAAACAGGACTGCAATTTTTTGTTCCTGACTGTATAGCTTGAGGGCTTAAGCCATTTCTTGGACGACCTATCTATGACCTTATGCAGAATAACTATCGTCGGTCAATTTCGAAAATCAAATTTGAAAGTTTATTTTCGGTTCTAGTTAACAAAAATTTCCAATTACAATCCCATTTCGACCGCATAAAAATGGTTTTGATTGTACTGCCATTTAGTTAAGTGCCACAGTCTGTCAAACAACTAACACAATATGTCATAAGCTTAACATGTACGTGGATAGTGCTGCCAACAAATTTCTATTATGGAAACGTTTTTCCTATTTCAAACTTTTGGAAAAGTGGAAAATTTTAGTATGAATGGCGAGTGTGTATGAAAATATATATTTGGAAGACTTTACTTTTATTACGCTACCGGAAAATAATTGAAAACCCTACTTTTATTGACTGCATGATGTATTATCAGATGTATAGCATAAGTTTATTTCAGTTCAAACCACCAGTTTGGCAACGCGTTTATCGACTATAAACTGGGCGAAGAAGAAAATAAATTTCAAACGCTCCAAAGATTGAAAAAAACAGACAATTTCAACGCCTTCCAGCAGTTATTTATCAATTATTATTCACTTGAGCAGTAAAGATTGCTTTTATTTAGTGTGCAGTGAGAAATTTGTGTGAAAAAGTGCGGTGAAAATCAGTGAATTACGTTGATTTTGGTGACGATGTTGCGCGTCTTCTACAGCAGTGAACGAACAAGATTTTCCTTCGTCGCACCCCACGGATAACGTAGGAAATTGTTCAAAAAGTCTCAGTCTCAATTTTAAATTTGACTGTATTTCAAGTAAGTAACACTGGAATGTAATTTAAATGAATGCAGATCGTAGTGTACACTTTCTTCCAGAGTGTAAAATAATCGAATTTTTTTTAGTGAGGTCCATTTTTCTTCATCTGTCAGTTCACTTCCGACACATTCATAGTCGGCTCTGGACAGTCAATATTCAGTTGAATATTAGTCATTGAATATTTATGCACATTTTACAAATTGATAAATTACCTGAAATCTGAACACGTTTCAAATGAGTAAAGTGATTTATCACACAGGACTGAATCCGATTTTCATCCGCGAGGCACTTTCAGCGGCTTTCAACATCAACATAAACAATGATAATTATGTTTTTTTCTGCACATAGTAAACACATTCAGTGACAGTGGAATGAATGAGTTCGTGGAGTAGTCGTCTGACTATGTCATTCTATATTTTGAATATGCATGCCATGATTGTCAAAATTCGGACCGAAGTTGCTTCATGAAGATGAATATTTTAAGCTCTTCTTCTATCTCGCCAGATGATTTGTTCATTATGCTAGTTCATGATTCGTGAGTATTTAGTAATTTAAAATTTGATATGACGGATACTAGCGCCATGGACGAATTAGCGCATAACCCTATCGAAGTGACATTTAGAAAACTCAAATATCCATCTGTTAGTTGCACTCACTGGATGTAATTTAATTGTTAAAAATTGTTAGAAATAAAAGAACAGATTTTTAGCCAACTGTGTAGGACATCTCTGTGCGCAGCAAGCCCACCGACACTTCCAGGCTCAATAAATTATATTAAAAACCAGAGTGTATTATATAGAGTTGCGCAAAAAGGATCTTCTTACACTTATTCTGAATGATCTTCTTGTTATTCTGTTTGCAACTTTCATTTTTGTTCAACCCTTAAAGTGACTTCACGGGAGTGTTCACTGCTAAAGCTTTTTAAATCGATAACCAAGTCACCCACAGAGTGCAAACACGTGAGTTTCTTGTTGCTACTTTATTGGGGGGTGTTTTGAAGTTTTTGAAGCTGTTTCTAGAACAAATCTAATACATTTCAATTCATGCGTTTTAATTCGCCATAATAATCATTAGGCGATAACAATACTTCCGCCTTACCAACAAGCATTTGTTTACTTTGCTCGATAGGTAGACGGTTTGACAGTTCAATAGGTAGATTTGGCTTCACTCTTTGCGTAACTCTATATATAATAGACTCTGTTAAAAACCACCAAAAGGTAGGTGAAGGTTTCCGCTACCTGTTGATGGTGTTGGTTTGCGATGGAAAGCTATCAGATTCGTCAAATCGTCGTTTGAATCTTTGTTGACAAAAGCTATGAAGGATATGAACTTTCTTCAAAGTGCAAAACTCAATCGTAACAAGCAAATTTGATAGCGTGGCGGAGGGAGGTGATGCAATCAATAACTAACTAGCAACCAAGCTATCACGTTAAACCCGATGCCGCCGAAACAATCCATTTTCGCAATTAACTTTTTCTTTCTATAAAATGCTGGTCCTGAGAAGAACCAATTTTCTTTTCCCAATGCGTCTTTCCAATAACTAACTGCATCCAAACGCTTGTCAGCACCTTGCGTTGAAATTGTCCGACCGCCACTTGATGATTTTTGGCTAAGCCTCCACCATTTGGAATTTATTTTCAACATTGCCACTGCTATCCACGCCTTCATACTGCTGTGTCCGCTCCGCTGCATCAAATTTTGTCGAACCGCTCATTCCGCTCTTTCCGCGGAATCCCGATCAAAATGGCTCGCGCGCGCCGGAAAGCAGCCTTCTTGTATTCAATAAATTAAGCCCATTTTTTTCCTGTTCGGGTGTGCCACTGCGACCAATTATTAGATCTATTGTAGCGTTACCCGTATCCTTAGTGTTTAAGTGCATGTCGAATTACTCCATTGCTATTGAGAACCAATGCAGTATCGGTTTCGATACAATTGTTGTTTTGTTTTCTCAAGACCACCATGACAAGGTCCCGCTATTTAGACCCTTCATAGAGAGCAATCCCATTAAATGCGCGCCCCTTATCAATAGGAAATCAATCCTTTCTTGAGAAAACAGAACAGTAATACTGTTTTTGGTTATGCATCGGAGCCCTAGCCACATCCTTGTCTTGCTTCTAGAGTATCATCAGTGAAACAATGAAAACCCGGGATTTAGCTCTGTCTACAAGACCATTTCAAGCAAGAGAATTTGTTCAGTAATAAGAACTTCCGTGTGTTCCTCTCATTACCATTGTTCACCAGTTCAAGAAGAGTTAGTACGTATTTAAACCCCTAACTCGATTTTTCCGTCAGTTCAGCCTAGGACCGGGTACCGAGGTTTTTTAACTAATTGCTTGAAAAGTTGTTTCCGCTGCATACAGTCTAGCCTCAAACAAGAGGAATTCGAATCTTTCAACTGTCTGCAAGGTAACATTAATTATGTTTTATTTCTGAGACTGCTGTTGGTAGCGAGGACTAAATACGATGAATCCTTAATTAACACAACTTATTGCCCTAGCTAGAAAAATGGATTAGGCTAGGGCCCTGTTTGGTAGATCTTACACCGAAACACACCACGTCAAAGTGATCTACCGTGTTACGGGAAATTAATTAAGCCCGTTAGCCCCGCCCCTTTGTGATCTCTATGGTTGAAAATATAATGTGTATTCATAACGATTATTAAAGGGGCGGGGCTAACGGAATTTCTTCATTAGATATAAGAAAGCTGCTTTCCGACGCGCGCGAGCCATTCTGATCGGGATTCGGCAGCGGACAACGGACCGTTCGGAGAATGACAAATTCTAAGAACCCTATGAAATATTCTCGCAAGATTCTGAATTTGGTTATGAGATGTTGTTTATCTAAGATGCGTATTGTTGCGAGGAATGACAACAGAAATTTGACTCAAAACGAAGTTTCTTCATATTACAAAACATTATCTTTCGGCATCTGTCTGTCCGAACGACGTTCACCGATGGGTGGTTGCTGTAGATAGTTTCCACTGAGGTGCGTCTTCATTGATTTTATACAAAGGCAACCATTTTATACAAAAGGAGGTTGATTCGACTATCCGAAATAAACTTTCTTCAAAGTGCAAAATTCAATCGTAAATAGCGATTTTGATAGCGCATTGGAGGGAGATGATGTAGTGAATTTTAATGGATGGAATCACTAACAGCAACCAAGCTACCACGCCAAACCTAATGCCATCGAAACAATCCATTTTCGCAATTTACTCTTTCTTTTCATAAAATGTTGGTCCTAAGAAGAACCAATTTTCTTTTCCCAATTCCCATTCCAATAACTAACTGCATCCAATCGCTTGTCGACACCTTGCGTTGCAACTGTCCGACCGCCACTTGATAATTTTTCGCTAAGCCTCTAACGGTTGAAACAAATTTTCAGCATTGCCACACTGCCACCCACTTCGTGCTGCTGTGTCCGCTCCGCTGCATCGGATGTCGAACCGCTCTCTGTGGAATCCCGACCAAAATGGCTCGCGTGCGCCGAACAGCAGCTTTCTTGTCTTCTTCTTCTTCTATCTATATATATAAAAACCAATCTATGTATGTATGTTCGCTAACTACTTCTGAAACACTTGGCCGATTTCAACCAAATTTGGTACACGCATTCTATATCCTCAGGGGAAGTTAACAAAGGGGTGAGATGGTCATTTGGAAAAGGGGGAGGGGTAGTGGGAGGGGTTTTGTTCAGAAAACGAACAATTCTGTGTAACTTTCAACTCTCAGGACCGATTTCAACAAAATTTTGTACACATATTCACTACGAGGAGGCGATCATATGAGAGGGGATTTGGGAAAGGGGGAGGGGTCTGGAGGGAGGGGGTTTTGTTCAGAAAACGGGCAATTCAAAGTAAATTATGAACCCCTATACCGATTTCAGCCAAATTTGGTACACACATTCTATATCATAAGAAAAAGATAACAAAGAGGGTGGGATGGTCATTGGGAAAAAAGGGGAGGATATAGGGGGAGTCGTTAACTTTGAAAAACGAGCAACTCAGTGTAACTCCCAACCCCTAGGACCGATTTCAATCAAATTTTGTACACATGTTCACTATGAGGAGCCGATTGTATGGGAGAATAATTTGGACAAAGGGGGGTCTGGAGGAGGGATATTGTTCCAAAACGGGCAATTTAGTTTAACTTCTGAACCCCTGTTCCGATTTTAACCAAATTTGTTACACACATTCTCTATCCCAAGGAGAAGATAACAAAGGGGGTGAATGGTCATTGAGAAAATAGGGAGGGTAAGGGGGAAGGGGTTGTCTTTAGAAAACGAGCAATTCAGTGTAACTCCTAACCCTCAGGACCAGTTCCAACCAAATTAAATGATTAAATCATTCAGCTCTATGATTAAAGATTATGACTAATGATTTATTCATTTTTGACAAAGATGACTGACAATTATTAACTAATAAATTCATTTTTGACAATGATTAACGATTGTGAATGATGACCGAAAAAACAGTTGGAGTATGATTAACGATTACCGATCGTGATCAAATGTTGACACACGATGTGTATGATTAATGATTAACGATCGATATGAATAATGATTAATGATTATGAATGATCAAATTGAATGATTAGCATAGTGATCAATAATCGAGTAACCTCTATTCCAAATTTTAAAAGGTATAAAAATTAGGGGCTATCCATAAACCACATAGACTCTTGAGGGGGAGGGAGGGGTTTCGAAAAAGTCTACGTTTGTCTACGAAAGGGGGACGGGGGGTATACCAAAAGTCTACGTAGACTTTTTGATTTTTTTTGGAAAACCATTCATACACCAGTATTGTGCAAAGTTCACTACTGTTTGATTTTTTTAAAGGATTTTCGCAGATTTGTATTGCAAGACTTTATCGAAATAATTCTTTGGATTAATAGATAAGCGAAATTCTTCGAAATGTCCATGGGAAATCTTCGTATACTTCACGGCAATTTATTCGGAAGTACTAATGCGAGTTCTTTGGAATAATCGATGGAAAATCTTCGGAATTTCTAAAGAAACTATTAAAAATTTCCACGAGAAATTTTTCGAATCTTCCACCAAAAACTCCTTGGAGTTGCCTTAAAAAAAATATTTGAATTTTTTGTGAGAAATCCTTTGTATTTTCATAAAATTATTCGAAATTTTTACGAGAATTTCACCAAAACTACAATTAAAAATTCTCTATAATTTCCACCGCAAATCATTCGGAAAAGTCTTTGGAATGTCTAAAAAAATTTTTTATTTTCCTCAAAATTCCACGGGAAATATTTCGGAATGTCCATTAAAACATAAAATTACCTCGGGAAATAATTCTAAATTTTCACGCAAACTTATTCAGAATATTAACGGGAATAGTTTTGGAATTTAGAAGGAAATTCTTGGGATTTCAACGGATGGTTATTCCATGGGATATTGCATGAAATTTTCAAGAAAAGCATCGGAATTTTCATTGAGAGTTCTTTGAAATATTATCGGGAAGCTTTAAAGATTGTCAATCGGGATCTTCTACGAAAATTTCCACGAAAAACTTATTGGAATGTAGACCTGACATTCTCGGGTTTTCAACTTGAAATTTTTCGAAATTCTGAAAATTATTCGGTTTTCTACAAATTTGAACCGGCGTGGAGAATTATAGGTCAGATGCGCGACAGTTTTTAAGCAATGGCGCGTCGACGCAAAAGTGTGCACACTACTAGGAGGAGTCGAATTGGACAGAGGATTAAATTTGATTTCGATTTTGATTGTCCAATCACATTTGACGTTTTGTAAAATTTGAAAAGTATACGTAGACTTCAAGGGGGTGGGGGAGGGGCTTCGGAAAAGTCTACGAAAGTCTACATGGGGGGAGGGGGGTTTGAAAATGTTAAATTTCGGTCTACGTGGTTTGTGGACAGACCCTTATATGATTATGACTAAAGATTAATTAATAAAAGCAAGGTATGCAATGATCCAATGTTCCAGCATAACTTCTGTACCCCTTGCCCGATTTCAACCAAATTTGGAACAAACATTCTTTTTCTTAAGAAGGCGAAGATGATAGGAATAGTATTTAGAAAACGGGAAGGTTGTGGAGGGACTGGCATTGTTCAGCTCTAAATCACCTTAATGTAACTTCTGATCTCCCCTTAGCCGATTTCAGTCAAATTTGGAACGCACATTATTCATATTAAGGAGACGACGATAGCGGGTTAAGGATGGAAAAGAGGAGGTTGTGGGGGAGTTGTTTAGTTATCGATCAACTCAACACTTCATCGAAATCATGGTTTGCCCAGTGAAAAGCAATGATTAATGTGTATCCTTCTGGATGATGAATTTGATCCTTTCTTTCAGAATAGACGTTTTCCCGGAATAAGGCATCGGTGGATGATTTTCCTTCTTTAGAAATAGACGTTTTCTCGGAATAATGCGATTCTGAGTTTGATCCCTTCTTCAAAATCAGTCAATGTTTTCAAATGAAATCTGTCTTCTTTTATAATCAAATGATGAAGTACCAATGAGAAAACAGAATAAACCTTTTAACCAATTGGTTTATTCATTTTTCGATTGTGAAAAAATTGCGAATCAAACTGGCAACTCCGAGCAAGGCCGGGTACATACAGCTAGTATTTAATAAATTAAGCCCGTTAGCCCCGCCCCTTTGTGATCTGATATGGGTGTGAATATAATGTGCACTCATAACGATTACTGAAGGGGTGGGGCTAATGGAATTACTTCGTTAGATATAAGAAAACTGCTTTTCAGCGTGCGCGAGCCATTTCGATCGAGATTCCGCAGACAACGGACCATTCCAAAAATGTCAAATTCTAATATTCCTATGAAACTTTCTCGCAATATTCTGAATTTTGTTATGAGATGTTGTTTATTCAAAATGCGTATTGTTGCGAGGAATAACAGTAGAAATTTGACTCGAGACGAAGTTTCTTCATATTACCAAACATTATATCTTGGCATCTGTTTGTCCGAGCGACGCTCACCGATGGGTAATTGCTGTAGAAAGTGTCCACTGAGGTGGCGCCTTCATTGATTTTATACAAAAGCCACCATTTTATACAAAAGAAGGTTGATCCGACTATCCGAAATAAACTTTCTTCAAAGTGCAAAACTCAATCGTAAATAGCAAAATCGGATGGAGATGATGCAGTAGATTTTAATGGATGGAATCACTAACTGCAACCAAGCTACCACGCCAAAACCGATGCCACCGAAACAGTCCATTTTTGCAATTAACTCTTTCTTTTCATAAAATGTTGGTCCTGAGAAGAACCAATTTCTTTTCCCAATGCTTTTTTCCAACCAACTGACATCACAATTTGTAATAAATTTTTCAGCATCGGCACTGGCGGTGCGGGATCGCCACAGTGCTATTTTTATGGTCAACCCTTTCTTCATATGAAATGCTGGTTCGTTGGGGTTGAATGATCTGCAGCAACACATCGAGCACCACAACCAATGCGATGGATTTTCTTTGAAAATGTTATTAGCGCCTTCGTGATGATGTGTCCGCTCCGCTGCGATCGCTTTGATGCGTCCGCTCTGCGTAAAATCTTGTTCAAACTGAGGATTAGATCCAAACCCGCAAGTGATTGATTTTTGATGTCTGTGCTAGTGATGCATGTACGTGATTTAGTTTACCTATTTCTAAACTTTTCATCAATTATCGATAATAAATAGTACAAAATAGTATTTTCATATAAATACACAGAAGCGTTGACTCATTTTTGATCGAATTGTCCAAAAAAATTGAAAATCCATCGTGAAACGGCTGAGATATTAAAGTTTAAAGTCTATCATATTTTCGTGACGGTCCCCAATTTTCGCAATCGTAAAGTGTACCCCAATATAGAAAACACAGACGTAGTCCTACGTCATAAATCACCGTTTCCGAGGTTCACTATTTAGACTTAAGATGATTTTTGTCTTGCAGTTGCAGCGTGTCGTAAGCAACGGCAGCCTAGTACGCTAGGGCTTCCTTCGAATGACATTTCGAAGACAACTCAATTTGTTGTGAGTCTGTCAATGGTTGAGGTGTTGCTTACCTGACGAACGTTCGATGAATCATATCGTTGGCTTACGTTGGGTTTTAAACCGTGATGAGCGTATGACGCCGACAGAAGTGGTAACTTCTGTGGTCTCTATGACTTTCAGCTAGGAACTAGACAGCAAGTGACAGTTGGTACTCTTTCGAAAAGCAATGAACACAGCTCCTCCCCGGTTGACTGGCCGAATCTTTGTAGGTCCAAAATAATATTGTTCACGTTTAATATTTTCTGCTTCAAAAATATTTCTTCGATAATTAAAAACTTTCAATCAATCAATCTATCATAGAAGAATCTGAAAGACTCATTAATGCATGCTATTCCATTCCGTTAAATTAGCGCATTAACATTCAAAATCTTCCTCGTCTACGTAACGCACACTTCTTAAGAATAAAAAAAACCTTTTGCACTAAGCTACAACTATCAAAAACCAACTGTTATCAAAACTAGAAAAACAATTTTAATGTCTCAAGTGTTATAACGGACACATCAGTAATGCCAATTTTGCAACTGATTGAAGTATTTTCTTTCATTTCTTTTCTAATTGAAAGTGATAGAAATTTGGTAAAATTTGTTTATTTAGACTTTCGACATCTGTCCTTGACTTTTTTTTCTCATCATATATGGAGTTCACAGTTTTCTTGACATCATCATTCGTTACATTCACTTTATTAATATATTCGTTTTGCTTCGTGTTTGCTACTGTTTTACAAAATTATCCTAGCATTTTCTGTTGACTAAATAGTCGATAGCACATATTACTTTGTTGACGCAGTCGTTGCTGTAAAACCAACACTATCTATTAAGAGATTCAGGGTGCCTATCGGAATTGCTTGATATTTCACCTCGCTTTGCCGGCTTAAAATAGTTTTTGGTGGTTGTTTTTCCATCTTTTTTGTTATCTTTCTAGCTCAAGGAGCCTTTCTAGGATATTGAGAATTCATGACAGAAAATGATATGATCCAGTCGAACATGCTCATTGCATCATTACACGTGTGTTCATGATTGAATCCATCTCGAGTTCACTTTTTAATTTTCCTTCCAAGCAGTGTGCGGTTATTGTCCAGTCAGTAACGCAATTTCTCAAACCATGTTTTCATTTCTTGCTTTGTTTAAATCTATTTTTTTCTTTTCCGACGCAGGTATTTAGAGAAGTTTGCTATTCCAGGAAAACAGTCAGATAATTAGAACGTTAAAATCAATCTTTTCCTCTAATACTGTTCTAGTTTCTAATAGTTTACAAAGATAGGTCACCACTCGTCAGGAAAAATTTGCTATTAAAAATTCTCGATAAAACTTCATAAGTTTCACTTGCACCCTTGCTCAATTGTTTGATATACGACAAGTCATGTTTCTAAAACCTATTTGTACACAATAATTCATTAGCTTGAATTCATTAGGAGGATCTACTTAAAATAAAATTCGAGTATTACTTGCCTATTTTAGCTCCTCCACATCTCTCACACATTCGTTCAATATCTACTAGTTAAGTCAAACGTAAAATTTCAACTGACAGTCCCACCGCGCATATAAAACTGAATATGCAAACCCATATAGAGAAGAAGGACGCACCCACAAGTACCGCAAACATCTAGCAAAGTACGAATATACACCTTACAAAATATTATATACAACTTTCCTGTATTCGGTTGGATGTCGTAACCACTTCCGGTCGAAACCGGTACTCATTGAGCGTGGACGTGACGAGCGATTGGGACGCCGGGCTGCTGAGGAGGTTGCTCACTCCGACGCCGACGCCACCCACAATCGATGGCAGTGGCAGCGTTGCACACGTGGACGAAGGCTGATGACTGAGGGGACTCAGCGTCGACTGCACCGAACCGCTGCTATTGTTTGCTCGACCGAGGGTCGCATAACTCTGGGAATCGAGAGAAAGGAAAAAAACACAGAATGAACACAAAGTCAAGTTTATTAGAGCATTATACTGTTTCTATTCCCAATCAATAGTAGATGGCACATTCAACCTGAAACTGTGGATTCCATGGGGAAGCTATAATCGAAGATCGTACATTGCAGAGCATTTTTTTCAAACTTATTGTCTTGAACTTACAAGACAAATTGAATCTTGTCTACTTGTTGAAAATGCTATGAAAGGTTGATTGGTTGAAGTATGTTAAGGATTCCACTTACACGTTACACAAAGTTACCCATTGCATAGAACATTTCGCGTTCGGACTAAAGTTCATTGAACTCCAGAATAAACATGAATTAAAAAGACGGTGGCTATCTACCCACATTACGTTAAAAATGTTAACACGCTTCGATGTTTATAGTCAAAAAGTTCAGGACTGTGGCCAGATTCGGGGGGCGTTTTATTTTACAACGTAGTCATCTGCAACATGGTGGGTAGTCATTGCTATCAAACGCGATTTCTCGACCAACTTTTACCCAATTCAGCTAATTTGTGGCGTATAAAAAGTTTGTGGTCGACGAACCAACACACCAACGCCATTGGAGCCAAGCAGTTGAAAAATTATGGTAGGTATACGTCACCACCCACCGTGTTGAACTTGACTGTATTTCTTTTTATATCAACCGGATTTTGCTTAACACCATGACCATAGGTTGCTGCTGGTGCTTTACTTGCAAGCAGAGTTTCATTGGTATCGCATCCCACAGCTGGGACATTTCCGCAGCTCAAAATTTGATGAGATTTTCCACAGATCTGAACCATTCAAGCATTCGAATATCATGTCCATAAATACACTATGTACTTGGAATGTTAAAGTTGTTTAGAGGTTTTCCACACTCATTGACATAAAAATATTGAAACAAAACAAGATACAGTTTGAAACTAACGTGGTTTCAAAGTATATTCACCATGCAGGAAGAGAAAAGAAAAATAATTATGCACAGTCCTGCAAAATCCATCTGCTTGACGCAGATCGGATTTTACCCTTCATTCAGTCCCATGATGGCCCATTTACGTTTTGGTTATATTTAGCCAGCTGCCATTGTAGCAAGAAAGTGCTACAATGGTACAACAATATTAGAGTCCAGTTCATCTAAAAAAGGGCCCTCCTTAGCCGTGCGGTAAGACGCGCGGCTACAAAGCAAGACCATGCTGAGCGTGGCTGGGTTCGATTCCCGGTGCCGGTCTAGGCAATTTTTGGATTGGAAATTGTCTCGACTTCCTTGGGCATAAAAGTATCATCGTGTTAGCCTCATGATATACGAATGCAAAAATGGTAACCCGGCTTTAGAAACCTCGCAGTTAATACGTGTGGAAGTGCTTAATGAACACTAAGCTGCGAGGCGGCTCTGTCCCAGTGTGGGGATGTAATGCCAATAAGAAGAAGATAAAAAGAAGAAGAATTTACTTAACAACAAATTTATTTTTATGCTGTTTTCATGCATTTTCTTCGAGTTATACAGTCTATTGTAATAATTTATTGTAATAATAAGTTTTTTTATTTGTTTGTTTTTTTTTTGCCTTTCTCGTACAACTAAGTTGTACCGAAAGGCTATCATTTCACTCCGAAAACGAACTTTTTATAAAAGCCTCTGAGACCCATAGTATTATATACCAATCGACTCAGCTCGACGAGCTGAGCACATGTCTGTCTGTCCGTGTGTATGTGTGTGTGTATGTGTGTGCACAAAAGCTATGAAAAACATTAGACAACTTTTCGTATAGAAATCCTTAACCGTTTTTCCCGCAACAAGTTTTATTCGACAGACAAAGCCTTGTTGATCACTATTGAATTTTATAACGATCGGTCATTGCGTTTTAAAGTTATGAAGAAAATGGTACATCGAACCATATAAACCCCATATAAGGTTGGTGTCTTAACTAAATGCGAGAAAGGCACCACCAACGCTAGGTGGATTAATCCGGTTTTTTTTAGGCGCATCTAACCATTGTATATGCGCTTTTTGGAACTAAGCGTTGACCGATTTACACGCAACAAGTTGTATTCGACGGGGAATTCAGTCTTATTGTTTGCAATTTAAAATTGGACCTTTTAGACACTGCCTTCCGAAGTTGTTGACAAATTATCATTTATTTTCATAGGGACCCCTTATTGAAAAGAAAAACGCGAAATTTAAAAAAATATTCCGTCGATAGTGATGTATATAAATGAATGCAATATATGTAAATTGATGGAAAAAGTTAAATCCAACTTCCTAAAGTGCTATTTTTGACCTATCTTAGGTGATTGTTTTCGTTACCTTCTTCAATACATGAGAAAGGCATTATCACTGCTAGGTGGATTAATCTACGTTTTTTATTGTTTCATGACAATTAAAACTACCAGGAAGTGCGGGGTTAGGGACCACCTCCAACAACAAACGAGGGAGGCAGGACTACATTCCCGACCCGCTAAACCGTTTCCATTGCCGCCAAGCCCATAGTCCCTTCGGTACAACCAGAAAGTAATGCTTCAAAGAGGGGCCAGTGCACAACGCACCCTCGAGGTTAGCTGCATGTCCTTGCAGCACCGAACATCGTAACTCGCTTTTTTAGAAGAACACCATGGTATCGTGCCAGCGCGTTGCCGGCTTTCCAGGTGGCCTTACCACGCCCTATGTCCTCGGAAGGTGGGCAGGGTCGACTTCGCGCCTGCTTCCCTCTGCACGACTGGTATCAAGAATGATGATGCCGCGTGCACCCCAAATTGACCTTTCTGCGATAGGGCCTATTCCCCAACACACAGAGGGACTTGCCGACGCGGTGCCTACGCCTACCTCAGCCTTGACGAGGACCCCTTTCCGTCCTCGGGCTCGGAACCCGCCCGGTTGACCGACGCCGCGAAAGCGACGATACCATGTTGTTCTTCGCGCGGCCACTTGTTCGATAAAAGGATCGAGTTCGACCACAGAGCATGACCACCGGTATGACCCATGAAGCCGACTCCGATCCCTTGGACCACCTCTTATTTACGCCTGAACTAGCCATCCTTGAGTCCACGCGCCACCTTCTGTGTAGTTCCGAGACGATTTGAGCGATAGCAGATAAAATGGCGTTCCAGCCAACTTCATCTTTACACATCCTCCGAACTAGGTTGTCCGGGGTAGTGTCCAGACCACATGTGGCAAGTATGTGGTCACGCATTGCGTGAAAACGTGGGCACACGAACAACACGTGTTCCGCCGTTTCCTCTAAACCTGCGTACACCAAACACTCGGGCGAAGCCGAGCAAGCCAGCTGCGTTACCTGCACTGTGATTTTGCAGCACGCTTAAACGCCGGGCACATCGAACCCCCCATGGAGTGCTTGCTGTGCACAGCTTTGCTGGAACAAATCAAACAATTGGGAGGGTTCATGGAGCATTGTGCCTTATGTCCCTCCAATCCGCAGCGTCGGCAGAGATTGCTTCTGTCAGGGCCTTTGCAGTCCCATTGCTTGTGCCTCGGTTCCAGGCACTTGAAGCAAACTTCGGGTTGCTCGTATATGCCCACAGGGCACACCGACCATCCCACCTTGACGCTCCCTAACTTGACTACCTTGGAGGCGTCCGCTGCAGATAGCCGAACCAATGCTACCTGCGTCCCTGCCGGACCTTTCCGTAGCCAAACGGCTGCGGTGGGCGTCTCCACTTCACACTGTCGCCGCAGTGCCGTGACAAGCTCTTCGACTTCGGTGATCTCGTCCAGGTCTTTAACCCTTAGATTCACCTCCGTCGTGAGTGCCCTCACCTTGACCGTCTCGCCTAGGACTTCCTCCGCCAACTCCTTGTAGGCGGCGTCCTTTTGCGAGACGCCCCGCTTCAGCTCGATGCCGTCGGCGCCGAGTTCACCGAGCTTAACGTCACTCCTCATCGCCTTCAAGACGTCCGAGTACTTAGCCTCGTCTGTTTTGATGACTAGGGCATCGCCCCTGGAGCGATTGGCGCCTACCCTAGACCTCTTGCTACCCTCATCCGCCTGGGCCTTCTTTTCGGCCCTTGACGTCTTTGGTTTCCTCTTGTTCTTGACCAGGGTCCAGGAGGCGTCATCCCCCTCTATTTCCCAGGTCTGGTGCGGCTGAGAGCTCTCAGCCTACCGTAACCCCTTACCACCGTCTTTCCTGGGTGGACGAACCTTTCCAGGTCCTTCCTCCCCCGGTTTTGGAGGTATCTGGCCGGGGTTCAGCTTCCCAGCTCCACTACCCTTGTTCGGGGTAGTAACCCTCCGTGTTTTGGAGCGGCCCCCATGGAGCTCATCCTGGAGACTGTCTTCCTCGTTTTTGTGTTTGCTCCGTTGGAACAGTCACCCCCGACGTACTCGCAAATACTTGAGCCTCAGTCTGGGTAGACTTTGGCACCACCGTCTTCGCTGGCACGCCTTCGGTCGATTCGACCTTGCCCGAGTCCGCGAATCCTTGGGCCTCAGTCTGGGTAGACCTCGACTCCACCGATTTCACGGGTTTACACTTGGCCGTCCCGACCGCCCTCTCCAGCTTGGCGTCCAGCATCGACTTTCGAAGTTTCTGCAAGCTCCTCTTGAGGTCCTTGCTGATATTATGCTTCGATGACGCAAAGCCGATGATGGCGTCCAGCTGTTCCGTCGCCACCTCGAAGGCGGAAAGCCCATCGCGTTTGCGGTTCATCGCCTCCACAAGCCATGGGCCGTCAATAACCCCTACCGGCCAGAGTCTCTTGATTCTCGTGTATACATGGATGAGACAGTGTGCCATGAGCTACAAAATCTCACGTAGCATCGATTCGGTGCGACGAGAGAAGCTATCGCGCGCATAAAATAACTGAGTGAGCGTGTCTCATTGTACGTCTCATGAGACTCATCTCATGCGCTAGAAATGCATAGCTGGCGTTACTTAGGCGACGATATTATTGAATGAAAATTTACCGCCCAAGTTGTTTTACGCACCTTCGCTGTTGTTTGCAAAGGTTTGCCATGGCAAACAGCGCATGAGCTGATCGCATTGAGATGTCTCAATGCGACTCACCAATGCTAATGTGAGGTACACAAGCTTCGTGAGACTCGCGTGCGCTAAATTTTATGTGCGCGTAGCAGTCGTTGCTCAATCTCATCCTTTTTTGTACGCGTGCATGATGTCTGCTACCGGCGTTTCTTTAGCCGAGATGAAGGTTAAGAGACCCACGCTGGCACTGCGAACTGAGCTGCCGACTATTGCCTCTGGCCTCCTAGGCGGAGACCTGAACAACCCACCTCTTGCGAAGGGGTTGTCGCCTACACTACCACCACTAATTGAAGAATTGTCTTGGTTTTCCATTTTGGTCCTACGACTTGCTCGGGAAAAGAGGTCCACCACGCCAGAGCCCAGCATGACGCGGTAAGGGACAATTACTGTGGAGGGTGTCCAGGTACCCCACAGGCTCCGTTAAAGGCTTAGCTCATTATTTCACCCCCTGGCCATGCATCCCCTCGGCACGGGTCGCTTGACGCCTTGGGATTAGGGGTTAGGGACGATGGTCCCGGTCTAACTCGCAGTGGCCATGGGGAGGGGTCGTCAAGCCCTTGGACAAAGTCCCTGCTGCCCCCAACTGACTGACTGGCTGACTGACTGGGTGACTGACTGGCTGACTGACTGACTGGCTAACTGACTGACTGGCTAACTGACTGACTGGCTGACTGACTGACTGACTGACTGACTAACTGACTGACTGACTGACTGACTAACAGTAGTAGTAGTAGAGTCCTGGGCTGGACTGGACTGGACTGGACCGGGAAGACGCAGTTAGGCGAAAAGAAGAAGTTCACACACCACGATGCACGCGCACACACCATGGGGGACTTTTCCTAGTCGACCTAGTACCGTTACCGCAACTGCGCAACCGATCAGGAGCGTCAGTTGGAATTTTTCAGATTTTTCAGATCTTTGCACTATCGTGACACTACCGACAGTTCCGGAATGGATCCCATACACTTGCGATTGACGTTTGCCGATAAGTCATTTCCTGTATCCCGCAATAGAAACATTAAGCTGAAATGCTAAAATGTACCTACAGAGCGCATGTACTCTGACTGTGTACTGTGACTCTGACTGACAGTAGTCCTGGACTGGAAAAAAACGCTGTTAGGGGGAAAGACACCACGCCGCACAGTGGGGAAAATCCGACCCAAAAAGGTACCTATTTATTGCGGCTACTTGCTGCGCCGGAAAAATACCTTTCCTAAAGGGAAAATCCACGACAAATCGAATGGTGCTATGGAAATTATGGGAACTGGCCGTTTTGCCCCATTTACTCTAAAAAAATATATTTTTTCTATGACAGCTACAATTTAAAGTCGATTGCGGCTAACTATTTCTATGTTTTCTGATGCTAATTAAGTAGAAAATACTAGTGGTATCTATTCCGACCTTAAACCATGACTGGAAGTGGCTGTTTTGCCCCATTTACCCCAGGAATCGTATTTTTTCTATGACAGCTCCGATATAAAATCAATTGCGGCTGTCTATTTCTATGTTTTCTGATGCTTAGTCAGTAGAAAATACGAATGATATGAATTCCGGCCTTGAAGAATGACTGGTAGTGGCTATTTTGCCCCATTTACCCACGAAAATCTTAGTTTTCTATGACAACTACAATTTAAAATCGATTTCGGCTCACTATTTCTATTCCGGTATCTATTCCGACCTTATACCATGACTGGAAGTGGCCGTTTTGCCCCAGTTACCCCTGAAATCGTATTTTTCTATGTAAGCTACAATTTAAAATGAATTGCGGCTCACTATTTCCATGTTTTCTGATGCTAATTTAGTAGAATATACGAATGGTATAAATTCCGGCCTTGGATCATAATTAGAAGTGGCCTTTTTACCCCATTCACCCACGAAAATCGTAGTTTTACTATGACAGCTTCAATTTAAAAACAATTTCGACTAACGATTTCTGTGTTTTCTGATGCGTATTTAGTAGAAAATACGAATGGTCTAAATTGTATATAATCCGGCCACGATTTAAAATCAATTGCGGCTAGGTATTTCTATGTTTTCTAATGCTAATTTGTAAGAAAATACGGTTGTTACATATTCTAGCCTTGGATCATGGCTGCAAGTGGCCGTTTTGCCCCATTTGCCTCTAAAAATATTTTTTTAGCACAGCTACTATTTGAAATCGATTGCGCCTTACTATTTCCATTTTAATTATTGAGAAGAGCGGAAAATCTTCCTGAGGTGTGAGGCTACTTTAAGCATCAGAAAACATAGAATTAGCTAGCCGCAATAGATTTTAAAAAGTAAATGGGGCAAAACGACCACTTCCAGTCATGATTTAAGGCCGAAATATATGACAATTGTATTTTCTTTCAAATTAGCATCAGAAAACATAGAAATATTTAGCCACAATCGATTTAAAATTGTAATAGGCATAAAAAAATATCGATGTTTAATGGGGCAAAATGGCCACTGCCGGTCATGATCCAAGGCCGGAATTTACACCATTTGTATTTTCTACTAAATTAGCATCAGATAACAAAGAAATCGTTAGCTTAAACCAATTTCAAATTGTAGTTGCAATAGAAAAATACGATTCCAGGGGCTAAATGGGGCAAAACGACCACTTCCAGTCGTGGTATAAGGTCGGAATAGATTCTACTCGGTCACTTCCAGTCATGATTCAGGGCCGAAATTAGCATCAGAAAACATAGAAATAATTAGCCAAAATCAATTTTAAATTGTAGCTCCCAGAAAAAAAATTGAAGATAAATGGGGCAAAATGGCCACTTCCATTTTTCAAGGCCGAAGTTTTTACCATTCGTATTTTCTACTGAACTAGCATAAAAAACATAGAAATAATCAGCCGCATTTGATTTTAAATGGTAGCTGCCATAGAAAAATACAATTCCTGGGGTAAATGGGGCAAAACGGCCACTTCCAGTCATGGTGTAAGGTCGGAATAGTTTACACTATTTTTCTACTAAATTAGCATCAGAAAACATAGAAACAGTTAGTCAAAATCGATTTTAAATTGTAGCTGTCTTCTCTGGGAAGCTTACCAGACTGATCAAAGCAACGGTGTGCAAAACTATGTGAAGATTTCGGGCGAACACTCCAGTTCGTTCGAATCGCGCCGGGGACAAAGACAAGGTGATGGACTTTCGTGCCTGTTGTTCAACATTGTCATGCGGAGAGCCGGGTGTAACAGCCGGGGTACGATTTTCAACAGATCCAGTCAATTTATTTGTTTCGCGGATGACATTGACATTGTCGGCCAAACATTTGCAAAGGTGGCTGTACACCCGCCTGAAACGTGAAGCAACAAAAGTTGTACTGGTGGTAAATGCGTCAAAGACAAAGTACATGCTTGTGAGCGGAGCCGAGCGCGACAGGGCCCGCCTGGGAAGCAGTGTCACGATATACGGGGATACCCTCGAGGTGGTCGAGGAATTCGTCTTCGTGAAATTAGTTAGTTAGTCGTTAGTTAGTCGTGAAATACGAAGGCGCATCAGTCGGGCCTACTACTCCAGAAGATACTGCGATCAAACAAGATTCGCCACCGCACCAAATGTGTTATGTACAAGACGCTAATAAGACCGATTGTCTTCTACGGACATGAAACATGGACAATGCTCGACGAGGACTTGCAAGCATTCGGAGTATTCGAGAGGCGGGTGCTTAGGACAATCATTGGCGATGTGCAAGCAGACGGTGTGTGCTGGCGAAGAATGAACCACGAGCTCGCCCAACTCTACGGCGAACCCAGTATCCATAAAGCCGGAAATGTACGATGGGCAGGACATGTTGCAAGAATGCCGGACAGCTACCCTGCAAAGATGGTGTTCGCTTCTAATCCGGCAGGTACGAGACAGCGTGGAGCGCAGCGAGCGAGATGGGCAGACAAGGTGCAAAACGACTTGGCGAGCGTGGGGCGTATTCGAAGATGGAGAAATGAGGCCTCGAACCGTGTATTGTGGCGTCAAATTGTTGATTCATTGTTGTGAATGAGTATGCTTTTTTTCAGCGTCATCTGCAATTCTTACAATCATATGTATTTTATCGTGATGAGTCATATTGCCATGAGGCATTAAGGAACAAGAGGATCCTTAGTTCTCACTTTTCTTATATCTTCCTTATTTTTTTCCTCCTATTTCTATCAAATCTATTTTCTTCTTTTTTTCTTTTATTTTTATTTTGAATTAAGCCTTCTCTATTGCTTCAAACTGCTTCATGCGATCACTTGAACTAAATTACTCATTTCCTTAAAAACACTTTTCCCAGTTTTCTCAAGAACACTCCTATTCCTTATTATCGTTTCCTTAGTATAGCGATCATGTCGCCCAAATTTTGTTGCAATTGGTCAAGATGTTTCAAAGTTTTAACGAAATGTTCCATTTGTAATCAAACACATCCCAGCATATTTGCCTTTTTTTCTCTCACCCCTCTATACACAGGGAAAGAATATGTGCACCTAATTTGGTTGAAATCGGCCCACGGGTTCATAAACAACCCACAATCGTTCATTTTATAAACAGTACCCATAACTCCACACCCTCCCTAATTTCTCAATGACTCTTCCACCCCCTCGTGCGGTAAGATACGCGGCTACAAAGCAAGACCTAGCTGAGGGTGGCTGAGTTCCTTGCAGTTAATAACTGTGGAAGTACTTAATGAACAATAAGCTGCGAGGCGACAATGTCCCAGGATGTAATGCCAATGAAGAAGAATTAGTCAAGTGGTTCAGGAGTAGTTAACAAACATACATACATACAAAGATTGGTTTTTTATATGTATAATACGAAGAAGACAATTGTTTTAACCCAAGGGCCTCTCCTTGAAAAAAAAAAACAATATCGATTTTTGTTTTCAAAAACACCGGCAATGAATATGCTGCCGTACATGTGTAAATTGATGGGAATAGTGAAAGTTGCTATTTTGACCTTTTCAATGAAATTTTTTCGATTCTTTTCATAATGCACGAGAAAGACATCTTCATCAATAGGTGGATTAATCTGGGGTTTTGTTTTCAAGTTGAGTATTAGTATTTATAAACTGAAACTGCGCAAACTGAAACTATAAATCAAATGCAGTTGCGATGGGCACACAATACACATGCTGGAGGAACTATGTTCAATGCATTTTTCAAACCAGTAATGCTAATTGGCAAGCAGTGAAATTTATTCTATCAAATCCTATTTTTAATTTTCATTAGCTTGTTAGACGCGAACCAACAAGTTGTGACCGACTAGATTAAACGCAGACGACACAGTAGAACATACGACCACCCTTCAAACTTTCTGCTTCTGTATGGACAGTTCAGCGATGGAAACGAATGAAACGACTGTTGAATGTGGAAAATTGTCTGCTGAACACGACTAGCTTTACGAGGTTTCGTAGATAGCACAGTTGGTTTATTTCTATTACAAGTAGCGTAAAATAGCACAGGTATGTTTAGCAACTTGACGCATTTCGTACCATTGTGTGTTTCTTGAACAAAATTATTTTTTTACAATAGTAATAAGCAGTTGGAAAATTTCCATACAATCGGTAGCATAAAGCATGAAGTTTTTTATTAGTTTTTAAGTAGGACTATGCTGTGATGACCACAGTGTTGAATAAACTATTCAAGATAGGCAAAACAATTCATTTCAAACAATTGTATGAGTTGCAAAATCGAATAGACCTTCTATTTGATACTCATTCCTAATGTTAATTTCAATCATCAAAGTGTACATTTGGGCAGGATAATCACCAAGCCACCTTAACAAAAATTATCCTCATCATACTGCTGGTCATAATGATGCCAAGTCATATTTATTGCGGTAATGAACCTTAACATCCTTAGCTTCCACTTATCGTTTATCGCTAAGATCTAAAACGTAACAAACATTCCGACTAAATTATGTATTGACTCAATTGATCCCCGGTATAAGAAGGTCATTACCAAGAATAAGGCTTTGCAATCAAGGTGGGTGATTTATGAAAGAATGAAAACTATTCATGCTTTAACGGCTCCTAATAGTCAGCTTACCACCATTGTACTATTATTATGGCCCTTTTTACTACAACAAGGTTCCTGAGCATGGAAGAGTTTCTCCACAGTAACCGAGCCATCCTTCCACTGCAAGCGATAGCAGCCGTCGTAGCGATGCTGCTGCTGCCTTCTGAATAGTTTGGACACGAGTACTTTTATGAGTCAGAAGGAAATTCTTCAGTTCAACATTGCCGCACCGAAACCATGGCTTCGCTATGGTGATGAGGCGTCCAACTGGGCTCACTTCGTGAGTTTACTCGACAAAAGGATGCTTTACGAGAAAGCAAGCGCGTGTTCTGCAGATATATAAATTTACAGCCACGTTACCTATACCGTCGTCGTAGTCGTCTATGCTGGTGAAGAATTTTGAAAATCTCGGCTTCATGGCAAAGCAGTAAAATTTCATTGAACCTGACCGCAATCGCTGAATCGAATAGTTTCTCTGGTCACGGTGGTGGGTACGCAGATGCTATCGAGAAAAATAGTCGACATTCCTACCGGAACATTAACCTTTCTACTCCGAACAATGCGCAAGTATCCGTTTTACTAATAACGTTTTTTATCTACATTTGTTATCAAAGATTACGAGTAACGAGAATGTCGTTCATCTTATGGGATCTGAGTTAGTATGAATTAACAAATTGTTATACATATCTCAAAACAAATTGCGATATTTTTTTTGCGCATACTCATCTAGTTTCAATCTAGTCTAGCAAATTAGATTCTGTACAAAATTGTAATAAATAAACACTTAGGCCACTGTCGGACCGTGGACAGCGACATCCTTGTCAAATTAGAAGTGTGAGTTGAGCAATAAACCGGTGCCTGCATTAAATTAACCGTATAATTAAACGATAAAGCATTCCGCCTTTAATTTGTGTCGAGATAAATTACCCCAGATAGTACTCTCATCATGGAGTCCACTACCAAGGAGACGGAAAGAAATATCGAATGCGGTGCGGATGTTGGCAAATTCCGGGACATTTCCTCGTATTCGGAACAGCAGTAAACCGTCGAGAGGATACAGTGTTTGGGACTGTGCTGACCAAAAAAAGAAGAAAAAAAAAGAACGAGAAAGAAGGAAAACTTCCACAAATAGAGACCAGTGGTGCCTCCGTATCACTTTGTCACTCGCACAGTCCATAAAATAAATTTTCACGATAAATATACTTTACGGTTTAATTTATTCACCGCAAGCAAATGCCCTGATGGGAAAAGTGTATTATACGTATAATACATCTCTTTCGAGCGGAGGCGCACCACACCGAGGTCCCAAGCAGAAGGCTAAGAAATGTCACTCTAAAGAGACAAAGTGGTTTTTAAAACAATCAACTCGGAATTGTGGAAAGTTGCCAAGCTTCGGAGTGTGGTTTACCATTGTACTACACGATGCGGCAGTGCCATGTTACCTATGAAGCTACAACCGTTGTCAGGATGCTCATTGTGAACGGCTGCCAATTGGTGGAAGAAGCGAATGAGTATGTCCTCCCTTGTTAATTATACAGGAGGAGTAACAATGGCACATGCCAATGAATGATGAAAATTGTCAAGGCGTTTAAGAAGATGGTACAAATATGTATATTATTTCGCCGAAAAACATTTCGCGATACGTCAACTTTTCGAAGCTTCGTTTGGCGGTATGTACCATTTAGCGGAACGATATATTTCGCAAAAGGAGCTTAGGAATAGTTGTTTATATCATTAGTTGAACTTATTATTAATTATCAACTAAAATTCTGAGCCTGCTGTACTATTCGCAAGTTTTGACGTAAACTACGTCTAAGGGGAAGATTCGGACTCAGGGTGACAAATGAAAATTTCCGTATTCGAGACCGCCACGAAATTAGGATAGATTTCAAACGCTAATAGCTCTTTTATCTTTGAATAATAAAATCTATCAATCGAATCGGAAACTATCCTGCAATTTTTTAAGCCCGTTTGAACTATTGATTATCAACGCAAAAACATTGAAAATTCCAATTCTTTGCCAACCCAGTAAAATTTCACAGTTTCGTCACGACCGCCGTCGTTTTTGCTGAACATCAGTATACCTACAACCTATACAGCTCAAGATCTTTGAAAAATATTTTATTGCCAAAAAAATCATTTTGGTATTACCCCCAATAATTTTTGACCATTTATCAAAATGGTCGAAACTTAGGCAAAGTAATTTTCAAGTTATATCTGAGCTCTGGTCTAATTTTCAGCAAAATCGGTTCACGGACAACCGATATCTAAAGTTCCAAAGCTGAAAAATGGCAAGTGGGCACTTATGTCCCATTCCTATCAACTGTTGATGATAAGATGACAAAAATCATAATCTTATATCTATATATATATAAAAATGAAATGGTCTGTGTTCGTATTCGCATAACTCTAAAACGGCTGGATGGATTTTCTTCATTTCTTCAGCAGATATGTTCGTTACCGTTTCCGACGGGTTTATATGATATTTCCTCATGCGAAAATTACGCGTAAGGTTGTGCAAATCCTGAAAAACTAAAATTAGGATTCGTATGAAAATTTTACATGGGCATTTTCGCCTACTACGCAGGACAACGTCTGCCGGGTCGACTAGTCTTCTTCTTATATATAAAAATGAAATGGTCTGTGTTCGTATCCGCTTAACTCGAAGACGTCTGGATGGATTTTTTTCATTTCTTCAGCAGAAACATTCGTTATAGTTTCCGACGGGTTTATATGATATTTCCTAACGCTAAAACCACGAGTAAAGTTGAGTAAATCGTGAAAAACTAAAACTAAGATTCGTATGGAAATTTTGCATGGGCAGTTCATCGCACATTTTCGCCTACTGTGCAGGACAACGTCTGCCGGGTCGACTAGTAAGATGATAAAAATGTACAAAAATCAATCTATCACAAGTCATCTAACTCTCTCGCGCGAGCAAACTTGTTTGCGAAATTAGCCCTTCCAGACCCAAATTTTTATAAGCGGTATTACTTAGTAAGGTTGATATGTTCCATTCGTGATTAATAATGAAGAAATGACAGAACAAGTTGAATTTTTTTTTCGATGTGCTAGAATCATCCAAACTGTCCTTGAGTCCAGAACTTGCGGTCTACAATTATCATTTTTCGTCACTCCGAGCTTGGATATGTATTCAGCTATGGTCATAACATATCGGTGAAAGTCAGGAGACATGGTAAGATGGTTTTGGGATATCCTAGGTCATCCACACTGTTCAGAACTTGCGATCTACAGCCACAACACTAGCTATATTTGACATTAGAAGCTTGAATATGTATTCAACCAAGTCTATAACATATTCCAGAAGACCAGGAGACATGGTAAGGTGGTTTTGGGATATCCTGGGTGATCCGAAAGGGTCCCTCAATTCAGACCTTGCGATCTACAGCCACTACAATAGCTTTTTTCGTTACTAGAAGCTTGGATATGTATTCAATCACATTCATAAAATATTCTTGAAGATAAAGGGAGATTTATTCATTTATTTATTTTCAGACTAAGGCTGGAGTTTTAAAACTTTGAATTGAGTGACGGAAAACACTGTTGATCGCAAGTCACAAAGTCAATAAAAGTTTGGACAATCCAGAATATTTATAAACTCTTGTACAATGCACAGTGGGATTTTCAAAAGCAAAATGCTCGAAATTCAATTACTCCAGCTGACGATGAAAAATTTCCATGAAGTATATGTTTCTAGAAGGGAAAAAGTGCAATAATTCGATTGCGCGGGGTTTCGAACTGGCCAGACCACTTTAAAGTGCCAATTGGGCCCAATTCCCCTAAAATCAGAATATTTGTGCTATGTCTCGAGCTAGCGCTGATATTTCTTCGATAGTTATATGTTTCCTGATGAATGGATTGCGCGGAGTTTCGTGCTGGTCAGACCTCTTTGGAGTATCTATTTTCCCCAATTCCCCTAAAAATCACAATATTACTGCTATGTCTCGAGCTGATGCTGATATTTTTTCAATAAATTTATGATTCCTGAAAGGAAAAAGTGTGATGAATCGATTGCTCAGGGTTTCATGGTGGCCACTTTGAAGTGCCCATTTAGACACAATTCCCCTAAAATCAGAATATTTCGGTTATGTCCAGGATTTGAATCAAAAGAGAATGAAAAAATCGCTCACTTATTATCTCTGTATACATATGCGATATGTAGCATACCGCGAGAGACTTTTTTTCGCAAGGTGTTATGATAAAGAACTGATTCGGGAGGCTATACCTCATAATAAATTTCTTTAAAAAAAAAATCCAAACGCGCGGAGCACTGGATCTGATGATGCATTTCGACTTGTTCTACACAGCTTGTTTACCAGACGATGATTGCTAAACGAC